>NW_028327171.1:152693516-153001563 GCF_987537825.1 Furipterus horrens | reverse complement strand
TATCAGAGCCAAGGAGAAAAAAAAAAAAAAATGTTTATAGCTCCCAACCCCTCGAGACACCAAACTGAAGGAAAAGCTAGCAGCAGCCACTGACGCAGTGAGCCTGGGCTCTAAAGGAGTCACTGTCCCTAGAAACTGAGAGCACATACTCTGCTTAAAACACAAAGGAGTGGGCATGAAGGGCTCAGAAGCCAGTGGAACCAGCTGTACCCCATGCCAGGCTCTAATATCCAAGGTGGGCACTGGGAGACTCAATCCTCCTAACTCTTCCACTGAAACATGATATATTATCTACAACTATAAGATACATACCTCAGCTTCCGGAGTTTTAAGCAACTCCAATGTGAATGCAGTTAACTAGCAGGGTTTGCTAAAGCAATGCAATTCGATGCCCAATGTGGAGAACAAAGATGGCCTCAATGGTTTTTCTAAAGCAGTTTTGCTCCGTCAAATGAATCTTACTATTCTGGATCAGGTATTTAACAAAACGCAGATATTCATTGCTTTTTGCAAAGGGCCCACAGCCTTCTTTGCATGGGATCCTCAGGACTATCCCAGGTGTCATCATGGCTTACATACATCACGTAATATGCATGTATTTCACAAGTTTTGTAGCTAATTAGAGACCTAAAATACAAAGTACAGGCACAAAAGGCTCATCAACTCCATCTCCTTTATAGAAATCCTCTCATCATGAAGGTGCCGTCTCAATTTAAAACTTCTTTTGGTCCTTCCTTCATAAGTCAAATGTCATCAGGTGAAATTTGATACCAATAATAATGCGATGTTACAAAGATTGCAAATATTGACGTTAGTATCCATTTCCCGTAGATTATCATAAATTGTATACATTTTAAAACCTGGGCGCAATCTACTTTGACAATTTTTTGGTTGACAAATTTTAAAGGGCTATAAAATTTGATAAGCTAGATCAATGAACAATGTTTTGAGCTGCTATGTTTATTTTCCAGCCACTGAACAAACAGTTCATTGTTATAAGTCTGTATGGGAGCCATGGCTTTTGGTATTCTATGCAATTTCAAAGAAACTTCAGAAGCACACGCATAGCCTTGAGCATGCAAAAGCAGTTCACCTACACCACAAATGGAAAGTATGCTCCATATACATGTGTAAATTAAAACCTATAAAATAACATGGACATTGTAAAATTTGTGTTAAAACTGATAACAGCTTTACTGATTTACTGACAATGAAAATATATAGCATTTTTCCTGTCAGAGCATTTATCAACACTTGGCAACCCTGCACTAACTTGACATGTACGATGATCAAAATGGATTATGTAATTTTTCCCATTCATTTCTATTGATTTTAGTTATGATAAAATTCATCAGTGTGCCTGGGAACCCTCAGGCTGAAAGGGTCTGGGAGACAAAAAAAAAAAAAAAAAAAAAAAAAAGAAGGAAAAAAAAAAAGATTCAGCTGAGTTATAATAGGATGAATATAATTTTAGAATAGGATTGCACAAATACAGAAGTCATGCCCTAAAGGCTCCAACAACAAATTAATACAAATAATCCTGGCGGTCTCATAAAATTACATCTGTCTTGGCAGTGACTTGAGATCAAATTACAAAATTTCAAGGTAAAAGAATTAATGTTTAAGTGCCATTAAAAACACAGTTTGTGAAAATATTTTCAAACTTTCTTTAAAACTTCAACAGTAATCAAAGTTATTTCTCTGATGGCAAGTAACATCAAAATGCCAGCAAATGGACCGTTTTAATCAGTTTTATTGATTCATGCTTTCAGTTCTTATTCAGTTAAAAACAAGGCACATTAAACACATCCGCTCATTGCTCTATAAATGCATGCAGCTCATTCCGTGTATCAAAAGTAATAAATAATGGCGATAAAACACCAAGACAGTTATAAAAATGACAACCCAGCCTCAAACATAGTATTTAACAGTCCAATCTAGAACAATAACCCAACACGATACATAAAAGTGCCACATATGAAAACATGCAGTGTGTATATTCACTTCAGTCCTGGGCTTATCCTTGATATTCTTTAAAAACACAGTAGGGCTCTTTTACTCCCTAAAAAGGGGTGACATAATGCAAAACAGTGCAAGTTACAGCGTTACTGACATCAGTATTACTACATTCATATGCCAAAGATCTTTACAAATACATTATAAAGGAAATAAGATCAATGATCATTCTTACAGTTTGTTTAGTAAAAGTCAGAATGACATTTTCATTGTACAAAAGAGTAAGCTACATAATTTGAAAAAAGACAAAACAAAGCTAGAAACTAAAGCAAAATAGGGAGCATACCTTTAATAGTAGAAACCCTAAATTTTTAGTCAGTATAAATTGATTGAAAGCAAGAATATTGCAGAAAGCATGATGTATATGAGGCAGGCAACCCTGGCTTAACAAATAATCCAGCATTATCACTACTGTTATGACTGAGGTAGGGACTATTTAAAGGAACATCCAGCTCTCCACCACAGCAGGGGTTCCTTCACCTGAATCCCCTTAAAGGCTCTAGAAAGAAACCATTTGATGATAAAAAACAATCTGTGTACACCCTATCCCTAACCCCAACAGAATCATCTGCATCACATTTATGTGAAAAGGAAAAAAATTCTTTTGCACTTGTAGTAGGTTTTGAAGGGGCTTATCCCCCTTTTTCTTTTCTCTTTTTCTGAATCAGGTAAAAAAGCTGTGCGGGTTTAATTAAGAACTTACACAAAAATGTAGGAGTGTTTTATTCACAGTAAAGACTTGGAACCAGCTCATTTCCAAGACGAGTCTCTGGGACTGATGAAGGAGCGTATGTTTTAGAACTAGCAGATTTTAAGCAAAAGCAAATATGCTCAAAAGAAGAAAAGTGTACTTCTCTTTGTCCTTAAAGGAACTTCACTCATAGCAAAGCATAAACAAGACCTGTGTTACAAATGCAGCTCTGCCCAGACCAGTCAGGTTTTTTAAGCTGGATCCCCACTGTAACGGATTCAGGGAGGATACAAGCCACCCTTATCACGCTCTAACTAGAAAAGGAGAAAGAGAAAGAGAGAGAGAGAGAGAGAGAGAGAGAGAACAAGAGAGAAAAAAAGGTACAATACTGTGGTACATCATCTGTCATGTTTTAAAGGACAGATCTTCTATCCATTAAGTGTCACTGGATTCTAAACAATGAAACTTATTGTCTTGATAGAAAAACACTAAACTACAAAGCCATATGATTCCATTATTGAAAAATAAAATAGAAGCCAGTGTAAAAAGTTCTCACCCTGAAAAAAACTTCACAGTGGTACCTGGGAGCATCTCTTGCTGTGTTTTAGGTTTTCCTTTCAAAGTGGTAAGTCTAAAACATCCTTTAAAATCAAAAGGAGTTAAGATGCTATCTTACCTGTTTGTTTTGGAGGTGAGGGTAGGTGCTTAAGGGTGTGAATTTCCAGTGTTTATATTATTATATACAGACTCACACCCCACTAAAATGATGAATAAAGATATCCTACGATGTTGACATAAACAGAAATAACAGCACAAAAGTGTTTTATGTACCTGTTTTAAAGAAAGTAAGACTTTAGGTCTGTGCAATGAAAACCAATCATTAGATAAAGGGTTAGATTTCCTATTACATATGCAACCTGATCTTGAGATACAAAAAGTAGGCAGTTCACAAGAGGAAGCACAATGATTGGCAAATAAACCACCAAAATATTGCCAAAGCATACCAAAATGGCCCTTTAAATTCAACATATTATTTGTTAAATGCAATACAGATTGATTGTTTTGTGTGTGTGTGTGTGTTGTGGGAGAATGCGTATGTTTTTATTTTTGTCTTTTGCTTTTTAGTTGACTGAGAACTTTTCCATGGAGTAAAGAATGAGAGAGGCTTTAAAGTCACCAAAAGGACCTTGAGTGAGGTGCCTTTTGACAAATAATTATCCATAAAGTTACCTAAGGGCTCTTTCTATCCTCCTTAGTATCTGTTTACAAATAAGCAAAATGGGTCATGTTTGACAATATCACATGCTTTAAGATTTAGGATTTGGGGATTAAAAATTGTATTATCATATGTAGATATATAAGCACAGATTTTTAATTCTTAAATTTGTTATTACTGTAAAGATTTAAGAAATTCAATCTCATTCCATTACATTCAACTTAACAATGAAATGCTGGTTTTAAAGTTAAAGAAAAGAAAAAAAAGCAAGAGTCTTCATGGCAACTGTAATAGTCAAAGAAAAACCAGCAGTGACTGAGGGAAAAAATGAACTGCTGAGATGAAACTATCACTGTAAGTCCCAGCAAATGTCAGTGCTATCCTTGTCTTATACCTGTGATTCTGGAAACTTGCAGAGTTTCTCCTTCAGACGTGTTCCTGTAACCAGATCTAATTTTTTCTGTCCCTCCCCAGTTTTGCCAGCCATGCTCTGGATATAAAATTGTACAATTGTTTGGATGGGGAAGGCAGACAAGCTGGAAGAAAAGGGGGCTGAGAGGTCTCCAGAAATGATTATTTTAATAGTTCACTCTAAGTTCAGTTTCTTTCAAGACAAATACACCTACAAGCTTAATGTCCAGAGATGTATGTATGTCACAATATTTTTTCAGCTTCTTTTTTTTAAATTTCAGCCAAAATATTCTGCCTCTAGAATTCAATTAGAATAAATGAACAAATACACAAAAAGGAAGCATGTCCAGTCTAACAGGTCACAAAATAGGTTTAAAACATTAAGTCAGGGTGCATCAAAAATGAGAAAAGGGATAAAATACACTTTTTAGAACCTAGAGTGAATGGCAAATACAAATAAAGGGTATACATCAACATCCTAAAGATCTGGAATGTTTCCCAGTGTTTTGTTTTTCTGTAAGCAGCTATCCATATCCACTATTTTGGAGTGTGGTATTTTGTAACTGTCGTTACATGATGGTGTGTTGTTCCTGTTTGTTGGCCGAGGATTTACTGCTCACGTTCACAATCCTCCACAACTTCGGTCCACAGGAATGGGAACTCTTCGGTCCAGGTTCTCTTCTGCCGTTTTCATTAGTATCGCCAGCCGGCTTCCAGACACTCTTCCTTTCTGAATAGCACTCATCAGCTTAAAGAGAAGACATACAGCAGGTTCAGAAGGCAGGCCAGCTTACTCTCTTCTTCACGACATTTTAATGGTTACCTTTGCCACAGGCAGAGGTCATTAAGTGCTCCATCAAAAGCCATAGCATGTCCTATAGCTCAAATAAAAGAGTACAATTTTTGAATATTTCAAAAACGGGGGGAAGGGCTAGGTAGTTCACCACTGCTGTAAAAACTACACCCATCTAGCAAAATCAGTCTGCTTTTAAATGCAAATCAAATGTATCACTTTTTTGTCCCTTAATAATCTTGGGACACATACTTTTTTGAGCAACTCAAATATTGGATCTAGTTCCATTTGAAAATCTTAAAAAAGGATCTCAGGGATTGAACAAAGACAAACCATGATCTATATTTAACTACTCTTTTTTTACTGTTACTCTACTTGACAACTTCAAGTCCCCTAAATCCAAATTCCTTAAATACCTGATAAAGTAATTTACATTTAAATCCTTGAAAATGGACCCAGAGATCTACCTTACGAATTAAAAGCACTCCACAGCCCAGATTTTAGCTAATTCATTTTTATCCAATGGATAAAACCAGAATTAGTCTTGAAATTACAGCAGTCAGCGGGCAAAGGCCTTTAATCTGGAAGGCACTTTGCAATTATGAGTATGGGGATTTTCTTTTTTCTATTCAAGTTTATGTGTTTTTAACTATTTGCTTTTCTTGATTTCACTTCCCCAATCTTTACAGTTATTTCTTTTAAAAAGAACTGATTTAGCCATTCACCAAAAATATATAATATATAAATCCTCAAAATGTTTTTTAGAGCTAGAGTTTTTAGTTTACAGAGAGACATTTCTTTAAATGGCTCAGATAAGAGTCAGAGGCATCTGCCAAGGTGCTGGATCAGAATTTCATGACCTTATTAAAAGCTGTTTCACAAGCTATTGCTTATTAGAGATTGACTTCTACATGCAGAAGTGGCATTAGAGCCCAAACCTAAAAATAGTCCTAACCATGTAATACCTATAGTGAAGCTTCCATGAGGATTATTGAAAAACCAGCTCTATACTAAAAATGGTGTTTAATGAGGTAAACATGGGCTCTTAATCTTAAGGAAAAAAAAACATTGTACTTAATAAAATGAAAACATACTTTATATAACATAAACAATGTTGACATCTAACAACAGACCATTTATTGTTTATTGTTTTTCTTTGATTCCATGAAAACCTTCTAAGTTTATCATAGCTAACAAAACTGATAAAGATGGAATTTTGTCTTTGTCCATAAACATTACCAACCTTGAAAAATTCAAAATTTATTTAAACATAACATGTACCTTGAAACCGTATTACAAGAAAAATAATAACATTTGGGTGTGAATATATTTCATGAGAAATATGGTCAGCATTTTTTAATCTGAAAATCGCACTGTATATTTGTACTTAGTAAATTCATGAATAGTCTCTTTCATTAAGAACTGGACAAAAAAATAAGAAAAATTCAATTATTAAAAACTGTACAAAAAACCTGCAGATGATTTAAATTATTTTCTATATGTTTAACATTATTGCCTTCAAGAAAATTACTTAAAACCCAAACTCCATAGCATATCCATAAAACTAGATTCTTACTGTTTCTAAAATCCTAGGTCTTCCAACCCTAAATACTGTTATTTACAACACACATCGACTATTTCTTAAAAGTTTTCTAAACACCTGAGACAATAAAATATTCTCCCCCCAAAAAACAAAAAAAACTAGATAAAAAATGTATTAAATGGTTTTTAACTGCCAAGCATAAATTTTAAACTTATTTAAAATGTGCACTTAGTTAAACAGTAAGCTAAGAACTAAACATTCTTTTTTGTAATGCTGGACACAACCTGTGAAAATTTTCTGCATTTAGATTCAACAATGCTCTTATCTGCAGCTCATCTCCAGAGAGACAATTACCATTTCCTTTGCCTTGATCTTGTTTGTTTAACTTGACACAGTGAAGAAAGGGCTGACACTGACCAAAATCCCCAGCATTAATTTATTTCATGTTCAGCATTCATCATTGCCATGGTGCAAGCAAGACCTGGCATTCATTTGAAATACCTGCCCAAGAAGCACTACACAAAAAACCTGATGCTTGGAAGCCAATGCATTCTTCCGGTGATCTGAGTCCTATACACAGCCACAAATAATGTGCAGGTTTGTTGAATTTGTCTCCTTTAAGGAATGATGTGCAGTATCCAGTCTGAAGTTAAAGTAACACAATGTATTTCCTTCATGGTTACGATTAAACAAGTGAGCCTTGAGAAACTAAAAATACAAATGCTTGAATTACATGGTCTTGACCCCAGAGTACATGCTTCCTTTCTTTTGTTTTTCAGGTTCTTAATAATGTAAGAATATAATAATTACATTTCCGGTTCTCAAGTGAACATGAATCACAAATGAATGCAATTATGATTTTTAAAACTTTTTCTTTAAACACTTTCCACATTAGAAACATTGTGTTCCTTATTGAAGCAGGTATAGTCCAGCAATGGTATCCTATGGCATACTTCTTAAAAAAACACACTTCTTATTCACCCCTTTCAGCCATAATTAACTAGAACTTAATCTAAATGGCCCAACACAATAGAATGTGTCTCAGAAAAAGAAAGAAAAAGAACATGTACTACATGGAGCCTTATCCTTGAGGGCAGACACATCAACCTTTGCTGACTTCAAGCTCTCTTTGCTTCAGAATAAAGGGACAACAATGTAGTCTTAAAACTCTTATTGTTGAGCATGTATTGACAACCAAAAGATTAAAAGCAAATACATTTGTTTCCATTCAGTACAACTCACCTGCAAAAATTCATTGAGTTCCACTTGTCCATTTTTATTTAAATCTACTTCATTCAGAATTTCATGTAGTGTATATTCATCCATTTGGACACCGATACTCTAAAAACCACAAAACAAGGTTTAACTAAAAATTATGCAAAACCTTTTCATAATGTCACCAATTTTTCAAAAATTAAGAGAAATATTACCTATAGAAAGCACTAGATAAGAAAAAATATCTAATATAATCTTTACATTCTTTTGCTATCCAAGACACTGAATCAAAAAAAAAAAAAAAATTACCTCTAATACACGCTGAACATCAACAATGGTAATAAAGCCCTTCTGGTCTGCATCAAACTTATGAAATCGCTTCTTGTACCTGCAATACAACATTGAATAATGGAAAAAAAATACTTATGTAGGTGAAGAAAAATAAGAGAGAAACTTATTAGAAGTACCTGTCAATGTCTGAAGGCAGTAGGCTAATTTCAGAGCGATCTGTCAACTGTTCTGATCGAGATTTATAGCCCATTTCATAATATAGAAACTTCTTGGCTGTTTCAAGTTCTTCCTAAAACACAGATGCACACAAAGTTCAAATAGTTATGAAAAGATTTATTGATGTTTTTCTTTTCATTTTCTAAAAAGAAGCTAGCTCATTCTCACTTATCTGACCAGCACAAATTCTTATTTCTTCCAGTGTTATTGAAGTATTATTTATAAACAACACAATCCACCTATTTTAGGTATGTAGTTTGATGTATACTCTACCATGACCAAGATAGAGAACATTTCTATCATCCTAAAAAGCTTCCTTTGCTCACGTGCAGTGCATCTCTTCCCCTGACCTCTATTCCCAGGCAACCACTGATCTGTCCTCAGAATTTTGCCTCTTCTAGAATTTCATATGAAAGGGTTTACATAGTAGGTAGTCTTTTGTATTTGACTGCTTCTATAGCATAATGATTCTAAGACTCATTCATGTTGTTGCATGTTTTAATACCTTATTTCTTTTTACAGCTGAATATTCTTCCATAGCATTAGCTAACAAAAATCTCTAGGACCAAATCCTTGTGGCGTTGGTGACAAAAAAGCAATTAAACATAAAGAAGATATCTGGGCCTTGAACAACTACTATAATGTTGCATGAAGTACACCAAGACAGACACCATGATACTAGCTGTTCAGTTACTAAGATTCCAATAGGTGGGTTGAAGTTACAGAATAATGGGAAGAAATAAGCTGTCCTGACTAGTTCCTCTTGCTATTTTCAATGTCCCAGCCTCGACTGACATTATTGCTGAGAACACTGTCATTCCTAGCGTTCATCATGTCTGCCTCCCATTTAAGATCTTTCAAAATGACTCTATTGTACTGTACAGTATTCACCAATATCTTTCCTCCCTTATGCCTATATTAGTATATATATACATCCTTCTCTGCCATGAGAGGGATATAAATCAAAGAGATCTGAAGATAATCTGCAATATGGAGAAGAGTCACAACAGCTAACATGCAGCCTTCATGTAACAGGAGTGAAAAGTAAGTGTTTGCCATGGTAAGCCATTAAGATTTTGAAGTTGTTTTTTACAAAGCACAGCTTAGAGAAAGCTCACTAATACTATTCTAAATTCCCCAGACTTCCCATCAAAGGATCTTATGTAGGTAACAAGTGCCTTTGCTCCTTCCTGGGAAGACTAACTTTCTGAGGTTATGACCCTCCCTGCTTACTTCTTTCTTAAGAGAAGTATATAATATATATATGTTTTAATATAAATATCTAAGTAACATAAATATATATTATATATTATAGTAAAATAACAAAATAACTATATTATATGTAAAATTAGAAATGTTAAAATATTATCTCAGCTAATATATACATAAAATATGTATTATATAGTATAGAAATATACTATATATTATACATGTACATACACACACAATACATACAGTATATGTAAAATTTGTCTATAAAGTCACGAAGGGCATTCTTCCTACAAGAAAATTCACCATTAATAAAAAACAATATTTTTCCATTGTACATATTTTGCCTGATCATGTTCTACGAAACTGATTCAAGATTCATCTCCCTGGAAAGAGCATCTCTCATGCTTCCCTCCAAGAACAAGCTCTTCTTTGATTCTTGTCACATCATCACTTCTGTAATTTACCCATACTCCATCAAGCAAGGGATCATGGAATTTCAAAGCTGGGAGAGATTTTCCCCTAGAATTCACCCAATGTACCTCCCTAACCCCACATTTTCTTTACAACATTCCCAAAATGGAAGCATGAGGTCTCCATTGAAAGAACTCTAACAACAGGGCGATAACTCAGTGCCACTGAAAGTAGCTCAAGAGGGATGTTAAGATTAAATCCATCTCTTTGCAATTCCTCCAATTGGTTTGGGATTAGCAAGTACCTAGAAAGGAGTAACTATTAGCTTCATCAGTCTGGAGACATGATTTCTATTAATGTAGCTTAAGACTGCAATTGTATTTGGGGGTAACCATGATCCACTGTTAACTGCTATGCCTTCACAGGTAACAGAAATCATATTTCATCTTCACATGTGCTACTTTTAAGCCTTGTCAAATCTATCAGGAATGGATGAAGTTGTTTTTCTACCTATTGCAAGTTTGTCGTTTATTCTATTAAATGATACCTAAAGAGATTTCACCCCTTGCTTCAATCTGTCATCAAACATTCACTCTCCTTCTAGTTTCTTATTAGTGGTATACCAAAGATGCATGCCATCAACAGTGTAATGTAAGCACTTGACGCAAGGTAGACTAAGTCAAACCAAAGACAGAGTCTTCATGACCTGCTTGCTACCAGAGGCCTCTTCTGAGGCAAACTGACCATCTGACTGATGACAAATCCACCAATTTCAAAAAGATATCACATGGAGCTTCATAAAATGCTTTAAGAAATTCAAATACATTATGTTTCTAACATTTCCCTGATCTAACAACCTTGCTAACCATTAAAAAACGAAAGGGGGGTATCCAAAATGATTTTTTCCTAAACAATTCCTTACTAGCTTCCAGTGATCACCACTATCCTTCTTCTTAAATGCTGGTAAAATAAACTTAAAATGCCACAATCTAGAAACTTTCTAAGAACAATGTTAAGACCACTTAACATTGGTTTAAAAGTTACAAACTATATTTTCTTCTCTTCTACCCTGCTGGAATTTGGTACTGCATTTACCCTCATCTGTCGTCTGGTTCTGTTCCTACCTGTCACAGTATTTAAAGCTCGACAGTGGTTAAATAAATTCCATCTGCAAATTCTCTGAGTACCCTGAGGTATAATTTTTCTGGGTTGGCATACAAACTCATTTCGAGCAACCTCCTATTTGAATATCTATTTCCTCTTACCAATATTTATTTTGCTCTTTTTGCACTGAAAATCATTATCCTTGACCAAAAAGAAAAAAAGAAAAACAACTGGGTATTAAACTATAAGTTGAAAAGTTCTTCCTTTTCTCCAGCATTCAAAAAGATGATGTGAGTCTCCTCAAGCAATAATCTAGGTCAGGCCTCACTTGTATTCTTTTCTATTTTTAAAAGTTATTTTTTGTGTCCTTAGCACTTTTTCCAACATTCAGCCAATCTCTGACTCTTCTGATGGACATCCATATTATTCCTGGACACGTTTTCATTGTTGAGCACTTGTCTTCCATCTGTTTTAAATTTGCTGTTTATCAGCTTGCTTTTTTCCAGTCACTCCATTTCTTCACTTGCTTCTTCCTCACTGAAATCTTTTGAAATAATTTCTTTTTGTGATACTCTCTCAGTCTATTTAAATGATCTTCTCTTTAAAGTTTCTCAATGAAATTTATGCTTTGTCTGAAAGTTATAAAATCTCCTTACCGAATACTATGGCAGCATTTCCCAAAATACTTCCTAGGCAATACTAGTCTCCTTTCCTCCAGCCCTTCCAAAAAGAATTGAATCTGTCTCTGATTAAGTTCCCCTTCGGAGACTGACAAGGAATAGAGAAGCATTTTAAAGGCACCAGATTATCTACATTAAAGAAAATGGTTTCATTTGTTTAACTCACAATTTTCTAAACTCTTTTGACCATGTAGTCATCTTCTGACATATTGTGGGGTACACAGTTAGGCAGTGGCCCATTTTTTTAAATATCCCCAATGCCTCTAGAAAATGCCTTTCTCCCTAATTGGGTCTTCCAACTTGGTTGAATTTGGTTTTGAATGACAGTTCTCTAAATCTTTCTCTAAATTTTGGAAAACATAAATACACTTCTGAGGTATATATGTGTTATAACTACTCAATTAGATTTCAAGATCCTTGAAACTATAAGCTATTTATTATTCCCCTAAAATATTTGGTATAATGCTCCAAAGACAAGTCACTCATTAAGTATTGACTGGTAAAAACAACCACAAATCATCTACAGAGAATTATTTATCACCTTGTTCCTTTTTCACTTTTGCAGGTTAAATAATCCCAATGCTTTTAACCTTTTCTCAGAAGTCCAGCTTTTTAACCTTTAATTCTTTTTTTTTCCCCTCTTTCTCCTTTGTTCTCTCCAGACTGTCCACAGACCTCATTAACACTCCAATGTCTCGGATACTGAGTAATAACGTTAGGTCTTTTATTTTTGTTACTTTGTTGAGGGGGATGGGAGGATATTCCTGAGTACATAAATCTGCTCATAAAATCTGAACTGAAGTTAAATCTAGTTGCCTTGGGAGGCCCAAACACCAGTTTACAGAATTTTCTTCCTCCTCTCTACCTCCTACAGCCTGAATTCCTGGCACAAAATATCTTCCTGCATATTCAAATCATTCCAACCATAATTTTTACAGGAACACATTATCCTCAGTTCTTCTATCTGGTAAAAAATGATTGCCTCTGTATATAGCTTTAGTTGAGCAAACCAAAACTCAAAACAGGAAGAGCTATAAACCAGTTCTACCAATGCAGAGTAAGTTCCCTTTTGGAGACTGACAATGCACAGAAGCATTTTTAAGGCACAAAAGTATCTACATTAAAGAAAATAGTTTCATTTATTTAACTCACAATTTTCTAAACTCTGAGTTAACAGGACAGGGTGGGAAAAGTGTACGCTCTGGGATCAGAATACCTGGTTTCAATTCCAGTGGCACAACTTACTAGTTGGGTGAACTCAGAGCGGGCCTTACTCCCAGAGCCTATGTCTGCAACTATGAAGTGGGGTAAAGGTTTATGCCTGACAGAGCTGAAGTCTAGTTTAAGGAGCTCTTTCAACATGAATTCCACCAGCAATATACTATATGCATTGCATTAAAATTATAAGATAATTTCTCAAATGTAGGAGGACCATTTCATCCCTGAAAGACTGACTCTGAGAGTCTCAGGACGACCCTCGAATCCTTCCCCTTTCCCCTACATGTTTCAGGTGACTCTGATATGTAACCATCTTTGGGAATCTACACCAGAACAAGAACAATTTAAGGACAGAACCTATGCCCGGCCTTCCTTACATATGACATAGATGCTCGATAATGTTCATTCACACATTCAACAGGTATTTATTTAGGACCCACTATATATGCCAGGCACTGAGTGTACAGAAATGAACAGATTATGTCTTCTCCTTCGGGGAGTTTATTTCCTGGAGGAGAGGGAGACAACACATAACTAAACACATGGTATGTCAAATGGGAATGGATGTGAAAGAGAAAAATAAAGGAAGAAAGGGGTAAAAAATGTCATTCAGATGAAGAAAGTGGCTCTTTTATTTAGCCCCATTAAAGAAGGTCTCTCTGGAGTAGAGACCAGTAGGAAATGAGGAAGAAGGCCATGAGGATATCTAGGGAAGAGGATTCCAAGCAGAGGCATCAGCCCATGTGAGTTAAAAAAAAAAAAAAAAAAAGGCAGCGTGACCTGTGGGTTGGAGGGGAGTGAATGAATGGGAAGAAAGACCAGGGATCAGAAAGGAGGCGGCCAGATCACAAAGGTCTTGTACACCATTGTAATGACTCTGGATTTACTGTGAATACAAGAAGGATGTTTTATCAAAGGAATTGTTAATTATCTGTCCTCATCTTACTAAACCTATCAGCAACATTTGATACAGCAGATTACTTTCCCCTCATTGAAATACTTCCTTTCCTTCTGGTCACAACTCTGTTGAGTCCTCTTACACCTTCTCCAACCTCACCAGCTATAACTTTCCCAGTCTCCTGGATTCTTCCTTTTCTCTCCAGCTTCTTCACTCTGGAGTGCTCACGGCTCAATCTTTGGACTGCCTGCTGCCATCTAACCACATGAGCTCCCTGCGTCTCATCCAGTCTGATGGCTTAAATACCACTCAGACTTACAGCTCTAGTTTAGACGATCCCCTGAACTTCAGACTGACACATCCAATGATCTGGCTTATGTTTTAATAGAACCACTGTAGCTGTTAAAGCACTGACTCTGGTTTAGGAAAGGGAAGCTATTGCAATCCATGTAAGAGATGCTAAATCAGGGTGAGTGGTTAAATGTGTTAAGAAAGGGTTGAATTCAAGCTATGATTTGAAGGTAAATATGATAAGGTTTGTTAGTGGATTTAGATCAGGTGATGACACAAAGATTTACCCCTAATCAATCAAACATGAAATAGCTATTTATGACTTGGTGATGTTGGTAGTAGTAGCAGTAGTAGTTTGGGGAAGGTAGCAGGGGAGATCCAAGAAATATGGTGCTATGGACTGAATTGTGCCCCTCAAATTTGTATGCTGAGCCCTAACCCCTAATGTGATGGTACTCAGAGATAGAGCTTTTGGGAAATAGGTTTAGATGAGTCTTGAGGGCGGGGTCCCGTTTCCCTCTCTCTCTCCTCCATGCGAGGACGCAGCAAGAAGGCAAGTATCTGAAAGTCAGGAAGAGGGTTTGCACTGGAACCCAACCATGCTGGTCCCTGATCTCAGATTTCTAGCTTCCAGATTTGAGAGAAATCAATGCCTACTGTTGAGCCACACAGTCTGTAGCATCCTGTTACCACAGCCTGCACAGACTAAGACAGGTACTGTTCCAGCAAGTAGCTCAAGGAGGAAGGAGGAATCAAGTGTGTCAATGCCACCAGTTGAGTAGAAGGAGGATGGGGAGTTGATAAGTACATTGAGCCACATGGAGGTTATTGGTGAGTGTGACCAGAGCTACTACAAGTGGCAGCAAAAACGCCTAAACGGAATGGGTTCAAGAAAGACTAGGCAGGAAGGAATTGAACCACTCAACACAGAAAGTATTTTTTAAATGAATACATAAAATGACTGCGTAAGATAAAAGTTTAGTTTTAAAAAGAAAACTATGATGATCTTCTGTTTATTACAATAAGCCCAGAGCTGTATATGTGGACATCACTGGCTTTCTTTTTTAATTTGGATTCAAATATAAAATTTCAAATGGCAAAAATCAATACGTATTTGGTGGTTAGGCAGTAAAACCAAAAGCAATTGGTTTCCTGCCAAAGGCAAATTTTCAGGAGAATGAATTTCACTGTAGATTACGTTCTATGAGTGTTTTCAATGAATACCCAAAAAAGGTCTACCCACAATCATTATCTTTTACAGGAATTATGACCACAAAATTTGAGTGCATTTTTCTATAAGGGATTTTCCAGAAACAGCTAACAAATTTTTCTACAAGAATATCTTTCCAGTTTCCGAAGACCTGGCAGTATCAGACATGCACACAGAAATTGGCAAGAAATCTAAAGTCACCACAAAAACTATGCTAGCCTCTACTAACAGATGGAGACAGTACATGTTTGTAATGGTTACTCTTATTTTAAAGACTTCTATACAATACCTCTTTTTTATGATCATCCCAATTCAGTTCTCTGCCCATGAGTTCCACAATCCTGGGTAGGGCTTCCTCTGCTGCCTGGACATTGAGAAAGGCCAGGCGAGTACGACGTGAAATCATATCCACCGCAGTGCAGGCATACTCCTTAATCCCATATTTCACCTGAGGTCGGATTAAAGTGAAATTATTACTTTAGGCTCTTTTTTTTTTTTTTTTAGAGGAAATAAAGTTTCACCAAAAAAATCATGCTTAGGAAAAGTGACATTTTTCTTTAAAACTCTGGTCTGTAATAGGCATGAGACAAATAGTGTCATCATACAAGTTCCCCATCTGCCTGCCAAAAGAGGTTTGGGAACTGGGACAAATTGGACAAGGGTTAATGCCTTCCTTCTGACTAAAACCTGGCACAAACATGCAAATTGTCTCACTTCCTATTTACCATCCGCAGTAATCACCTTCAGTCAATAAGCAAATGTTTACTGGATATTAGGTTTTAACGTGAAGTGAATTATAAGTAAATATAAAGCATGGTCTCTGGTTTCTAAAATGTGGAATCTTAATGAGAAACAAAGCTTAAATCTTTGGGTAAGTGTCAAATCAAGATATGTTATCAGGTAGCACACAAGAGTTGCAGATTCACAAAAGGGCAAACGACTGTGAGTTAACAAGACTTGGGAGAGCTCCGTGGAGGAGACAAAAATCCATTATTTTTTATTATTATTGTTACCATTATCAATGTCAATTTAGAGTTAAAATAAAAAATATATAAAGAAAAAGTCTGAGTTGAACATTTTATTCCAGGTTTTAGCTGACATGTGTGCATTAAACGTTATCTTTATTTTAATTTTAAAGACCATGGGAAAAAAACAACAACAAATGAATGGTATCCCACGCAGACAGAAAATCCCCACATGGCTATTCACATACCTCTGCTTCAATGTATGGAAATTCTGACACAAGACGCACTCCAACAATGGGCCACCTTTTTCCAGTCACACTTGCCATTTTGGCCACCTCAAAAGCCTTGTCACCATAGGTGGTGGCGAGATGTTGTGCCACCTAGAAAACAGAACTGCATCAGGCCAGTACTCTGAATATCAATAGCTTCTAGGTACAAAGAAAAAAAAATGTACATGCTTATCTTGTCAGCTTTTTACAGCCTGTAACTAATAGTTGTAGGAGAGTATTAGATTTTGATTTTGTGGGAGTAAACCACTTGGGCCCCAAATGCTTAGGCCAGCACTAACTCTACTACACATGTATCACTGTACCAGTGACTGATGAAGCTTCAGCTTCATTCTGCTCCCAACATCACTTCTCAAGAACAGCCTGCCTGATGTTTGCGATAGGAAGAATTTGGGATACCCTGTCTGCTAGGCACAAAGCAAACAAACACCTGTTTTTAAAACAGAAACTAAAATGGACATTGTTTTTCAGGCCACTAAAGCAAATAACCCCTTCTTTCCTTTTCTCCATTAGTTCACTTCCACGGTACACAGAAATGAACCCAGCGAAAGGAAATTCTAAGTCAGGGAGGCCACATGGTTGCTGATTCTGTTACTGGTAATAGTGAGATAGGTAGAGTAAGACGATACGGCAATCACACCCACCTCACTTTCAAGTCCATAATCTTGGACAAGCCTAATGTAGAGTGTGGGGCTCCAATCTTTGCCCCCTTGGAGAAAAAGCCCAACTGTTCTACTTGGTCCTGCTTTCAAATTATGAGCCTTGATAGCAGCATCTATGGTATCTTCTGCCATAGATCGATAGGTTGTCCACTTTCCACCTACAAATAAGTTGATAAATAATTCATTAGGCTACTATCCCTTATTTTTTTTTATAATGAACCATTTATCAATTTCTACCTGTTGTTTGTAACAACTATGGCAGAGCAATGTGTTAGACTTTACTTAGCATCATAAAAAAACAAATAATTCCCTGTCGATTAGAGTTAAGAGATTTCAGTGTGACCACCGAACCCAAGGTCCTATCTAAAGCATAGCCAAGTAACAAGGTAAACCCTGTACCTGCTATAGTGATGAGGCCGCTCTCACTGATATCCACAACATGATTTCGGGAGATGGACTGAGTATCTGCAGACTTGGGATCTATCACAAGGGGACGAATACCACTCCACGCTGCCAGGACGTCCCCTCTTCTCACTGGGAAGGATCACAGACAAGGGTTAAGAAGACTACTCAGATATCTCAACAAAACTATGAAATAGTTAATAAGCAGGAAAGAGTACAGCAAAAGCAACACATGAATATGCACTTTAAAAGGGAGAGAAAGCCCTTCAATATATGAACTGAGTAAATAAGTACAAGAAAAGACCAACTACTTTGTTACAAAGATAATCTCCATTTAAAAAAAAAAAAAAGGCAAAAAACTTGAAAATCACTGACACTGGTACAAAAGAGGAAACAAAAGAAACAAATGCTAGCAACCCTGAGCTGAGACAATTTGAAGCTGTTAAAAAGAACCACAGAAAAAGGTAGAAACAAAATTAAAAACCAATAGACATGACTTATGGTATTTCCTCATAGAATACATCTGGCTATCTCTCCTTGGGGAAAACAAAGGTCTTTAACTGAGCATTTACAGCAGACCTAGCATTGTCAAAGTACTTGGCATATACATTTCATCTCATTTAACCTCACAAAGCCCCTCAGCATTGGTTATTATTCTCACTACACAGATGAGAAAAGAGACTGAAAAAGCTTAACCAACATGCCCGAAGCAAACTTGTTATAAATGACAGAGCAGCACATTCTTACCCATTGAATTGTATTGTTTCTCAGCTGTTGACAATTTCCATACTCCTTTTTTTTTTTCATCCCATTATCTATAATTGCCACAAAAACTGGTGTACGATCTCCTCCCAATATAGGTACACAATACTTATATTACAGTATATGGAAACTCCGAAAATTTAAGATACTACAAAATTTTTCTTACTATCTCTGCCAAAACAAAATTGCCCCTAAATACCAACAAAACTAGAGAGAATATGGATAGTAGTCATTACTGACTGAAAAATGGCTAAGAAGGGTAGCCCAATTGCGGTTCTGCTGCACCACCAGGGGCAGGGGCAAGACCCAATGGCAGAGCTTTCAGAATTGACATTTCTTTATCCAGATCAGCCTCAAGGATGGCTTAGCTTGTTTTTTTCTCCACTCTCCAAATCAAGGAGCTGACCATGTGCACCAATCCCACAGCTGCAGACTCCGGGGAGGTAACTGCTTACCTAGTCCTGTTGTACTTACTTTGATAAACTAGTTAATCTATCCCTGGATAACAGAGAAACACAATTTTGTTTCCCCCATGAACTGGGGTTATTCTCCATCTTACTCCTAGCCATTATCCATAGTAATAAAAGTAATGAGAAAACAGGAAATTGGATATCCACATGCAAAGAAATAAAGCTGGGCTTTTACTTTCCATCATATGCAAAAATTAACTCAAAATGGATCAAAGATCTATACACAAGAGCTAAAACAATAAAACATTTAGAAGAAAATATAGGGGGAAAGCTTTATGACATTAGATTTGGCAGTGATTTATTGCCTGTGACATCAAAGGTAGAGGCTATACAAGAAAAAAACAGATAAAATGGACTTCAGCAAAATTTAAAATATTTGTACATCAAAAGACATCAACAGGATGAAAAAGCAAGTCATGGAATGGGAGGAAATATTTGCAAATCATATATCTGAAAAGGGGTTAATATTTAGATTATATAAGAACTCCTAAAACTCTAACTAAAACACAAACAACTCGACTGAAAAATAGGCAAAGGATTTGAATATTTTTCCAAAGAAAATGTACAAATGGCCAATTAGCATATAAAAATAAGCTCAACATCACTAATCATTAGGAAAATACAAAGGAAAATGACAATGATATACAACTTCATACCCATTAGGATGGTTACTAAAAAAAAAATTAAGTAACAAACAACAACAACAACAAAAAAAAAAAAACCCCAGAAAATAACAAATATTGGAAAGGATGTGGAAAATTGGGATATCTTTGTACCTTTTAGATGGGAAGGTAAAATGATGCAACTACTATAGGTAAATGCATGGCAGTTACTCAACAACTTACACATAGAATTAGCGGATGATCTAGCAGTTGCGTTTCTGGGTTCATACCAAAAAGAACAGAAAACAGAGAAAATTTGAGTTCATAGCAGCATCATTCACAATAGCCAAAATGTGGAAACAGATAAATGGATAAACAAAATGTGTTATATATACATACAATGGAATATTATTCAGCCTTAAAAAAATAAGGAAATTCTGACACACACTACAACATGGATGAGCACTGAAGACATTATGCTAAGTAAAATAACCAGTCACAAAAGGACAAACATTGTATGATCCCATTTATATGCTGTACCTAGAGTAGTTAAATGCATAGAGACAGAAAGTGAAATTGTTGTTGCCAGAGGGAGTGGGAGGGAGGAATAGGAAGTTAGTGTTTAATGGGTACAGAGATGGGGAAGGTAAAAAATTCTGGAGATCAAGGGCAGTGGTGGCACAAAAATGTGAATACATTTACTGTTATAGGATTATACACTTAATCGTGGTTAAAACAGTAAATTTGATATTATGCAATTTAACCACAATTCAAAAATACCACACAAAAGGAAAATTTGACATAATTCAAGCCTGATAAGATTAAGGACTTATTTTACATATACTACAGAATCATCAGTGTCCCTACCAGCCCATACCAGACCCATGCCTTAGTTGAAATTCAACTGTTTTATTCAGGAGGCACAATTTGGGGAGCAGAGTGCAGGCTGGATTTCAGCTCCCACTTACCCCATGGTCATGTACTTTGTACAGTGAACCTCCTAGATATTTATTGACAGCAGCCCCTGAAAAGCATTTAGATATGTATCTTAGCTGACTGTGTAAAATCACAAAAACTCATAAAAAAACTAAAAAAAAGTAAAGAAAAGAAAGGAAAAAGAAAGAGAAGCACCTAACCAAATAGAGAAAAGAGCCAAAAACAACTTATACTAGAATTAAGGTAAATCGGGCATATTTTCATACAGCTCCTTAAGAGCCACACTCTTAACACCCACAATTACATTCTGAAAGAAGTACGCATATGCTTCTACAAAGGTGTCTAATCAAACCCATATTCAAACACCTTATCTGAAACAAAGGAAGAAGAAACATAACCTGGTGAGGAAAGCCTCAGGCTTCCAGGTTTCTTTACTGGATACCTCAAGGGAGTCTGGATGCTGGGATTCCAGTTAGACCTGCCCCTCTGATGTATACATTCTCTTAAATACGTTTAAGTCAAATGGCTCACATGGAATAGGGGTTAATTCTTGCTTCAAAGGAATCCACAGAAGTCTTGTAAAATCTCAACACAAATCATGCAATGTTTTAATCTTTACAAAAAGCCTGACTAGGAAATTACCACTATTTTCCATTAGCGCTTAAATCACCCTCTGAGTCAAAAATAAAACTTAGCCAACTACTCAGAACATCACTATGGCCAGCACAAAGTCTGAGAGCGTGTCTCTGAAATTCCTTAGGTAGCCACGCTGGCCAAGAATTTGGTTTCAACTCTTAAAGCCCTCTGACTGATTTAAAAATTTTTTGATTGGAAATTAGACTTTCTAGAGTAAATCTGAAGCATACGCAAATAATCTTTGTGGCAAATGCTTTACCTTTTCTGGTATAACAGGAAGAAAGATACGTCTATGAAATTGTGTTGTCTGAAAGAAAAAGAACAAACTAAAACATTTAAGTTTTTCATTCATAGAAGAACATTAAATAAAACATTAGGTACAATGATATCATTTTAAATGCTTACTCTTGAAACTGAAACTCAAAAAAAGAAAACACTGCCAAGAAGAGTTCATGCATTAGGAACTTTCATTTATTTTGCTTGATATCTTAACATTAAGCTTTTAGCACAATAATTGTATCAGATAAATTTTGGGATTCAATTTATTTTAAAAGATACATTTAAAGATAATCAAATTTTAAATCATATTTAAAATATGAATCAGTCTTTATGGCCTGCAGGATTTTTATATTATTAGTCCAGAGGGTGGTAAGATCAGGTTATCTCTCTACCATTTTTCTCTCTATCTTGAGATTTGATGATTTTTATGGATTATTCAAAAAGCTATTTGCTGCTGACGAATAAAGTGCTTCTATCTCTTCACCACCCAAATTAAGTAATGACCAGTCAGGACTCGGATATAATCTATGTCCATGGGACAGAGCATAGTTGAACATATGAGGCATGAATTCTAACCACTTGTATAAAAGAGAGCAACTAACTGAACTAACAGCTTTCTCTCCTTTGTCACCCAAAGTCGTATTTTCCCACAGTATTCACCCACAATGGAAACCTTGTACACTGTTAAACAAACACTAATTAAAGTTCTCTGAAACAAAAGGCTTCGAATGCAGTAGACAGCAACAAGACTCTTGACATTGCCTGGGACTGCCACAGCCATAATGTCACCATGAGGGCAACACCCTAGGCCTAGGACAAAGCCAACTTGGAGGACAGCAGAGTGAACAGAAATAAGGGCCATGAACCTTAGATATTGCTGAGTCACTAAGTTAATCATGTCTTGAGCTTTTTTATATCAAGTTCTTCTTTTATATATAACAAAAAAATACAAATTCAATTGACTATTAAAATAAGTATTTCCTTCTCTCAAGGCATACATAAATCTGTCCAGATTCTGGAGAGCAACACTCTGCCACAGACTTTTCTGCAGTAATGAAAATGTTCAATTTTTACACTGTCCAATTCACTAGCCACTTACGCATGAAGCTATTAGGCACTTGAAATGTGGTTCATGCAAACTGAACTTCAAATTTTATTTGATTTTAATTAATTTAAATTTAAGTAGCCACATGTGGTAATGATATTGCACAGGACTAGAGTAAAAGCTGCCAAGTAGTAGACCTCAGATTTGCCCTGTAGATCAGCAAGCCAGTTACTGCAACCATGGCCCCCTTGCCCACATCTCTAATGAAGCATCTTTTTAGTGAAATTTGACTGTACTTCCTTTGCTCATTATGATATAATATACTGTAATAGCACCCTTTTCACCCAAATACTTCACTGTCATAACATGTTCCATATTTACCATTTCAAAGTATCCTCCTCTCCTACTAACCTCACGAGTCCAAATAAATAAAGTAAAAATATTTTTACTCAATTTAGGACTCCTACCCTCAAGTTCTTACCCAGATATCAGTTTTATCATTCAGGTTATAGCCAACAGTAGGTAGTCAACCTCACCTACTTTAACTTTCCATGAAATGTAATGTATGAAACAAATAACTCAGATCAAGGCTTTTATGCTTCAGAGATCAAAGATTCATATTGATTTTTTTGGTTCTCATACTGTCAGGATAGCTAAACAAGATTTCATTACTGTTTCATCTTCCTCACCATGTTGAAAATCTTCAGCAATGTCAATTCTAATATTTCTCAAGACTCTCTATACTGTATCAATGTACAGTATGAATAGTATTCATGCAAAATGATCAATAAATATTAAATGGAAGTCATGTATAGTGATCAATAAATATTAAGTGACATTAAAACATTCTCTGAACTTTCTATATCAGATGAGAAGTGCTGACATTATAAATAAAAAGCAAGAATATTTGGGCCTCTGAGTCAATATGCTAAGCCATATATATATGTGTGTGTGTGTGTGTGTGTGTGTATATGTGTGTGTGTGTGTGTGTGTATATATATATATATATATATATGATTTCTAATGACTATATATTTAAACAATTGGATATTCCCTTTCAAAATAAATGAATACTTTACACAAAACAAGATGACAGGAAACAATGCTACTATTAAAGCTGAGAAAAATCCTCATTAAACACCGCTTTTTAGAGTGGCTCACCCACATGGCATCTAGTTGAGTTTTTAAGTGTCCATTGACCAGTTGTTAAAAAAAAAACCTGCGAGTACCACGAGTATATAAAGGTCCTTGGCTATATTTTCTAAAAGATAGTAAGAAAATAAAAATGTTCTACCATCATGTTTAAGAAATATTTTTATTATAATACTGATAAATTACTTATTCAGGTTTTAGTATATATAATGTATAAAGAATAAAATACCATATAAATAGTAAAGTTGAAGAGACATTTTTAACAGCTGGTTGAAAAGACTAAATGCTATGTAATTCTTTTCAAATTATAATTAATATTCTTACTCATAAAAACTTGGCAAGACAAGTGTTTGTTTTAAAAAATAATACAAAATGAAGCCCATGGGAAGTGACAATTAAGAGCTAAATGTGCGGTTTTGTTTCACATCAGTTATTTAGCCATACGTTTGGGGGTGTTCTTTCTCCTGTGTGCTACTTTCAAAAAATCAATAAAAAAGCATGTGAAAATATCTAAAGGAGCACAGGGGAAATAGTGTCAGAAAGCAATACTTCTCTACCGGTGTGTTTAACCTGCTGAAATGAAGTGTTAATCACAGAAATAAGATACCATATTACATTTATAAACTAATGAAACCAGAAAAAGCAAAACATGTGACACTATAATTAAACAGCTGGAAGGCATCCAAGCCTGTGTAAGTTGATAACCCTGGTACAATCTCTGGCAGTGAAAAGGCAGGTCTGCAGTGAGTTGATATGACCAGCTCAGTTGTTAATTGAATAGCAAGCAATCTATAAACACGACTAATTGCATATGTGAAAACCTGTGCACAACTGGAGAAGCTGCCTAGAGAAGCACTCCAGAAAAACTACGTGGATAAAGCACTGGACAAATCTTCTGTCTCTCTCAATCCCTTTAAGTCATTGCTTAGTTCTGCCACTGCATCCTTCTGATTAACCTCTACACAGCAGACTTAATGATACATTTTTCTTCCTAACCCCCATACGCACCATACAACTATCAATTACCCATTCATTTCAGAAAAGAACAAACAAGTAATCTAGAAAATTCAGCCTGTGAATGGAAAGCTTTCTAAATCGTAAAAGAAGACATGGTCTTATTCCCAACAGGCAAAATGCTCTTCAGAATTCTTCCGACGCATTTTGCAGAAGTGTGGCAGCTGCTGTGAACAGCATGGAGTGTTAAGATATGACACTTTTTTTTTTCTTCTTAAGGATATAGCCATTTGGGAAGACTCAGAAACTGTTGTCAGAATTTTACTATTCATCCATTTGATAAATCCTTTTAAAATGATATTTCAACCATGGTGAATGCAAACATTTTAAAACTACTGCTCTAGGATCTAAATCAAATTTTTAAAATTTTGAATCTGTAGATAAGACTGCTTGGCCTAAGTGTTTAGTTAAAAGACATGAAATCTCATCTAGTTTAATATATAAATTCAAATAAGGCCAGTTGGGGTCAAAGGTCACTGCCATTCTGAAGGTGTCTAGCAGCTTTCATAAATGAATTGAGAGACTAATCCACTTCCTAGTAAATACAATATCACACCATGAAACCTGAAACTACCAATCAGAGTACTGTATGGTATTCAGAAGCACAAGCACTGAGGTTAGACTGACTTGTCCTCACAGCATGGCTCCAACCCAAAAGAGCTATTGGCAAGAAATTTAAGACTGCTGGGACTCAATTTCCTCATCTGTAAAGTGGGAATTAAAATATACCTCATAAGGTTGCTCTAAAGAATCAAAGAGATAATATAGGCAATATGGTAAGCAGAGTGCCTAGCACACAAAGTACTCAATAATGGTAGCATTTTAAAAAATAAATCATGTGTCACCCCTCACACAAATGAAAAGATTAAAATATATTTATCAACAGCATGAAATCAAATAACTCAGTGCTGCCTGAAGCTGAGTTTTCTCTCAGTTTCCCTCTAGCTTCACCAAAATGCCTTGGAAAAAATACAAATTTGAATGTCTTCACTAAGACATCCTTCAGCTGACACTCTATGAAGATTGAGGGTAATTCCTCAAATATGAAGCTGTCGATTAGAAGTAAGAATCAAAAGCAGCTATAAAGAATCACTCATTGTTAATTGCTTAAAAGGGTAAGTTTATAAGTAGGCAAGTGTGACAGATGGTTGCACAGGAAAATAAGGGAAGTATACAGAAGAGCTGTGATCTCTGCTTTTATCCCAGGTATTTACTAGCTGAAGAACTCTTAACCTCAAGAGTCCCCAGACCACCAGGAGAAAGACTTGATTTATAGTGTTTAGATATGAATTTCACCCATTTTTATCAAAAATCAGAATTTACAACTGTTAGTTCCACCAATTCCCTGACTACCAAAAGGTATGTTAACTGAAACAAGCTTTATAGATCAACCAGGTCCCCCCAGGTATTGCAAAAGTCTTCTCTCCAATTATAGACGGGATAAAAGAGAATGGTATGGGCTCCAGTCCCTGTTATAGTCCGAAGCATATTTCACTGGTGGAAATCCCCACCTACGTTATGGATATGGAGGCCTTTTGGAACCAAATCTGTTTCCCGCACATCCAGCCTCTCAGCATGTATAAGCAGTTAGGTTTCTCATCATTACTGCATTTGAACTTTAAGATTTTGGAAACTGTCAACAAGAGCTCTCTGCTCTTGAATTAATTTTACTTCTTGCTCCAACAATCAAACTTGTGCTTATAGGGCTATGATATTAGCCACACATTTTCAATTACATGTACTCAATATATTTAACTATTATTGTAGATATACACAGAGAATCTACTCAAAATGAAATCCATTACTTGAAATTAGAAGAAAATGAAACTGTAAAATATAGCTCAATTAATTAAACTAGGAGAGTGACCTGAACCATTTTTTAAAGTGGTTTGTTTTGTTTGTTTGTAAATATGTGATCACACAATTAAAATAAATCCTTTAGGGAAAAAAAGTCCACATGTCCTCCACCAAGGCCAACATTATAGAAGACTCCTGGTATAAACAGATTATTTTCCGAAAATCTTAAACTTTATACCTTCATATAGAAAGATTTCCAAATTGCTAACATCATCAAAAACCCTGGAAACACCTAATACTAATTCATTTTAATTCAAAACAGTCATGAGTGGCATACCAAACAGATAGCAAACTTTGTAGCTGAATAAAGAATCCTTACCCTCCAGGAGCTCCAAGTGAAATATATATCTCTGACTACTGCCTATACAGTAATATAATGTGATATACTAGATCAACCTTCTACAGGAGTATAAAGGTAAAAAGCCAAGATGAAAAGTGGGGGCAAAGGGCATCCCAGAGAAAGGCTTCAATCTAAACAAGGAGGAGGTTTAAAAGTTCATGACCTGATTTGGATATAGTAAGTAATACAGTATGGTTAGACCACAGAATGCACAGAGGTAGAGTACAAGAACATAAACGAGCAAAGACTGATTGTAAAAAGCTTTAGATCCCATATAAGATAGTTTAGAACTTTTCCAAAATTCAATGGGGAGACATATAAGGGATATTTTAGTGCAGGGAAGTGATGATTAAAAGTGTGTTTTAGAAAGAGAGTTCTGATACAAAGTTCAGACTGGGCTGGGACAGAAACCTGTCACATGCAAGCCAGTTAGGGGCCAATGTAACTGTTCAAGTGAGAAATGACAGGTGTGAATGAGGGCAATAGAGTGAAGGGGGATTTAAGGAATGAGCATTGATAGAAAGTGAACTAGATGTGAGAAGAGAAGGACCACCAAAGACAAGCATGCCATGCCTAGCTTGGTTGACTAGATGGATGATGAGGCTATTAATGGAGAGAGGAAATACAGAAGGATAATGTTTGGCAACTTCTGAAATTAGCCTGGATTTTAAAAAATCACTATATCTGTTCATTGGAGAAAATGTTATGACATCCAAGTTAAATATAGTATTTTTTTTTTAGGTTAGCATTGGAAAGAAGCAAATTTTGGCAATTCAAGCAAGCATAGTTACACTTCTTACCTAAATCCACTGTCAACATTTTACTTTCCACATAGTAACAGCTCACTAAACTTCTTAGAATATACTTCCACACTCTCATTTCTCTAATTATTTCCTATGAATATCCTGTATCTGTAAATCAGATCTTCCCAAGCGCTAGAAATTAAATAGAGATACAAACATTTCATAGTGTTCTCAAAGAGCATGCACGTTTAGAGCTTATGTAGGGCACTACAATCTTGCCATTAAAAATTATCAGAGCTCTGGCTGGTGTGGCTCAGTGGGTTGGAGCATCGTCCTGTAAACCAACAGATCACAGGTTCAATTCCCTATCAGGGTACATGCCTAGGCTGTGGGTTCAGTCCCCATTTGGGGCAAGTATGAGAGGCAACCGAACAATGCTTCTATCTCCCAACAATGCTTATCTCTCTCTCTTTCCCTCCCTTCTCCCCTCTCTGACATCAATAAGCATGTCCTCAGGTGAGGATAAAAAAAATTATCAGAAAAAGACTGTATAGGTTTAATGTGGATAGAGAAAGTAGTAGGGGAAAAAAGGCAACTTCCTCCCACTGTGTTACAATTTGGTTCTCACAAATCTGGAAAGAGGGTGAGCGCTAGGAATTAGAGCAGGCCAGGTGTGAAGATGAGTCACACTAGAGAACATGGAAGGTCCCTAGAGAGAGCTAGAATGGTATAGGAGTTTTCTAAAAGAGAGAAGACAAACTTAAAGGAGTGTGTACATTACCTTCAACATCACAACTGAGGTAGTTACGCACTTCATTCAAAATGAAATTGATATCTTCCTCCGAAGGAATGGGATGGTGTGTGATATCGGTTGGAGTGTCGGTCGTGCCAGCGATAGTCATCTTCTGCCAGGGCAAGAAGAAAATGACTCGCCCATCACTGGTCGCTGGGTCAAGAAGTCCCATGTTCTCTGGGCTGAGGTAAAAAGAACATTTTTTATTTTTGAAATTAGCAAAACTTTAAACTTAATCCACAATCAATTTCATTCACTAATTATCATAGAAACAAATACAAACAACATACGCCATTACTTTTACTGCCACTAAGCTATTCTAGAAATTACTTTTTAAAAAATTGGTAACAAAAAGGAATGCAGCAAGTGTGATAATACTATTCCACAGCAGAACCAGCCCTACCCATCTCAAAAATGCAAGGTTAATTATGAAAGATGACTTCAACTTACAATTGTTTGGGTTTTTAATATTCCTTGGATCTTTCACATCAGATAATGTCAGCAAGATAAATGTCTATAATTTCTTTTATGATGGTCAATTAAGGATAGCTCTTAAACCTTTTTTCAGGTCTATGAAAAGTATTTTCCTGGGACATTTGACATTTGGCACATCTTTTAGCAGAAGGTCTCAGAAGCACATGAGAAAAGTGAAGGGTCTAACTTTCTAGAAACTAAAATGTAATCAAAAAGCTCTTTACTTTGCACCTAGATGAACTTGCACCACTTCACCAGATATGAGATTTCTTACTTTATTTTCAATTTTACAGAAATTCCAAGAAGTACATCCATAATAAAGGGCTCAGTTTTCTACTACTACCTAAAAAACAATGTACTAGGATAAGGTCAAAAAGCAGAGGGATATCTTAGCAATAAAAACCTTTGAACAGATAGACAACACTAGTGTATTATGCTATTAAATCAAATTTCAAGGATGCCTCCTCTGAGAGATTATATAAAATCTTTCAAAGTATTAATCAAGAGTTTACACTAACACATACTTAATATTCTAAAATCATATTATAAAACACACTTGAAAGAATAAGCAACTTGTAAAAAAAAAAACATTAAAAAAAACCTGTCCAATTGTTATTAAATCACTAGAAACTGTTGTTTTAATGTATTCATTAACCATTCAAAGAAATTTGGAGAAATTGTTCAGAGTGGGAGGAACTTACCATAAGGTATTTCAGCTCTTATTAATGCAACTTCTGCAATATGAAACACAATTCTATTTGGTTTAAATAAATTTCAAGAAATCTCTCTAATACCTACATGTATAAGGATTAGAGACTAACAACTGTTTAAGAGCAAATCAAAAATAATTGTTTTATGAAAAGGAAATCTACAGTCAGCATAGTTAATGCATTTTCTTTATATAAACCACAACAAATACTAGTCTTTCCTTGTAAAACCCATCAGCCTCATGAAATGCCTACCATGTCTACACAGCCTTTGAAGAAAGAAATCATTGTCTACAGCTTACTTGAAAGATACAGGAGTGAATGGGCCACAGTACTACTTAACACATGCAAAAAGCTCTCCAGAAATAAGTTCATCATTTAAAACCTTTAGCTAAGATTTCATCTTCACTCAGGGTTACTTAAAGAAAATAATTTTACTTTCATTTTCATATACAGTCTCTGTATTACTATGTTTTCCTTTGTATTTGTCATAAGACTCTAAAAATCTTAAAAGAAACTAGTTAATTATGTGTTTTGTAAGCAAAAAAATTTGAACCTGGGTTAATATGCCCTTAGATTAAATCAGTCATTTTGGGATTGGAAATTAACTCATTCAGAATTCAAGCTTTCAATTTCAATTTCAATTTAAATAATAGCACTATATTGAAACAAAAAGATAAATTCCATATTCCAACATGTGATCCTTTAATGGACCAGATATCATATAATATGCCTAAATAACTCAATAAGCCTCATCAACTTCAGCATAAAATTATAACAGTAACCTAGACATGAAATGCTGTTAGAAAAGCACGACTACTGAATCCTTTAAAATGTTTCAATGCAATAAAAGCCGTTTAAAGGGTGAAGGTGATGGTTACCAATACACGTAACTGGAACCTGTAGAGAATCAACTGCTTAAGTGAAGACATATGTGTCAAACATAAACTTAACAAGCACAGAGGGAAGACAAAGCTATTAATGTCTGGCATAAAAATTTAAGAATCCATTTGGAAATACCTTTCATCAGTTCTAAATTACCTAATTCATACCTTCCCTTAGGGAAAAGTTTGTTTTCTTACAAAGAATTAATTCTGCAAGGTTACACTAGTGTTTGAAAGTGGGTATCAACCAGGGTGACAGTGTAGACAATAGAGTGAAGCACTGGTCTTTTTCAATATGTATGATTCACTTGACAACAGGAGCAAAAAAGCTTACTGCTAACTTGTGTGTATGTGTGTGCGCGCGCGTGCGCGCAGGGTTTCAGAATCAAAAGTAATGAACAATTTTCTCATGCAGACCATTGCCTTCCAAAAGTACCTTTATTTAAACTGTAATCAATTTATTGTTAGCTACTTATAGAGATCAGGATGCTAACAGGATGCACACACATTATTGAAAAAACTGACCTCCTGTCAGTGGTTAAAAAGCATCTTTAGGGTAGAGGGTGAGAAATTTTATGCATTTCAGGTATTTGGTGTATCATTGGTACTTTTGTAACAGCGTAGCTACAACTGTGATAAAAATTCCAGATATATTCTTAACTAAAGAGTATCTTTAAAAATAAATGATTTCTGTGTGTTGGGTTTTCTGAAATTAAAATAATAATTTTGTCACCATTGCACAAGAGAATTCCACATGAGGAATGTTAGGGTCGTAACAAGCTTAATAAATGCCATAAAGATATTCTGAAAACAGCTCAACAAGATATACTCACACATGGTCCTTGCCCTCCATTTAGCGACCTACATGCAACAAATCACTGGCTACTGATTTCATTGCATTTCCAAACTGAGCAGGTTCTAGCTTAAATGTTAGTTCTTAAGTTATCAGGCAGTTTATAGGGCAGCCCCAGATGGTCTAACTCACCCCTGAGGACCTAGTTAAAGCCTTAAGTTATACTTGCTGAGTGTGACTGACTGATGAACCCAGAGAGGTGTTTTGGTCTGAGATCTCTTCAATCCACCCAAGAAAATGACTTGTTATAGAGAGAAAAATTTCCTCTGGGATGCCAGAACTACAGCTGCTCAAGGTCAGTGCCAAAGAGGGAATAAACCCCATAATCCAAGTTGCAGTCCTAAACCAAGAGGCTCCCCTGCAGCAGTCAGAACAGGAACTGGGTTGCCAATCTCTCCTTCAAGGTTTCCAGCAGGCTGTGTGGTACTTGTAGTCCAAAGTGCTAACAAAACATGGGACATCCATTTCTCCCAAAGTAGAATGAGATCACTTATGGCAACTGAGACTGAGACAGACCCAGCTGTGACTAAGGCTTTTGTGATCTGTGGTTATTGAGGGGCCAAAGCTAATGCAACAATTTTAGAATAAAGACAGGCATTCTGGCCCTGACTGGGGTGGCTCACTGGGTTGGGCATCATCCCGTAGACCGAAAGGTCACAGGTTCAATTCCCAGTCAGAGCAAATGCCTGGGTTTCAGGCTAGGTGCCTGGTTAGGGGTATGTGAGAGACAACCGATTGATGCATCTCTCTCTTTTTCTCCTTCCCTTCCCCTCTCTCTAAAAATAAATAAAATCTTTTTTAAAAAACCTATTACAAAAAGGCATTTTGTTTTGAAAAATATTACATGCAGGTGGTATATATTTTTATTTCTTTAAAAACAACAATCTACTCTGTTATTAGCATATTATAAACCATAGTACAGAAAATATGGGTAACATGACCTCTTTCATGTAAATATTTTAGATGGATATGCATTTGTACAAGCATAAACATAAATTTCCTAAAAGGAATCAGAAGGAAGTGTTATTGATTACCAGAGAAAAACTGAAGGGGGGGAGCATGAGGAAGAAGAGGGAGGCTTTCTGTTTTCATTTTATATCTTTCTATTTTTCTACAGTGATTATTTCTATTAATTTAGCCTATTATAGAAGTCACCTGGGCAGTAAAACAAAGAATCATATTTTGTTTTCCTGTTTTAACTTCGCTATACTTAAAAATTAAAAAGAAGCAATACTCTTAATTTGGGTAAGTTTAAACAAACAAAAAAAAAGTTAGTAGAATTCATTCAAAAACATTTACTGGCCACTATTATGTTCCAGACATTATACCAGGAACTGCGGATACAGCAGTCAAAAAAACAGATAAAAAACAATCAAAGGATCACTGTCAAAATGTATACAAATTAGGTATCATTATGAGATAAGGAACCAGAAGCTAAAAACAATAGCTTGCCAAGGTCACACACTTGGCAAGAAGTAAAGCGATGAACAAACTCAGAAAGTTCTACACCAAGGTATCACCTTAATGCTTACTCTCCATACAGTGTCCTGTCTGTGCATCCTGAAAGATCAGAATGTCTTCACATTTAAATAATGGGCAAACTAAGGTTCTGAATACACTGGTTTTCCTGAAACAATTTCATTTTTAAGTGGCAGAAGTAACATAAGGGAAAATGAGTGTCCTCAGAAATCATGGGACAGTAGTGAAAAAAAAAAGACAAAATATAACACCCAAGAAAATATGTTGAATCTGGTAAGACCTAATAAATGTAGGGATCATGATGATGTGTGTGTCTATAGTTTAGGTATTATATCTGTACTCTAAGATATGCTAAAAAACACCCCCTGCCCCCCAAAAGAAACATTATAAACTAGCTGGCCTTGCATATTTTTAATCCAGTACAAAGTAAATGTATATAACTGTGTCTGGAATTATTGTCAAAAACTTATTTATATATTTCTCTCCCTTTCATTTGAACTAAGCTTGTGGTTAGCCGTTTTTAAAACTCTATTAAGTACCACTGCATACACTTTTATTATTAAGACTGCAAGCACCTTGGTTTCTCCAGTCCTATGTAAAAATACTAATGACTATCAATTAATTACATGTAGATACTTAGAAAATGAGGACAAAACCTTGGAGGCTAGTGGATAAGAAATTCTCTTTAATTTTTTTCTTGGTAGAAGTGTAATATTTTTCCCAGTAAAAGTGTATCTGATACATATTAGGAGTATCTTGGACTCTCTTCAGGAATATTTAGTTACTGGTAAACTGATAATAAGAATATCATCTATTACATAGCAGAATAGCATTCTAGGAGAACACACAATTAAACAAAATATCATAGCTCTGTACATCCATTTTATCAAATATTAAAAGTTATATGTTCTTTTTGGGGAATTATAAAAATAAGGGAGAATACCTCTCATTCTAAACATATAACCTAGAAATTATCACCTTTAACTTAAAATTGTATTACCTAGAGATAATCATCATTTAAACATATTTCCTTTTAACCTTTTCTTTATATGCTTAAATAATATTTAGATCATATGGCACATATAATCATGTGTCCTTCTAAATTAACATTGTTTAAATTGTTTGGATCATTAGTGTTTTCCTAGGACACTGGAATTATTTGTAATTATTACTTTAATGAATATGTAATATCACCTTGTTCAGAAACACCATATTATCTTTTATCTATTCTCCTACAGCTAGAAACTGAAGTGATTTCTAATATTCCTCAGCTAAAAATAATGTCATAAGGAATATCTTGAGCATAAATTATTATTTCATATAGAATCATTGGTTTGCTTACTAGATTTACCACATATGAAAATTAAAATGGAATACATGTTCAATACTCTTAGCATGGTCACATGAATTTTTTTCCACAAATGTCTTGAAATGTAGATGAGGGGTAATCATTGTTAATTTCTTAGCCCAATGTTAAAATTTTCAAAAATATCCCAAAATGAAAGAATATTTTAATATGCCCCTCACCCAACTTGAACTGTTATAAATTGATATTCTCATTTCATCTCTATCCCTACCCATTTCTCTATTTCTGACTATCTTTGTTACTATGATAAATTAGAAATTATATCTAATTTTTACTTGCTGTAATATTTTTCAAAATATATTTCAGAATTTACTAACATAAAAATACCTGAGTGGTCCTTATTCTCAAATTCTTCATAAGCAAATTTGGGAGCTCCATAAAATCAACTTTTTAATTTTTAAAAAATTCTCCCCTAATGATATGTTTTTATTGATTTTAGAGAGAGAGGAAAGGTGGTTGAGGGGGGCGGGGGGGATGGACAAAGAGACATCAATTGGTTGCCTCTCATACATGCCCCAACCAGGGATCAAACCTTCAACCTTTGGTACACAAGACAATGCTCCTATCAACTGAGCCACCAGGCCAGGGCAACTTTTTAACTTTTTAATTAAAATGATCTTTATGGAAATTTTGCAAAACTAATTTTCGACATTTTAATGAAAATTAAAATTTGAAACACGAGGCTTAACCTCTGAAGATGAGTACACTAAAGAAAGTATAAAAATGGATCCCAAATCATTAACTCCTAGAAAGGAATACTGCCATAAAAGCTAAGGAATTAGATTTTGTGTGTTAGATGAGTTCCTTTACTTATTTCTTCTCATTTTATTAGTTTATTTTTAAATTATAATTGACATCTAATACATATTAGTTTTCAGTATACAACATAGTGATTAGACATATTTCTCCTCATCTTTTATTAAGAAAGGTGTGCTAAAAGAATAAATATAATTTCTGTGGCACTCATTCTCTGGTGACAGTCACCAAACTGGAATACAGTTACCTGTAATAACCAGGCATCACAATGTGGACACCGGCACTCGGCTGGCAGATAACTGTGGCATTCTTATCATCCATTTTGCGCACAGTGTCTGTGAAAGGTCCCGTGGCATTGATAACACATTTGGCTCTCACATCAAATTCCTGCCCTGTGAAAGAAAGCAGCATCAATCACACACCCCATTTGTTTTCTCTGCTCACTGATGCTTTGGATTATTAATTCATCTATTCACTTAACCTATGACGAAGTATATTGTACACAACACTAAGTGACATGAACAGCCCAAGTTATTGAAAAGCCACACAAAAGGCTTGCACCTGAGTAAATTTTCCAAAACCAAGTCCAAACTGAGGGCGGAAAAGCATGCCACTTTTTCATTTCGGCTCTCAGTTATTTTGCAAAATGCCCAGAATTAAAGTGCCAAATATGAAGAAAGTGGGATGAGTAAATAAGCTGCTTTCTCTTTAAAACTCAAATGTGTAAACAGTGTTGCCATGAGACAATATATATTCACATTGCTGGTTTTGTTCAAGGAAACAATACAATTTTGAAACTGCCTACATGACTATAGATTCAGAACAAGCATGAAAATCTAACCCAAGTTAAGTGATTGACTTTAACGAAGTGTAAATGCACTCCTTATGTCACTTAATTGATACTTTGAAAGTTGGCTCATTTATTTCATTTTATAAATAACATGTTTCTGTAAATATAACGAAATGCACTCATAGCTGTGGGAATTTTGTGGTCATTTTTTATTACTGCATTTATTATTATCATCAGGATTATCATTATTTAACACAAAGGGGAAAATTGCCAAGGCCCACAAGGGAAAATTTTCATGTTAAACCAGTCATTGTTGACAATAAAGAATATAATTAAGATGACTCTGAAATCTGCCTTTAATAAGAAAAAAGTGACAGAAAAATTATAATTCAGTCATTATTATATAGGCAAGGCAAGAAGCTAAGACAGCCCTCCCTGCCAGAGCCCTGGCATACCTGTGAGTACGTCCTTGCACCGGGCGCCGCTCACGTGCTCTCTCCCTGTCTGGGGGTCTGTCTTCTTCAGCAAGCTGAGGACCTCCATGTAATTGGCCGTGGCAGCCCCATACCTGGCAGCAGTGAGAGCAATGGCAAGGTTCATCCGTGCGTCGTTGTGTTGTCCTGCAGCAAGGGAAAGGAGCAGAGGAGGGACAGGAGTCACCTCGAGCCACAGGCTGGTGGTACAGAAGTGTGTCACAACAGATATGTCACATCTGTCTCTGTCACCCAGAATATACATGATGGTTGGTCAGCTCTAGAGGGCATGATTTAAAAATACACGGTCATTCTCAGTCAGGCATTTACCTGCTACTTCAAGCAAGTGTACTTTGTACCGCAGAAAGGGCGAAAAATATCCCTTTCCTACAGAGCTCATATCAATTACCCGAAAGTTATGCAGTAATTATTCTCTTAGTTTGGGAACATATGTATATGTCAGACTTTTCCCAATACAGACAACTCGTATGCATGAAAGTGAAGCAATTCAAAACTTCAGAATATCTGACACCCCAACTGGTGTTGATTAACAATTTTTATGAGTCTGTGTCCTATCTAATATTCAAAATCAAGAGCTTAATCTTCCACAGAGAATTTCTCAGTATTCTATAAAAGGATTTTTCTTGGTTTGAATTTTGATTAGCGCTCTTTAACATGTAACATTTTTTTTAATCACACATAAAAGGTAAGAAATTAAGCAGGGCAAAATTTAATTACAGAACAATTCCTACCTGTATTGTTAAAGATTTATTGCTGAAAAAACCCTAGTTAAAGAAAACTAAGGGGGAGGAGAAGGGGGGAAAGATGATTAATCACTTTAAAATAGTGGCATCGCTAGAGACTTTTTCTATTTATTATTGCCAGTGGAGTTAACGCTGACCAGGAAGAATTGCTCTACATTGCAGGGGCCAGATTCTCTGTGCCCTGAATAATTAATTACCCAGGGCTAGATGTATTGAAGCAGGGTTCACATTCCCACACACTGGGATCAGTTCTATCAAGATAATACTGATAAAGGGATGAATTTGTAATGAATATTGTTGTTGATTTATGTTGCCAGCATACCAAACATTTAGAATAAATGGTTTATGTAAAGTTTCTTCCTTGTGATTCAGTCTGTGCAGGGCCAGAAGCACAACACAGGTAATCTGTTCCAGCTAAAAGGGCAAAGTTATAAAGAGAGAATCAATGCCTGAAGGTGCTGCCGCCCCTCCCCACAAACATCTTATTCTAAAGCTGCTGGACAAATACAATCAGCCAAGAACCTTTCCCTCAAAATTAAATCCTCTATCAAGTGAAGAGGATTTACACCTCAACGTGCAGAATGAAAAGTTATTTTATCTAAATATTAATAGAAAAAAGTAGAAAAAGAAAACAATAGCAGCAGCAGTACCTGAGGTGGAAGTAGGAAGGTTAGCATTTTTATCAATTTCAACTTAGCATGACTCTAAAGTTGCTATTAAACAGTTTATTTAAAGTTTAAGAAACCAACTTTTATTAATGTAAAACTCCTTACTTAAAATTGGAATATGCATAAATGCATACAAAGAGTCCAAAGAAACAAAATTAAAATTCCACTATAGATCATTTCTTTAAAGATATTACAAATCTAAACTACAGAGAGTACCCATCCCATCCAATCTCTAGTAGAGTTATGCACATAACACTGAAACACCCTATCGGTAATTTTAAAAAATTCAAGACCTGTTTGTATGGTAGGGAAACTCATCCATGCAGATGTGCCTTGATTTATACACAGGGCAAGTCTCAAGGAAGTAATGTGCCAATCAACTATTTTAAAGCCTACATGAAGTCACTATTCAAAGGAACCAGACATAATCCCACTTATTAAAGTGACAGATTCCTTTGTAAAGTGGTATATCTATTACGCAATCGTCTGGTAATAAAACTCTAAATTCTGAAAATACAAAATCTTTCTTTTAATACCTTTTAAAATATAAAACCTCACTGGAGCAGTACTGGTATAGTTCACCATACTCTGTGGCTTTTATGCTAAGAAAAGCCTCCCTAATTGCCTTCCAAATCCCAGTACTTTTGAAAGGCAAACAAAATCAACCCCAGTTAAGTGTGAGGTGAAAACAAGTTCCTTTGGTTCTTTTCCACACCCGCCCTGATCCCCAGCAGCACCTGCCTTGACTCAAATGAAGTACGTTACTTATTTATGAAGTGCCTTCATAGTATGATCCTCATCTGCAACAGTTCTACTCCCGTTATTCTCATTATCTAGAATTGTGAAATTATTTGCAACTCTCTAAACACCCACATTATTTCACACTTTCTCGCCTTTGCTGACACTCATTCTTCTGGCTGGAACATCACTGTAGAAGCTCTGGACAATTCCTATTTATCTCTCATAATCTGGTTCAAATATCTTGCCATGAAGTCTCCACTTCTCTGTGTCCTTCCAAGGCAAAGTTGTTCATTCCTTCTGAGCCAACGTCCCATTTTATACATACCATTTTTTATAGTCTTTAAATTTAAGGAGCATAGGAAATCCCAGAAATGTATACAATCTGAACTTAAACCCAAAGTATCTCTTATATTTAAGTTGAATCAAGGGATGAAAGGAGAAATGGTTATGTATGATTCCCTCAAGACTTAACCCACAAGTTTTTCCTTGCTCTGCAGAGAAAAGCAAGCACAGTTATTACAAGCTCCTAGAAACTGATGAGTAAATAAGTTGACTTTCTTCCGGGCTCAGGAGCTCACACCTCTACCGATAAGCTCCCTTCTTTGCAGACAGTCAGCTTACTTCATTTACCTCCTTGGATTCATGGTAGGTCTCCTCCCCTATCCACATTAAATGCACCCTTTACCTTGAGATTCCCAGATGCTTGCGGTGTATGCTTCCTGGGACAAGTGGTATATTTTCACTCTTCTTAATTGAATTCCTCCTAGCCCCCTTTCTTGACATTTTGCAAGGTATCTATATGCCTCCTGTAATTTTATTTCTGGAGGGAAAGTTTTTGACAACACTGTATGTCATTGGAATGCAATACAATAATATCAACTCCCCCACCCAATTGGTCTGCTTATTAAGTTTGAATTTTCAAATCTGTTTCCTCAGAGCCAGGCAACATGATACTGTTCACTAATCAGTGAATAGCTTTGCATTGGCACTTACACAAGGACCCAGATGGGGACTGTGAAAATCTGTTTCCTACTCTTCTCCTTTTGCACTTGAAATCTTGCATATGTGCACATTCTGAACTTACAACTCATATGAGAGGAAGCACAGAAGAGGTGGAACTATAACTGTTTTCCCTTGTTTAGAAAAACAAAATGTTAAATCAACCCACCGAACAGAATGTAGGTCAGTGGTGGTAGAGAAGGATTTTGCCTATATCCTCAATGGCCTTGCACACAGGATAGTGAGAGATACTTTGAGTGAAAAATACTTTAGAATGTAATCATATGATAGGCCTTAAATATAAATATTTTGGAGACATAGCAATATTGCTCTCCTCAGAGGGTTTCAAAGTTTGGCAGCTAAGTTAACATGCAAAACAGGGGGGGGGGGGAGAAATAATCATTGAATGTGTAAACAGTACAAAGAATGAGTAAATATGAAAAAATCATAGGTAACAAATTACCTGGCATTTTCGTGGTCCTTCAGATCTAAAATTCTATGATGCTGTAAAATTCTACATACAATCGTCTTTTAATACTGCATACTTTAAAATGGCCATTTACATTGCACAGACCCATTTATATGGAGCCAGAAATTCGTACAGAAAGTCTAAATGTTATAAAAAATAGTTCTTGATTAAAATAACACCTGTTCATAAATTCATCGTCAACTAAAATTGCCACTGTTGAAATGTCGAGAATACTTCTTTCTCTCTCCCTATGCCCTAACCCTAGTTCTAGAAGGGGAACAAAGATGCGTGAAAGAAAGCATACTTCCCTAAAGACTTAATCCCATTTCTGACCAAATGCACAGGGCATGCTTCAGTGTCTCAGACTGACAGTGTCACAGTGACCTCTCAGGCAGCTTCTCCTTAGCAGTCAGGCAAAGATAATTCAAAGGATAATAACCTACCAAACTCAAGCTGATTTAATATAATCATTATATTTAAAATTTCTCTAATGGGAAGAGCATAGATACAGGCAGAGTAAAAAGTGTGTGTGTGTGTGTGTGTGTGTGTGTGTGTGTAAGGAGATTACTAAATTCTGGTTAAAGGACATATGGTGAATAAACTTAAAAAGGAAAACTCAAAGTAGATACATACTTTTCATGGTAAATTGTGACAATGCATTTTCAAAAGTAAATTATTTATAAAAGTGATTATTTGCATGGGTATTGGCAGGGATCAGGGAGACATATGAAACAGTTTAGGAAGAATGCACCTTACAAAATATGTTGGTGGACTTGGAATGACTGGGTCACAAGTTTTGGTACTTCTGTGGGGCTTCAGTGTCCTATAAAAGGAGAGGAGTTGGGTGGAACCTCTGAAATTATACAATGAATGTAATGGCTGATCTTAAACGGTTGGCTACTATCCTATTCAAGACTTCAACATTTTCTACATTTCTGACTTTGGCCCAATATGCCTAAAGAGAGAATGGGCATTAATGAAGACCATAATACAGGTGCTTTATAAAGTAAATCAGAAAAATAAAATCAGAAATCATGTTATTACATTAGATCTAGTTATAATGAAATCATAATTTGATTGGCCTTTATAGGTTATATAGTATATTGCAAAAATTGTCCCAATTCTTCACCTCTCCTTGTAGCCATGCCCTTTGCCATGTGTCTTCACAGTGTCCTCTCCCACTCTGACTCTGGATGCAGCCATGTGAAATTGTTTTCATCAATAGAATGTTAGTAGATGTGAGAGAAGAAAAGAAAAAGGAGGCTCTTCAGATGCCATGAAAAGGACATTCCCAGGGTGGCCTTTTTGTTCCTGGAGGAGGATGAGAGGCATGTCACAAGATGCTCTAGTCATTCACTACAGCCAAGGCCATCCGACATCAGCTGACAGACATGAGTGCAAGTTCAGCAGAGAGCAGAAGAATCTGAGTCAACCCCAGACAAGATCAGTAAAACTTGACCACTCGAATGCATTAGCAATAAATCCTAATTGTTTTTATGCTACTGAGGTTCAATTGTTGTATGTAATTGTGGCAATAGATAACTGATACAAGCAATGTAACCAATTTTCTAATAAAGTTAGTCCCAACTAAAAAATTGGTTCTGTCTTCAAAACCGCATTGTCAGATGGCTATTTAGAACACAATTAATTTTCCTGCAAAAATGCTGTAAATAAATGGTGGTGGGGTGATTAGCATGTGCCACAAAAACAGTTTAGTGCATAGGGTATTTGAATACGGGAATTGGTAATGATCCCATCAGACTCGATGTCCCCCACTCCCTCCCACTGACCTTGAATCTCCAGATTGACCCCAGTGCCCACCCTCAACTACAACTCTGCTCTTTCACACCTCTGGCTTTTTGTTCATGTTGCCCCTACTCCTCGGGACATCTTATCCTACTTGGTAAACCATTGAACTTTTCATCTTTCCTTTATGAAACTTTCCTGACTCCTCTCAGATACAGGAGCCTTCTCTCCCTCTGTGCTTCCATGGCACTTTGTAAGTACTCTTGTTATAGCACAAACAATTTTCTGAACTTTTGCATTTGACACTCATTTATTGAGCAAACATGTCGTCGTCGGCAGCCGTCCGTCTCGAGAGACGATGGTGTAGCTTCTTAAGAGTCTATCTGTACCGCCGAGAATGGTTGTGCAGTCCGACTCGGGAGTGACACGGTATCTGTCTCCTCCCGTGTTGAATCGACATCTTGCGATGACGCTGGAGTGTCCTCTCCAGTGAAGCTGAAGCTACAGAGCCTGGGCAGGGTGATATGGAGGGTCTGCTGTTGCCCATGCAGCAGACCCCCCCTCTCTTCGCAGCTGAAGGGTCCAAGGGAAAGGCGGAGTCAAGCAAACATGTACTCAATGCTTTTAAGGTACCAGGGGTTTTCCTAGGAACTGGGATTACAACAGACACCCAAATAATCATAGTTCCAGGCCTAGGGAACCTTGACTCCAACAATATGTTCCTAAAAGAACAGAGAGAATCTTATTCAATTGTTTTCACAGTATCTACCACAGCATTTGCTACCTAGTAGATATTCAAATATTTGTTGAACAAAAGAACAAATGAGTTAATGTACACAAATATGGAACATAATCACAGGCCAAATAAAGGAAATGTGCTCAAGGCTAAGAGAGTCTAAGAATAGTCCCCAACCCCTCAGCCCTACCCGCATTATAGCTGTGGTCTCCACTGAACCAAGGGACTATTGTCTGTCTACCTAGCTACCCAGCAGACAATGGAAACAGGATGTCTTCTATCACAAAATCGCTTGTGGAAATGCAAACAAAAGGAGGCCAGTGATAAAGTTAAGGCAAGCGTTTGATGTATGATTAAGACAGCAAGAGGCAGATCCCTTTAACAAATATTGATTGAGTACATACTGCAAGACAGGCATGATGCTAGGCACTAGGAATCCACTAAGTAGGGAGAATAAGATTACCCCGGTCTCTGCTCTAGGGAACCACATTCTAATGGGGAAGACAGATAAAATCAACTAAAATCAATTAATAAGGCAATTAAAAACTGCAAATCAAGGGAAAAATAGGTGGCAGGGAGAGCAACTCCCTGGGGCAGTAGCTATATTTTAGCTGGGACAGTTAGGGAAGGCAGTCAAGATCAGCAAGTGGAGAAAATGCAAAGAAGAAAAGTCCTACCAGCAAGACCACTTCCTATAATCCCTGCTAATTTGCAATTATATCCAAAGCTTATATGAAACATAAACTACCAAAAAGTGACTATGGTATTAGCATAACTCCATTTGAGTAAAAAGTGCTGGGAAAGGAAAATGTTCATTCATACTTTAAGTACTCACCTGTATTTTACATATACTTATTAGGAATTAATTTTTTAAATCTTCCTGGGTTAATATACATTTTTTCCAGGAAATGTCTTCTAGTATAGACTGGTAAAACTCAAAATAAAAGCATAATATTCAAAGTTTATGAATTGGAGTAATTTGCTGTCATTTACCCATACTACAGCTCTCAGGAAGAGACACCTGTTAGCACAGAGCATGTAATCATTATTATTATTAAATACAAAGGTACAATTAAATACAGGCACAGGGTGTGACCTGCATCATAATTCTGCCTGGCCTTTCGCTTCACAATATTCTTTTCATTATCATGGCCCTTTTGTTCCTTCATGTTTCTGTAGTTTCTCCCTAACTTCTCAAATAAGCTATTTACAATCTAAATAATTAGCAATCGGCGTGGATCTATGGTCTTTGGCCCCATGCAAATGAAACATTGTGAAGTGCCTTAACATGACATATTTAAGTACATTAAGTTTCTATTCTCTGACGACTTTTCTTTTTTGAAAAAGTTGTAAATGAATCTAATAAAGAGCACGTTTTCCACTTTTCAGATACTTAGAAATCTAGATAGAGTTGAACAAAAATAAAACCATATTTAAACTGCAAACAACAAATGCTCTGGGTATTTATTTGCTATATCTGTGCAAAAATGTTCTATACATCAGTTTACAGTGAAGACTCCTCTCCTCCCATGCTTTTTACCCATGACAATTAATTCTCTCTCTAGAACAAACCCAAAACAGGTTTTTATACTTTTAAGAAAAAGGGAAAATAAGCAATGTGACAAAAATCAAAGCATGACACACTAGAGAAACTCTTTTGCAGACCATTCAACAATGTGGCCTGAAGCCACAGGTAATCTTCCTTGGTTGTTTGTAAAATGCTATAAAGTCACTGATAAGCCATCTTAGAATGTCTAGCTTTGAAAGTAAAGAAAGGTCTTAACTTTGCTAAGAGCTGTAGTCTTGAACACAGGGCATCTTAAGCCAAGGTAACTGTCTTGCAAATATTTGAGTTTTATTTCTTTTACAAACAGTTACTAAATACCTACTATGTGCCAGGCACTGAGCACTACTGAAGGAGCAAAAATTGAAACAGATTGGATTGACCCAGCTGCCCCAGGAATCTGAGATACAAGAGCAAGTTTATAGTCTAACTCGGGGAAGTCACGAGTTCCAAAAATTCTCTCCAATTCTTAGCACATTTCCTTTTTCTTTCATCTGCAGTTTTCCTAAAATATCACCAAACATGGTGCTCCAGACATACCTTCTTTTCTCCCATGTTACAGGAAGTTTTGCAAGCTTCCTTCATAGGCATGTGTGCTTAAGTTGAAGTCCCATCCCCACCAACTGTGACACCTCACACGACTCCATCTAAGGTTCTTTTCACTCATCTCCCGAGGGGAGCAGTAATGGGACTGACAAGGGTTAACATGAGGAATGAGTGAGACAGGCAATGTACGTTACAATATATAGTTCTCCACAAATATTAACTATTATTATTAAAAGAATGTACTAAAGAGTTAAGACCACTTTATACCTTCACTAAAAAATATGGCTGCCTAAAATATTTTAAAAGTAAAAACAGTAAGGCCTTCTATATTCTCTAGTTCTAAATGATTTATTGCTCATTAATGTAGCAAACTTTTCCTGAAATGTGTCACAACAATCTCAAATCTCTGCACTTCAGGAATACTGCCTGCTCTTCTTGTTTCCCTTTCTATCTCTTCACTTTTTACCACTGACAAGCAAAGTATTGGTTTTGCGTGTGTCCCAAAGAACAGGAAGACAGGAGAACAGTTTTCCATCCAGAGGAAAACAGCATTGACAAGATAACAGTTTTTCAAAATATTAGAATCACCAAATCTTTCTTAGTCTAGAGGACTTCACTATCTCTTTAGTTTTCACAAAGGAAATCAACATGTGCTATAAATTGGGAAAAGTCAAAAGACCCACATAATCTTTCAGTCACTAACTGGGTGTGTTTTTATAATAGATAACTGTCTAGGTTTTGTTTCTGGGCATCTAACCCACCCCACCCCCACCCACCATACAAGCCCTGAAGAAAGGCAGGGCCTGCCCCACCCACAGGAAAGAGAGAAGACCCAGTGGAACACAGGCCTCTGACCTGGACCCCCATTCAGATGCTCTCGACACAGACATCAATCTAGAGCTAGTGACCCAGAGAAGGGACATGTAGAATCCAATCTGAAGGTGGAGGCAAAACAGCAGCAATGACAGAAATGTCGGCAGTGGTGGCAGAAGAAGATGGGACGTGCAGTCATCAGTATTAAAGTCTTCAATGATGCACCAGTTCTGGGACAGGACTTTGCTTGTGGCTTTGGTTGCTGCAAATCATTCATTTTTGGTCCCTTTTTTTCAAGCTTTGTCTTCAGCATTTCCAGTATCTCTGCCTGTTGCTCACTGTCCTCTCAAAAAACACTTTTCTCTTATGTCAGCCAGAATTTTTTTTTTTTTTTTTTTTTTTTTTTTTTGCCTGAGACAAAAAACTTGGGTGAGACCCAACGCCTGTGCCTCACTTTCCTCAGCGCTGAACCACTGAGTGGAACTTCATCATCTCTCAGGAGCCTTCCAGCTCTACCAATTTTAAAAGTTTCAATCACAAAATTTCAAATAAACAAACTAAAAACTTGAGAATCTAAATCTTTTAAATTTCTTTTTAGTTTTTTGTATTTTGTTGTATTTTTTTCCTTTTTTTGTTGTTGTTCTTTTACAGTTGTCCCAATTCCCCACCCCTGTAATTCTCCCCTGCCCCGCCCACTCCCCCAACCCTCCTCCCACAGTCAATCCTAATCTAATTCTACAATAACAATGTCAAAGAAGCCTTTATAAAAGGAATACACCTTTCACAAAAGAACTGGCGAAAATAAGTGAATCCTTTCACTTACCAAGAAACACCTTCAGCCCTCCTCTCCTCATTTGTGTGTGCATACATGCACACAACTTTTTACAAACCTGCTGGAATGGCTCAACCTTCCCCAGGGGTGATTCTGAGTGTGAGCTACATACTAAATACATGAAAACGTGTGCTAAGGACCAGCTGGGGAATTCCAAGAGGAAGCAGCCTTTTGAGAACCTTTATCTGTTGCAGGGCCAGTCCTATATCTTATCAAATTTCTCTCCCTAATCACAGAAAGATTCCCCACCTTATCAAACTCTTATCAAATCAGCCTGACCAGAGTCCAATGTCCTACTTGTCTGAAAATAATGTATACTATCACATTAACATGAAAGTGCAGCTAACTCTCTGCAGCCCAGGGAGAGCACTGGGCCTGGAGACCCAGAACAGCCGTGGTTAGGACACAGCACATCACACATTGACACATCAGAATCTGTTCTTCATCTGCAAAGTAGGGTTTACACCAATTTGTCTGCCAGTCTTCTAGAGCCACTGATATCATCCAATTAGAGCATATGTGGAAGCATTTGTAAACTGCGAACCATTATAAGAATGCAGCTATTATTGTTAATGAAGGTATCCATCTACTTAATTTATATTCCCCCTCTTTTTGTTGGAGACAGTCTTTAATTTGTTATCCAGGTCATAAATACATGTATTTCTCAGTTATCAGAATAATATCTCTTAGCAATCCAGATTCAATGTTTATTGAGAAACTTTATTTTGGGCTGGAAACTCTAAAAGAGGAAGAAAACTAAGAATTTATTTTAAAATACAAAACAAAATCTTTAGACTCACTTCACAAATGTGTCTTTAACCAATATTGTTTAAAACTATAATAACATCCAACTGTTTCTGCTCAAATTTGACTGTTTACTAAGCAAAATCCTGATCTTAATTTGGTTATTCAAATAGGTTTGTCTACTGGAATTTTTAAACAGCAATATTGAGTCATCTAATGCACATGAATATATTGTTTCTCATGGAAAGTAATAAGTTATTTGCAGATAATATGATACTGTATACAGAGAACCCTAAAGATTCCACCATGAAAACTACTGGCACTGACAGGTGAATTCAGTAAAGTAGCAGGATACTGTTGTATTTTATACACCAATAATGAACTATCAGAAAGGGAAACTAAGAAAAAACAATCCCATTAACAATTGCATCAAAAAAGTACCTAGGAATAAACTTGACCAAAGATGTAGAAGACATGTACTCAGATAATTATAAAATACTGAATAAAGAAACTAAAGGAGATACAAATAACTGAAAGCACAAACAGGTATCCCTCGTATAACAAGGTACTTCTATAACACAGTTTTGCTCTAACACGGTATGACTGTAGAAGATATCCAAGAATTGCTGGTAGAAGAAAAAATTGATGAAGCAATTTTGGTGGAAATGACATCTGGAATGTGCCAAGATAACTTAGGGGATGACAGTACTGATGAAAACGAAGAAGTTATACGGTTTACCCTAAAAAGCGTAAAGAAAGGCCTAGACTTAGCTGAACAGTTAGAACAGTGGTTCTCAACCTTCCTAATGCTGCAACCCTTTAATACAGTTCCTCATGTTGTGGTGACCCCCAACCATAAAACTATTTTCACTGCTACTTCATAACTGTAATTTTGCTACTGTTATGAATCATAATGTAAATATCTGATATGCAGAATGTATTTTCATTGTTACAAATTAAACATAAAGCATAGTGATTAATCACAAAAACAATATGTAATTATATATGTGTTCTCTGATGGTCTTAGGCAACCCCTATGAAAGGGTCATTCAACCCCCAAAGAGGTCGCAACCCACAGGTTGAGAACCACTGAGTTAGAGTCATATTTCTTAAATGAAGATCCTTGCACCGAAAGGAACACAAAGATTAAGAGAGAACTTCAAAAGTGCTTAGCACTGTATAACGAATTTTATAAAGACCTCTCAGCTAAAAGCAAGCAATCTAAAATAACAGATTTTTTGCAAAAAATAGAGCATAGAAATCAAGATAATGCTGAAAAAAGTTCAGAGGATGAGGATATCTTGTCAAAAAGAAAATGCATTCAGTTAATGGAGCTTAGTAGTGATGAGGAAGAAAATGTTACTTAATTCATATTATTATGAAATACTTTGCATGAAAATTGCTTTAATAAAAATATTTCTCTTAATTACAAAAATATAATAGTATTTTTTTTTTAATTTTTTGGAATCTAACCCCCTTTTTGTACTAGTTCTTTGTTTCGTATAACACAGAATTCGCATAACATGGCATTTGTTAGGAACCTAACAACCGTATTATATGGGGGTTACCTGTTTTGTGTTCATGGATAGGAGGAATTAACACCAGTAAAATGTCCATACTACAAAAAGCAATCTACAGATTCAACGCAATTCCTATCAAGATACCAATAGTATATTTCACAAAACTAGGACAAATATTCCAAAAATTTAAATGGAACCACACACACACACACACACACACACACACACACACACACACCTCAAATAACCACAGCAATCTCGAGAAAGAACAAAGTTGGAGGAATCACACTACCTGATATCAAACTATACTATAAGGCAATAGTATCAAAACATCATAGTCCTGGCATGAAAACAGACACATACATCAATGGAAAAGAATAGAGATCCCAGAAAAAAGCCCATGCCTTTAAGGTCAATTAATATTTGACAAAGGAGGCAAGAACATACAGTGAGGTAAACATAGTCTATTCAATTAATGATGAAGAGAAAACTGGATAGATACATTAAAAAAAAAGTGAAACAAGACCACCTTTTTACACCATATGCAAGAATAAACTCAAAATAAAGACTTAAATGTTAGGCTTGAAACCATAAAAATCCTTGAAGAAGACATAGGCAGTAAAATCTTGGACATTTCTCATAGCAATATTTTTTCTAATGTATCTCCTCGGGCAAGAGAAACAAAAGAAAAAATAAACAAATGTGACTACATCAAACTAACAAGTTTTTACAGCAAAGGAAACCATCAACAAAATAAAACCCACTGAATAGGAGAACATAATTGCTAATTATATTAATGCTAAGGGGTTAATATTCAAAATTTATAAAGAACTTACTCTATTTAACACCAAAAACATAAACAATACAATGTAAAAATAAGCAGAAGACCTAAATAGACATTTCCCCAATGAGAACATAAAGATGGCCAACAGACATATGAAAAGATGCTCAATGTCACTAATCATCAGAGAAATGCAAATCAAAACCACAATGAGATATCACCTCACCCCTGTAAGAATGGCTATCAACAATAAATCAACAAACAACAAGTGTTGGTGAGGATATAGAGACAAGGGAACCCTCATGCACTGTTGGTGGAAATGCAGATTGGTGCAGCCACTGTGAAAAGCAATATGGAGTTTCCTCAAAACATTTAAAATGGGGCTGCCTTATCACCCAGTGATTCCACTTCTGGGCATATACCCTAAGAAATCCAAACACTAATTCAAAAAAATATATGCACCCCTATGATCATAGCTAAGATTTGGAAGCAGCCCAGGTGTCCATCAGTAGATGAGAGAATAAAAAAGCTATGGTACATTTGCACAATGGAGTACTACTTGCCAATAAGAAGGAAGGAAGTCTTAACATTTGCAACAGTATGGATGGACCTAGAGAACATTATGCTAAGTGAAAAAAGCCAATCAGAGACAGACAAGTACCATGTTTCACTTATATATAGAATCTAATAAACAAAATAAACTAACAAACAAAATTGAAACAGACTCATAGATACAGAGAACAACTTACAGTTGTCAGAGGGGAGGGAATGGGTTGGGTGGCTGTGTGAAAAAGGTGAAGAGGTTAAGTAAAAAAATAAACAAACAGACAAACAAAAAAACCTCACAGACACATACAACAGCATGGCGATTACCAGAGGGAAAGCAAGGCTTGAGTGGTGGAGGAGAGTAAACGAGGGAATAAATGGTGATGAACACACAAAACAGTGTACAGATGATGTATTATATAACTGTACACCTGAAACCTATATAATTTTATTAACCAATGTCACCCCAATAAATTCAATATAAATAAAGAAATTTAACATTTTTAAAAGAAATTAATAAATTAGGGATGGGAACTTAGTTCTATCCACCCAAACCATTCACCACCACCAATTTATCTCCAACAAGGACAACAGTGCCTGGCATGTAGGAAGGTGCTAAGCTATTTGTTGTCTAAAGTAATCAATTTATAATTCAACAGTCTGCGAGTTTGGCTCATACCCACCAATTTAGCTGATCACTCTGAGAGAAAGGAAAAAAAACAGACACTGAACCTTTCCAGCCAAGAGAACCTGCTGAGGCGGAGACTGAAGTGCAGCAGTGGAACAGGGCCCTCCTTCAATGTCACGAACTGGTTCCTAACAGCTGGTTAGGAGATTTCTGTCTGGTTGCTCTCAGATAGAAACACACAGATAGAAAGTTTTTACACAATACAGTTATCAATGAAATTATGTCAATATTGCAGCCGCATAAATCAAATACTATGCCAGATGCTGTAGCCATATTTTTAAAGCCAACAGATTTGTTCTTCTGGATAGATGAGCACAAAGAAGAAAAACAGACAAGCCATAGTAAGAAAAAAGATCTACTTTGAAAAAGGAGCTGATGATGCTACGCAATTATCTATACTTTCCAAAAGGCTAGACAAATAAATTAGATAACTGCATTCTATTATCTAATTTGAAAATGTACATTTCTAAATAAAAGGAAACAATCCATTTACACACACACATATACATAACTTTTGTTTCATTGTTCTAACCTTCAATGATACTTCAACATCTAGCTGGCCAGCCTATATCCCACATGAAATAGGAATATGGACAATGTACTGGATGATAGTGAAAACTGTCTTTAATTTGGTTGGATGTAATAATCACATGGTAGGTATACAGCATGAGTAGTCCTTATCAGTTATACATGCTTTAAATGTTCCAGGGGTAGGGATGGCACACTTGTTCTGTAAAGGCCATGTGAACTGAATTACTCCACTCCGCTGTTGGCAATCCCTAAATGAATGAGTGTGGCTGTGTTCCAATAAAATATTACTTATGGATACAAACTAAAATTTTATATAATTTCATGCCACAAAATGTAACCATTTAAAAATATCAAAAGCATTCTCACAACACAAAATACCAGGCAGGTAGAAATCTGACCTCTGCTCTAGAAGGGTAAAAATGTGAGAGGGAGGGGAAAAGGAAGGAAATAAATTAAATAAGGTTACCCATGAGTTGATAACTATTATCTCTGGAAATGATACATATGGGCTCAAAATCCTATTCTACATTTGTATATATTTGCACATTTTGATAATAAAGAAGTTAAATTTTATAACTGAATAAGGAGAACTCTTTCACAATCTATACATACACATTGTGTACTTTATATATTTTATTAATTTATTTGTCAATTATACCACAATAAATTGGGGGAAAAGGTTAAAAACTTTTAAAGAGAAAGAGGAAGAAGGGGAAGGAGGGAGTAAGGAAAGGAGGAAGGGACAGAGGGAAAAGGAGTGGGAAAGAAAGAGTATTTTTGCTGCTACCATTGGGGGTTCCAATGACAAATCTATAATTAATTTGGTTCAAGTGAAGTTGCCTTTACCCTGACATGTTTTGCCCATGTTTCCACATCAATGTAAAACAGTTCAGAACTTCTCCTCTAGGGGGGAAAATAACTGATGATAGATCTAAAATGCCCCCATGTTTGAGAAAGACATTTCTGATATACTAGACAATTTGATTCAAATCTGCACTCAATAAATATACAAGAGCTTAAAAATGAAATGATTCAACAAACAGACTATAGACTCATTTCTGATAAACTATAACATAAATTAAATTATTAAATATTACCATTAACACAGCTCTTTCACCAAAAAAAGGTCGTGATGAATGTTTAAAAAATTTCCTTTTGTCTCCAAAGTACTAGAGCACACTAACAAACAGCAAAACTCAAATCCCCCCAAAAAAAAATCAAAACAAACAAAAACTAACCACACCCTCACACTTCTAATCTCCTATAACATAAAAAAGACTAATAAATTTAGATATTACACAATGCCATACAAAACTGAAAATATATTTATTAGTTTGACTTTCGACTATTAAATATTACACAGGCTGGAACATATGACTATCAGTAATACTTTCCCCTTTTTTGTACAATGAAAAGTAAAAAAAATCAAATACCACGTTTTAGGGACTTGAGTTTCTTACAATTCTCAGTCCTCCTGGAAATGCTACAGTGGTTATTGTCCAATAAAGACCCTATTAGTTTCTATCTGAGAGAGTCAAGGCACCCTCACCCAGTTATAACTACTGACAACCTTCAACATGCAGGCTCAGTCCTAAGCACTCTCTGAGTCAATGTTGAGTCAATCCTGACCATACTTGGCAATACATAAGGAGTTGAGTCCCATCCCTCCAGAATTAGAATAAGCCCACAAACTGCTATCTATCTACAGGGAACCTGTAGACAAGGGAATCCCTGATGTTTACCAGGCTGCAATCACTCCTGTTACATACACCAAGCATAAGAGTCCCTGCCCAGTATCGCTTTGCACTCTGTGTTTCTACTTGGACTAGCACTTTGTTCTTATCTCAGTTTGCTTGGCCAGAACGCTGATATTCTGCCTAACCCTTCCCTCAAGGACTAGCCTCTATGCCTCTATTTCAAAGTATTGCCTAGTGTCCTACATAGACTACGGTTTCTCCCAAAGAATCAAGATGTTGTCATGCACTTGACCCTACGGATCATCACTTCATTTAGAACACTGCTTCCCTGCTCAGACCCACCACCGGACCCCCGCACACTGATGACGATGGAGATGAGGAGTACTAAGATTGCCAATCAGGTGAGACAGGTGGTCTGGAATGCTAGCCTTTCCCCTTGGAAGACTGCTCATTGCCAGGATAGACCTTGGGTCTGTCTGTTCCTGTCTCACTTCTTTTCTATGAGACTGCCTCAGGAGAGCTCTGCCCTTGAAAGTTATTGAAGGGTGTTCACATTTTAAGGAGAAAAAAGATTTTAGCAGACAAACCCAAGGTTTAGTATTGCCACATACAGAGCTATCTATAAAAGTAGATTCTGTGAATTTCTTACCACCTAAAGACAATAAGAAAAAGAGATACTCACCTAATCCTTTATCCACATCATAGTTCAGAATATAAATTCAAAGTCAATTTTACTTTATGAGTTTTTAATTAACCTGGTCACAAATAAAATATTTATGTGTAAAAATGTTAAATTCTAATTAAAAAACTAAGCCTAAGACTGAAAGACCCAGACTATAACAGTCTACTCACCTTAAAAAGAAGGCAAAATTATAATATATTACTTCATTAAATATAACTTTAAATACAGCATATCAGTCTTCAACTTAACACACGCCTCAAACTTCTGAGGAGCTCTGCACAGATACGCTTTTGTAAAACAACCTCACAGCACTTTGATATGACCGTATGTTCATTAAAAGGAAGTATTACTACTTACGTGCATGAGGTACATAATGAATTCGGTATGTGTCTAGAGTTGGCTAATGCCACTAAAGCACATGCCAAAAGCACAGACTATAAATCAAAATGTGATTTGTCAAAGTACGATCTTAATATGATGCAGGTTAGAAATAAATAGACCACTAACATTCTGATATGGGATTAGCAAGGAGAGCTAAGCCCAAACTGAGACCAGGTTGCAAGTGACATCCCTTTGTTCTATCTATAGTTTTGGCTATTCCTCTCTCTCTTCCACCTGGATAACAACAAAATTAGCATGCACCAGGCATTCTTCACTTCCCAAAGGCTTTATATCTCTAATGCCATTTTAAAGACTGATATTCTTTCCAAAATGTTGACATAAACCAGTTGGGCAATTACAGATTTTTTTAAAAGCCCACATTACTTAAGTTTTAAAAAATCTATATTATTCTTAAAAACAAAATTTCAAGAACAGTTGACATTAGTTTATTAATCCACTTCCAAACTGAGGAAGACTTAACAGAAGACTAGAAAGAGCAGACATATAAATAAAAAAGCCAAGACAACTTATCAAAAAATAAGAAAGTCTAGTTAGTGGACACTAGAATTATCCAGAAAATGTGAGCAAAGAGATGATCGTGCTCCACGTCTTATATCTTCTCTTTCCTATGTCTTCACCCCTCTCTCAGCCAGGTCTCCTTCAAATCAGCATAAAATCTAATCCCAAACACTTCCTACTAATCACCCAAATATGTTCCCTAGGTTCTGAGTTTCTGCATTAAATACTGTTTTCATTCAATAGATGCCCACTGCCTGCAGAATTCAAAATAAACTCCTTAGTATGGCATACCTGATCCTCCACGATCCAGGTCCGCCCTGTGTGCTATTCCACACCTCGTTACCACCCCTCTGCTGAAGCTCCATACAACTGCTTTCTGTATTCTATGTGCCTTCTTGCCTCTGGCAGCAATATTCCCTCCCACAGCCTCTCCAAGGAGTTCACCTGGCTATAGGACTCATTCTGAAAATTCAGCAAAGTATTACATACTTAAGGAAGCTTTTCTAGATTCCCCCCAACACCCACCTTAGGTATATGCCTCTCACAGAACTTCTCACACAGTGCTGAATATCACTGGTACACAGTACTGGATGTCATTATTCTGCTCATCTGTATCCTCCAAGAGTCAAACAGCTTTTTTTTAAGATTTTATTTATTTATTTTAGAGAGAGGGGAAGGGAGGGAGAAAGAGAAGAAGAGAAACATTAATGTGTGGTTGCCTCTCACACGGCCCCCGCTGGGGACCTGGCCTGCAACCCAGGCATGTGCCCTGACTGGGAATCAAACTGGCAACCCTTTGGTTTGCAGGCCGGTGCTCAATCTACTGAGCCACACCAGCTAGGGGGAGTCAAACAGCCTTTGAGGAAAGGTAATATTGTATTATTCTGTGTATCTCCAAGACTGATCACATTGCCAATATACACAGTGCTAAAATACGGTTACCAAATAGATAAAAGTTGCTAGTTATATATTTTTTAAAAACTAAGAATACTATCTCATCTAGAAAAATATTAATCTATACCTTATTTCATCTTGCTGTGCAAAGTGTTGCTTCCTTTATAGTCATTCCAAACCTCCCAAGACTAATACATAAAGGTCAATCTTGAAGAAGAATAGAGTATAGAACTAAAGAAAAGAAAACCTTAGAAGGAGTTGACATTCATCTTTAGAGTCTACACAAATGAGGCAATATATAACACATGCCTAGACCTCTAGTAGGCATACTTTACAACTCAGAAGTACCACATGTCAACATTCAGTCAACTTCATGAAGTTGAAGTTCAGCAATGTTAACAAGAAAACTGGTGTTTGCACATCCTGGGACTTTTCACAAATTTTTAGAAGGCAGATTTATCAAAACCAACTTGAGGGTGATAAGATCCAAACTGGAGGCCCTGCTGACAGAATCAGATTATTTAATGCACTCAAAGATTGACAAGTGAAACACAGGCCAGGGGTAAAGCCCTGTAATTTGGGCAGCAGCAGCTTCAGCAGCAGAAACATGAGGCTAAAATTCAGTTCCTACTTTCAAACCACTCTCTGACATTCTTTCAGCAGATCTTACAGCCCACGAGTTGTTGGGGGAAAGTAAGACTACTCTGCTTTTATTATTTCCTTTTCATAGATTAACCAAATACAAATGGAGAAACCACCAGGATCTATCCAAGTCCTCCTCATTGCTGCAATGGTACAGAATGTTCTTGAGGACTCGTTTCTGGACAGAGTAAAACTGAAAGCATCAGTGGTCGCCACCTACTGAATACTTCACACTCAGTGGCTGCTGCTCCCTTCAATCCTGGGGAACCTCCCTTCTTGTGGAGGTAGAGGATCCATTTGAAGATCAGCGGTAGCTTAATCCATTGAGGCTGACATTAGGCGTCACCTGCTGATGGAGCCATTCTATCACACACAGACTCCTACCTGACACAAAGTGCTACAGCTTCTTCTCACCGTGAGTTCAGAAAATTTTATGGCAACTTGTTTTAATATGTGTCTATCCAAAACTAGACAAGGTATGATTTCTATATCAAATAGAGGTGGCAGAGGTGAAAATTAGGGATTTCCCCCATCCCGAACTGTTTACTACTTACTCAGTAGCCTTCCAAATTCCTGTCCCTTTGCTGATTATGCTCAAAACCAGGTGCTAGCTGGTTTCTAGGTGGCACTGCTCACTATTAATTACTATTGCAACCAGCAGAATAATTTTAATGAGAGCTGATAGGATCAAGCCTTCTGGTGTCGCTGAAATTTCAAGTTCAGTATCTATGAAAAATGGCTAAAATGACAAATTCAAAGGAAATGAAGAGAGGAAAACAGTCTGAAATTTGTAGCTCATATAGTGCATGTAATGAGGGAAGTAGCCACACCAAATCTGACACCGAGGAGTACAGAGGCAGGGGAAGGGGGAAGTTCAGTTCTCGACAACCACACAGCACACAGAAGGCCCTCAATAACACCTAGAGGCAGGAGAAGGCTTGCAGGTAGAGACACTCAATAACCAAAAGGGGAAAAGATAAATATCAAATGTTATCCCAATTAAAATGTATGGAGTAAATTAATTCTATTCACATTTGAGGTAGGGTGGGGAAAAAAGATGGAAGAAGATTACATTAAGTAGCAAATATAGCAAATATAAAAAATGACTCTTTGGTGAATGAGGTATTTAATTGGGTCCAGGTGTTTATATACTTTAAATATTATTTTTAATTGTTTGTGTCATGTCTATGTTCATAATATTTATGCTTAGCTTCTTTTAAATAGTGTTTTGTTTTATTTTGCTACTTAAAGAAAGATATACCCGGGAGACTTCCGGCCAAGATAGAGGCATAGACTGACATGCTCCGTCTCCCTCCACAACTAAGAAGGACTACAACGACCGCAAAACCAGGAATAACCAGAAGTTCCAGAAAATAAATGGAAGCCCAATGTATGAAGTTATAAAGAAATGGTGCTCGTCCGGATGGGCACAAGGGGTGAAGGCAGGGCAGAGAGGTCAAGCTGTGTTGGCAGCAGCGGCAGTAGCAACAGCAATAAGACAGCAGTAAGCACAGACACCCATATTTAAGGGGAGGCAAGAAGTGCCTGGGGAGCACCCCCAGCTGCAGACCAGACCCATCAGTTTGCAATTCCAACGACGGGGAAGGCAGACCCCCATTGCCTTGGACTGTGAGGCCCAGAGGGGGTAGTGACGGAGGAGGAGGTTCCCAGTCTCTCAGCGGAGAGTGAATGGCAGGAATCCACCCCCACAGAAAATGCCACAGCATGGTGAGAAGGGTTACCCGGTTTTGATGAGTGCAGAGGGCTCCGCCCCCTATAGCATAGAAGTTGTGACAGCCCCGCCCAGGAAGCAAAGGTAAATACAAAACTGCCAGGATGGCACAGATCATGATAGAGATCCCGGTGATGCAGCTGACCAGACAGCAAATATCTAATCTAATGAAGCAAGAGATAGGAAATCTTTCTGAGGCATAGTTCAGAGCTTTGGTTATAAGAATGCTTATAGACATAACAACAGATCTTAAACAAGATAGGGAAAGAATGAAGGCTAGTCCTGCTGAAATGAACAAAAACACACACGAAACTGGTAGTGAGGGAAAGAAAAACAGGGATCACATCAACAAATTGGAACATAGGGAAGGAACAAACAGTCAACCAGTGCAGAAAGAGGAAATGAGAAGTGAGGAAAATGAGGAGAGGCTCAGAAACCTATGTGACAGCTATAAGTGGGCCAACATCTGAATCACAGGGTTGCCAGAAGGTTGAGAAGAACTAGAAATTGAAAAATTATCTGAAAAAATAATGAAGAGAACTTCCCTAACTTGGGGAAGAAATAAGACTTACAGGTCCAGGAAGCACAGAGAGTTCCAGAAAAAGTGGACCCAGGGAGAACCACACCAAGACACATTATAATCAAAATGTCAAAAATTAAGGATAAAGAGAGAATCTTAAAAGCAGCAAGAGAGAAGAAGAGCATTACATACAAAGGAGTCCCAATAAGACTATCAGCTGATTTTTCAAAAGGAACTCTGCAGGCAAGAAGGGACTGGCAAGAAATATTCAAAGTACTGAAAAGTAATGAAAAGGCGGTAGAGGGGTGGCGGGTGTTCTGTGGTTCCTTTGCCTTCATGATGCTCGGCTTTTCCCTCAAGACTGCAAAGTGGCTGCTGCAGCGGCAGGCATCACCCCCACGTTACAGGCAAAAAGGAAGGAGGAAGGAAGGGGGCTTGCAGGTTTGCGATCTTTTTTTTTTTTTCCTTTTAATCAGGGAAACAAAGACTTCTCTGGAAATCTCCTAGCAGATTTTTGCATAGGTCTGATTGGTTAATGGACTCAGACACCTCCAGCTTCCACCCCGCCGTGTCCTCCAGCCTGCATCCCTACTTGAAATTATACATTTATTTGTTCCTTGGTTTATCGTCTTTTCCCATGAGAACGAAGGAGGTAAAACTCTCTGTCCTAGCCATGCGTCTCCATGCCAAGCACAGAGCCAGGCTCTCAATACATATTTATTGAGGGAATAAATGAATTCGAGAAAAGGGAGGAGGAAATAAATGTTCCTAGTCTCAGAACCTGTTCGAGCGTCTTCACTTTGAGCCCTGGCTGGTTTGGCTCAGAGGATTGAGCGTCGGCCTGCGAGCTAAGTGTCGCTGGTTCGATCTTCCAGTCAGGGTACATCAGAGAAGGAAAACTCTGACTCCAAGAAACCTCCGCTGCCTTGCGGCATACCTCTTCAGGGGAAAGGCTAAGGGAGTAAACCCCGACAGAAAATCCGGAGCCGGAGTCCCTAAGGCAGTTTTGACGTTGTAGTCAACACCGGCAACTCCTGCGGCGCACCTGAAGCCAAGCTGTATTGACTCCGTCTTTCCCTTGGACCCTTCAGCTGCGAAGAGTGGGGGTCTGCTGCATGGGCAACAGCAGACCCTCCATATCACCCTGCCCAGGCTCTGTAGCTTCAGCTTCACTGGAGAGGACACTCCAGCGTCATCGTAAGATGTCGATTCAACACGGGAGGAGACAGATACCGTGTCACTCCCGAGTCGGACTGCACAGCCATTCTCGGCGGTGCAGATAGACTCTTAAGAAGCTACACCATCGTCTCTCGAGACAGACGGCTGCCGAGGACTGAAAAGCAAAAACCTACAGCCATGATTAATCTATCCAGCAAAGCTGTCATTCAGAATAGAAGGGCAGAGAAAGTGCTTCCAAGACAAAGTAAAACTGAAGGAGTTCATCAGATCCAAACTACTGCTATATGAAATGTTAAAGGGACTTGTTTAGGAGAAAGAGGATCAAAACTATGAATATTAAAATGAAAACTGTATCACAACAACCAACAATGGAAGCTAGGGAACCAAAACAAAGGCAAACTTAAGTAGGCAATGAGAGTGTGAAAAGAATTATAGGTATGGGGAACATTATGGGGGGAGGTCAGCAGGGACGCGGAAGTGGGGAAAGGAAGGGAGATGGTACAGGAATTAAGAAGCATAGTAGGGGCAAGTGGAGTAGACAAGAAGATGTTGAGAAGAACTATATGCACAACCAATGCACATGGACTAAGGTGGGAGGAACAACTGGAGGGAGGAATGTCACTGGGTGGCGGGCAACAAAGGGAAAAGAAATTGGGACAACTGTAACAACATAATCAATAAAGTATATTTTTAAAAAAAGATATCCCTGAATGGAGAAAGGAGTTTTTTCTCTCTATTCATACTTAAAGATCATGAAGACAACAGTTTTATCCAAAAGTGTGAAGAGAAAAAGAAATATACAAGCAGAAGATAGAGGGAAAATGTAAACACATATATTAATCTTCTTCACACAATCTTTTTTTTTTTTATAACTAGCATATACTGTTATTTATTTTTTTAAATGCTGCCTGAAGAGACAACTACTGAAAAAGACCACATGAATTTATTTTATCCCCTTAAGGGGAGGGGGTGATAGTGTATTTATCAGATTTGTAAATCCTGACTTTATTCAGATTACCCTTTTAATGATAATGTATTTATACTCCTTCTTTTAAGAAAACAGACTTGAGGTAGCTACTGAGGTAAAATGACTTTTGCACAAAGAAAATTATTGAGAGAGAGAGAAAGAAGACTCTGAAGCTTATCTCAGCTCTCTTTCAAGTCAGATTTTGTCCTCTGGAAGGGGATGTAAAACTGCATGAATCACCAAGTGTGTTCGTTATTGCATTCATTAAACTTAGAAGGAGTTAAAACTCCTGGGAAATATGAAGTTTCTGGTTTACTGAGACACTTTGGCATTACCTAGCCCTACTTAATTCAGAGTTAGTATATTAATCACCATTGACATAAAGACATAAAGCACAAGTTATTTGACTTTGTTCTTAATCTGATAGTTGCTCATCTAATTATTGTGTTCTTTTACCATTTTATCATTTTCTGCCCAAAAGACTTATTCTTTTCAATACATAGCAAATTACATATTGGTAATAGTTTTTCAGTGAATGCAAGAACATCTTTTTGGTTTTGAGTAGTAAAGGAGCAGTAGATATATAAATTGTATGGGAAGTCAGTTATGTGTGGTGTTTTTTTAGTTTGCAAAGCTGAAGTTTTTTAAAAGTATGTATGTGTGGTTCATGTTTTCTGTGGGCAGATATAATAACATAAGTGGTGTTTTATTAATATAAAGTGTGATATGAGTATTACTAGTAATAATGAAACCAGCTTAAAAGTCACAGTCTAAAATAGTGTTCTATTTGGCTCCAGAGAATATAATCTACAAAGGTGTTAGCTTTACTTATAAGAACTATGTAGCAATGGTTTTTTTCACAGTTTTTCTATATTACGTCACCAGGGTTTGGTTGTGGAAAAGGAAGTTGAAACTAAAGTGTGGGGCTTTTTAATTGCAGAGATGTTTTTATTATAACTCTTTCCTGTGAGGTCAGACAGCAGCCTGGAATTCCACAACACCAAGAAAGCTGCTGTGTGTTGCGTAAAGAACAACTCCAAAAGGATTTTACTCCTGTTTTATTTGTTTCTTCCTTTTTCAAAACATTTATCTGAGCAAAGACTCTATGCCCTTGAAAGAATGCTAGAAAACATGCTGGAAAGGGCAGATCAGTGGGCACCTAGAGACTCTGTCAACAGATATGGGAGGCCTTATCTTCTTAAATAATAGAGTATCAAGAAAATCAGTTTCTAAAGACAAATCATTCTAGCTTTTGATTTCTTATTTCCCAAGTTCCAATGGGAATTATTTGCCACTTCCCTTTTTTTCCAAATGTGACTTAAGAGATCATGTTTCTGAAGGAGAATAACTTTGAGACAAACATCTTGAATAGTTACTTTACACCTCAATATGCAGCACATTTAGACCTGACTGGCGTGGCTCAGTGGGTTGAGCATTGTCCTGCAAACGCAAAGTCACCAGTTTAACCTGATCAGGGCAGGCGCCTGGGTTGCAGGCCAAGTCCCTGGTTGGGAGCATGCGAGAGGCAATCGATGTTTCTCTTGCACATAGATGTTTCACCCCCTCTCTTTCTCCCTCCCTTCCCCTCTAAAAATAAATAAATACAATCTTTTAAAAAATATGCAGCACATTTAACCATGACTTACATTTCTTGGGCATGTTTCCTAATGGCTCTAAAACAAAAGCAGAAAATCCCACAACCTTTTAAATCTTGACTAGAAATTATAATTAATTAATTTCATATCTAATTTTTTAAATGTACCATTAATGTAAAAATAAAATTTTGCTAAGAAGTATATAATCTCATGTATTAATATAAAACAGACCCACCTATTTTTTTTTAAACCTATAATTAACATGAGCATATAGTCTGACTAAATAGATTGGCATTCAACACAAGCAGATAATATGAACTAGGTTTTAACAAATTTAAACAAATCAGAGCATATTTTAGATAATGATAAAATTATGCATTTGTGACTCACAGCCTAATGTTTTAAATATCTATACAATAAAACTAGTGGATGTGCCACTGTTTTGTACTATTCAAATAAAGAAAGATTTTGTTTTCATTTATAAAAAGAAAAATAACTTGAAAATGTGGCTTATTGATGACAAAGGCTGTACCAATGGATATATTTTGATCCAAGCAGCTAACATAGCTATAAAATTTAATTCTGTAGTATTGGGGTCTTGCATACTTTTTAAATTAACTTTTTCAAAACTTTGTGGTTCCTTACACTAGTATGGAATGAAATACCGACTACATTAGCTGGAAAGAAAACCAAGGCACTACTATTACCTAAGAAATGGTAAGGGGGGGGGCAAATACAGGTGTATATATACTAATATACATACCCATGCACATACATACAATGAAAGGACATACCAAAAATTATTTAAAAAGTTATATTTAAGGAGAAGGAGGGAAAAGAGTAGAAGAAATAGGGAGGGAAGCTAGTCTTATTTGGATAGCCTTTTTTTTTTTTTTTTTTTTACTTTGAAACTCTGTACTTTACATAATTATTAGTAAACTAAAGTACAGCTTTAAAAAAATAAATCTCTAATGATCTAAGGAAAAATAACATTGAATTTTTATATTGAGTTAGTGGCATAACCTCACTGATAGGAACTATGTCAAGTAGCATTAAAAGACAGTAATTTGCCTACCTATCCCTATTGGCATATACTCTAAGAACAACAACAAAAGTCTTAAACTGGCTTTGGTGATATTTTTAGAGGTATGATTGACGATGTTAAATAAAAGCCATGTACTCCTAAATCTAAAGTGGAATTATGTCTAAGAAGTCATCATGTTTTTCTTCTTTAAACAAAACATTTTTCTTTTTTTTTCTTTTTCCTTTTCTACTGAAAGGCCTAGAAATAATGACCAAGCAGTAGCAATGAGCATCTATAGCAAACAGAATATGATCTCTAATTACCATTTTTCACATGAAGGAATCATGGCTTGAAAATTGTTTGCTTCCAGGTCTAGAACAGGAAAGTTTCACAAAAGAGCCTGGAATAACTTATCACAGCAGATGGCACAGAAGTCCTCATGGACCACTGAGAGCATATCAAATAGGCCAACCTGGGGAGGTGCCCACAGGCCAGAGGCAGGGCAGATTTGAACATCAGTAAGTAATAAATTAACACACATCAAGTAGAGTTAAAATCATGAGTTTAGTTGGTAATGAAAAAAAAAAATTCTAATAACATTTGGAGAAAGCTAGAACACGAACTCTTTATTTTTGAAAACTAGTCGTCGGCAGCCATCCGTTTCGAGAGACGATGGTGTAGCTTCTTAAGAGTCTATCTGCACCGCCGAGAATGGCTGTGCAGTCCGACTCGGGAGTGACACGGTATCTGTCTCCTCCCGTGTTGAATCGACATCTTACGATGACGCTGGAGTGTCCTCTCCAGTGAAGCTGAAGCTACAGAGCCTGGGCAGGGTGATATGGAGGGTCTGCTGTTGCCCATGCAGCAGACCCCCCCTCTCTTCGCAGCTGAAGGGTCCAAGGGAAAGACGGAGTCAATACAGCTTGGCTTCAGGTGCGCCGCAGGAGTTGCCGGTGTTGACTACAACGTCAGACCGCCTTAGGGACTCCGGCTCCGGATTTTCTGTCGGGGTTTACTCCCTTAGCCTTTCCCCTGAAGAGGTATGCCGCAAGGCAGCGGAGGTTTTTTGGAGTCAGAGTTTTCCTTCTCTGATGTACCCTGACTGGAAGATCGAACCAGCGACACTTAGCTCGCAGGCCGACGCTCAATCCACTGAGCCAAACCAGCCAGGGTAATGAAAACTAGTAATTAATGGAAAAAATCAAGCATTTATCCAGACATTTTAGACAAAATGCCACTAAAGGTAGGGAAAGAGTTGATGCAGGGAAGTTATAAGCAATCTAACAAATAAAGAAAGAAATGAAGAATAAATGAATAAATGAAGAAAATAAATAAGTGAAGAAAATAAATGAAGAATAAGTGAAGAAATAAATGAAGAAAGAGAGTTAGGAAAATACCATTTTGCAACCTCTTAACCTCTAATGAAATACTACTAACTGATCTAAGCAATGATTACAGTGACTGATTTTTTTTTAATGGCAAATAGACTTGTGATGGAAATTCGTGCCACTGCCTATGAAATATATTTGGCAAAACAATTTGATCCAAACTCCTTGTAGCTAGTCACCAAAGATGTCCCATCTGTCCCCCCAAAACTCTGCTTCTTTCGGTTTTTCCTACTTTTGCATTGTCCTATCCCTTTAACCTGGGCTGCCCCTGTGATTCATTTTTATTAACAGAGTGTGAAAGAAGTAACAAGGTGTGACTTCCAAGGGTAGGCCAGAAGAAAACTCGCATTTCAGCCTTGGTCTCTCGGTACACTCGTTGGTGTAAACCAGCTATCACATAAAAAGTCTGACTATGTAAGAGTCCAACCCAGCCATGTGGAAAAGCCACAGTGAGACAGAGATGTGGAGCTAGCTAGCCCCAAACTGCTCCAGCTTTCTCAGCCCAAAAGCCAGACATGTAAGAAAGTTTTCAGAAGACTCCAGCCACAGCTACCATCTTACTGAAACCATACTAGGGATCCCAAGTGAGAAACACCCTTTTGAGCCCATCCATCCTCAAAACTGTGAGAGTCCACTGGAGCTTTAAGCCACTAAATTTGGGTGTTGTGTCTTATGAAGCAACAGCTTAACAGAAAAAGCCTGATTACCAACATGCAAGAAATACAGGGAAACTAGTAAATAAAACCATAAGGAAACAAGGGAAGACACAGAAAACCTATTAGTTAAAAAGAATGAATTGACATACATGAACCTTAAATAAGATTTTGTTTGTGTTATGGGTCGATTTTTTTTTTTTTTTAATCCGGAGCCAATTAAGGTTATGAGATGAGAGGGGACATGTGCACATGACCAGATATCTGATATTAAGAAATTACTGTTAAGTGTCTTCGGTGTGGTTGTATTTTAAAGAATAAAACACCCTTTAAAGATATACACTAAAATAGTCATAGATGAAATATCTGGGGACAGTAGGGAGTACATAGGTATATAGATGAAGTTTAGCCATGAGTTTTTAAGTGTTGAAACTGGAAGTTCATTTTATTGACTTCATTACATTTGCATACGTCTGAAATTTCCCTTAATAAAAATGTGCATACTTTGTTGGACTACTTAGCTGTTTTTTGTTAGTGTGTGACCAACTTAAAACCCAAGGGTAGCTGAAAGAACTCATGATGTTATAATTCATATTTGTAAGACTTTCTTAGCCAAGAAAAAAATTTACTTTCACATCCCCACATGTCCAAAGTATTGATACAAATATCCAGCTTTGACACCCCTTCTCCTTTAAAACAAGGACCATAATACCATATCCCAGCATACTTACTGAGCAAGATCAACTAAGATAATGTATGTGAAAAAAAAAATGTTTTGAAACCATACTCTGCTCCACACATGTACAATATTGTTGGTAGTGAGGAACATGTGTTTGGCACAATATTTGGCAGATAGGCGTCGAACTCTCTCAGAACCTGGAAGTTCAGAACTCTGTCCTTACTGAATATGGTTCTAATGCCTGCGCAATGGCTGGAAAAATAGTAGAAGCTCCATAAGTATTTTTCTGGATGAATGAGTAAACCAGGGTGGGGGTGGAGGTGGGGAGTTGGTGTTTTTTGATACAAGAGCTTTTGCCTTTGGTTCTGAATCTTTTCAAAAAGGGTCAACTAGCAACAGTGTGTGAGAGGTATGCTCTAAAACTTATATGCATACAAATCTTGCTATTGGTGAATTTAGCACTGTTTTTAAGCCTTTATACACAGGGTACAATATGGATGCCTACTATCTCAGTATCCTACACCTGGTCAAATCTACTTTTCTGTGCTTTTAATTTTCATCTAAAAAACTAGTTATAAGAGAACGAAAGCCTGGTATTTAATATTGTACATGCCGGTCAAATAAGCAATAAACAATTACAAATTTTCCTAGGGGCTATTTTGCTCTGTCTCATCATCAGGAAGCTGAAGCATATGTTAGATGTTAGCTTGGGTAGATACAAATGTGTCCTATTTATTCAAGGTTTCCTTTGAAGCCACAATTTATAAGTTTTGTTTCTTAGGGGTACATGTCAAACTTCATTTAGCATTAGTTGGTATCCAGATACACTGAAGAGCAAAAAGGCAGCATTCAGGGGCAAAAAAAAAATATGCCTGCTATATGAGCAATAATGTCAGTTTCATTTATGTAACTCATAGGAAACGAGAGGGAAAAATATAATGAAAAATTGATAGTAGGAAATCAAGATAAAAATTTCCACTTAATTTTATAAGTATAAAACTGGATATGGACAAGGAAAACTATTAAAATAAATAAGTTTTAAATCAATGTCTAAGATGTAGATAATTTTAGAGTAAGTTCTTTTAAAACACATGTTTTCAAGCTCTTGAATTTCAAAGAATATATACTTATATGGAACATGTTTGCACAATATTTTCCTTTTTCTACGAATGTTTTATAAACTGATCTGGGAAAAATCTACAAATTTTAAATGTATAGAGGGACATTTTTGAAATTGATGCTTCACTCTAAAACATTTTCACGAAAAGAAGAATCTGATAAACTGTAGGCTACCATAAAATTGACCCCAATAAAACAATTAATATTTGGATAATGCTCTATAATATTACTTTACATTTATTAATGCATTTAAACCTTAAGATACCCTGTGAGTTAAATTCATAGATGTGTAATATGGGATTCAACACTCAAAGAAGTTTGTAAACCTAAGTTATGCAACTCCATATTATTGTTTCAACTGCACAATACTGCGGAAAGCAATTTTCAAGTATGATTGTGATGCTTAGAATTGTGAGACAAGTTATCATGCCATTTTCAACATTATTATCTGACTCATCCATGTTGTTCAGTTTAGCTTCATTCATTCACTTTCAATGCTGTGTTTTACTCCATTATGTGAATATGCTATAGGTTATTTATTTGTATCTTTATTTTCCTGCAATAAACTTCTTTGTACTTATCTCCTTGTCTATACTTCATAAGTTTCTCTGGGGGATATATACAGTCGAGTTACTGAATCACAAGGTATATACATTTACTAGGAATGTCTAATTGTTTTCCAAAGTGTTGATATCAACTTATATAACTGATCACACATGCTTTTACAAAATTTAAAAACAAAATTAAAAGACTATTTTTAAATGTTTACATAAGATAAAAAAGAAGACAAGGTCTAGCCAGATAAAGTCCAGCCATTGTTAATACAACGAGAACAGTTTGCACAATACTGATGTAACTTGGCAGCCAAGGAAAGTAGACTGGAATGCGCCTGTCTGAACAATGACGACTTCATTGTACTAGTCAGTGGTGACGGTGGATGCCATTGAATGAGCTTGTGTACTGTGTGGCCATTCCATTCAAAATGACTGAGTGAGTAGAGAAACAAATTTTCATCAAATTTTGCGTTAAACTTGAACATTCCTCCATAGAAACTACTCTGATGATTCAGAAGGCCACAGCTATGGGAAAATGGTGATTGGCAGCTTCATCACAACAACACACCCACTCATGTATCACATCTCACACAGAGTTTTTTGGTGAAACATCAGCCCCCCTGCAGTCCAGATCTGGTGCCCTGAGACTTCTGGCTGTCCCCCAAACTAAAATCACCTTTGAAATGGAAGAAATATAAGACTGTTGACAAGATTCAGGAAAATATGACTGGGGCAACTGATAGCAATTGGAAGAACTCTGTGAGGTCCCAAGGTGTCTACTTTGAAGGGGACTGAGGCATCATAGTCATTTGTACAATGTTTCCTGTTCTTGAATCTTCTTCAATAAATGTCTCTATTTTTCATATTACATAGTTGGATACCTTCTGGACAGACCTCATATATAAGTTACATGTAGTCTTTTATATGTATAATATTTACAGAATTTTAAACCTCAGTATGTGTACAACACGGATGTGAAAAAGGAGCCTTGAAAACTGTTGGCAAATAGCACTTTATGTTTTAAAATAAGTTTATTATATTTTAAGATGGAAATTAAAATGAAAACAATAAATAAGACAATGTATCGTGTAGAACTCTGATAATTTTGAAGTTCCCAAGAGAGTCAATAGTTTTTGTTTTTGTTTTTTTCCTAGACCCATCAAAGTTCATAGAAATTGGACCTTGAGAAACAAAGGAAGGGATCTGGTAATGTTTACTCTTCCAGAGGAATTTTTCCTCTCACTGAATACATTTTGAAAAGTCAAATTAGTCAGTTAGCAAAACATAACAAGATGACAAATTACTAATGCAGTGGGTCAAAAAGAAATATTAAGTTGAGTATTACAAAAGTATGGTAAATGACAGCATATAACCTCAATATGTGTATTTATTTATAAATACATAGCTGTATTATTTTACATATATATATTATATATATATATATATAATATATATATATCCCTGTAGTTGTATAATATAGACATTTGAACCATATATATAAAAGACATTCAAATGGAATTTGATAAAAACGAATTTAACTAGGAATTCTAATATGTTCTTCCCACACCTAGTGGATGGTCTTGTGCACCACATGAGGCTCACACATTCCACATTAGAGGTCACCATACCCTTAGAAGAACTGCAATAAGAAGCAGGTGGCCAAAATTGCATAACGGCGCTGCTACTTGGTTTGTAAATCCACATCATTCAGTTACTTATTCAATCTATTTCTAGAAATTAATGTGTCTGTCATGTTTAAAGTAGATAACACCCAATTAGTTCAATAATGATATTTGTATATAAGGTAAATGAGGATTAAAAGTACCAACCTTAGATTTGACTTACGTTCCAGGATCTCAATGGAAAAACAAAAATGAAAAAGCATAAGACAAAAAAAGTATCACCTTTCTGCTATTGAATAATTGATTTTTTTAAGCTTTCAAAATAGATAAAATCAACGCTTTAAAAGAGTTGTCTTTAACCAAGGTTTTCTTTTATTAAAATGTACAATCGCAGGTGCTTGCCTAGAGTAGTAATACTTTGTTCCTAACAAAAGAGCATGCATGCTACAATATGCCTCTTGCCAGAGGCATCGTTCCCCAAAGCGCACAGCTAACTGCCTCTCCTGCTGTACCTGTAACAATTTAATTGTATAAGTCAGCCTAGTCAAGCATCTCCAGCTCATGACTGGGAGACATGAAATTCATTGTCATTATTGTCCCTGTCATTTTGGATCATTATATCCTGCTGCAGAATTTTCCTCACTTCAGTGCATTTTTACCTCCAGGAGCCAGGGATTATAGCTGAGGTTGGGGTGGGGGCAGGACCATGAACTACATTTACCTCAGGGGAGCCAGAGATTAAATTGGCTTTGCTCTCTCAGGAGCTGAATTCATCTATTTGTATGCTGTGAGTTTTAGGTTGGAATGAAAATGAATATTCTAGTGAAACTTGGACTTTAATTCCCCCTTTGAAACACGGATATAACCAAATTTTTTTACATTAGAAAAGCTAATGTACTTTCTTGTAGGCTGCTATTTTCATATGTGCATAAGGGATACTTAAGGGCATCATCGGGTAGTAAATAACATACATCTCTCTCTGTCAAAGGCTTGACTTGAGAAGAAAAAATTTCAAACTGTAATTTTGTTCTCCATTTTTATCTTAGAGCAGCTTAATGGGGGCATTTAATGGTTTTAAATATTTAATCATTTTAAATTATATCTCATTTCTTGTACACTCAATTGGATTACTGGAGTCCAACTAGAATGGCATGAAAGATCTGCCCTGGAAACAGGAAGACAGAAGTAAACTTGACAGAAGAAGACAAGATACGATCATAAGGAGACTGGCTTCTTCTCCACAGCTGGTCCACATTATCTCACAGCCTGACAAGTCACCCGTGCCTGTCATGCCTTAAACACTTCTTGCTGACTTGGGAGAGGGGCCCAGTCACATAACTCTTTATCTGGTAAACCCCCTTATCAGTGCTAATGGCCCTGGCCAGGGGTCAGCTGATGGCACTCAGGTAGGAACAGGCAAGGAGCAAACAGGAAACACTAGGACACCTCGAAGTCAGAAAACCAGTGAGCTGACTATATGTTTTCTCTAACAGAATGTAAGAAGAAAATATAACCTGATACGTCACCTCTTATTCCAACTTTCATTTCATAAGATTTTTACTGAGAAATTTGACATTCACTTTACACTGAAAAAAAAGGTAGTTATTTCTCTATATGTGTGAATTTGTTTTCAGCAGTTAACAACAAAATACAGCAACAGAGCATACCTATGCCAAGTGCAGAACAGCCATTATAATTACTACATTTAAAAGTATATGGAATTTATTTATTACCTTATGGACCTTTGTGGAGGAACAGATTTTGCCTTAATCACATGCAATGGCCATCACTACTTATTTAGGGTGAAATGATCTTATGAGTAATTAAGAAAAAAATTTTGACCTTTGTACATTCTGTACTTCAGAGGGAACACGTTTCAACTAACTCTAACATCTCAGAACTGAAGGAACCTTAAAGATCGTCTCAGCCTTCAGTCCAAGTGAATAACAACGTTTTCTAGTCTGTCTGACTATATTTTCACACGATTACATTTCACATTTCATTGGTGCTAAAGTAGCTGTCTAATGTATTATTAATAAAGAGTTTTTAGTTCTTTTAATTACATGTGCCACATTTTTATCATAATCAAGATTCTCCCAAAATGAGTTATAAAAATTATTTCTGTTCTCTTTAAAATGATAACTTTATGTTATATGAATTTCACCTCAATAAGTTATTTTTTAAGTAAAACAAAGTTATTTCAAGAAGCTCAAGTGCATTTTGAAATCATCTGGGTGACTGCCACTACATTCTCATAATGGTTATTTATAAAGAATACTTTTTTTTTCTTATTGAAAAAGGTTTATCTCATAAATTACAATGTTTAGACCTTGTTTGCAAAAGCAAATGCTCAGGAAGTTATTTTTTGCTCCCTGAAATACTTTGGTAACAGATTGATGATGTTATTTTTTGGTCAAGGGTAAGGCATTCCTTTTCTTTTCTGAGAACACATTTACTGCATTTAATTTCTTTATCTACATGGTCTTTTTTGCATCCTATTTCCAAGCTGATAATTTGCTCATCACACCATCAGGTAAAACAGGAGTTGCCTATCTGTGAATATAGCTGGGAAACCAAGAACTATACTTTGGCTCACATTCTTGATCTACCTTACATCAAGAATGACATAGTTGGGCCTGTACCATTTCTGAAAAAGGATTAAAAGAAAATTATTTCAAATTACTAGAATATAATTATTTTTACCCTTTCTATTCAAGACTTAAGGTTTTACAATATATTTTCAAATGTCAATGTGAAATTATTTTAAATAATAATCTTTATAAAGTTTTCAATAATTTTTGCTAAACTCATAATTTTGCAACCTATAAAAAGCTATAAAAGCCAAGTCTAAATTAAAGAAATACTTGACCTCCTTGATTCTAATAGTGTAATGTTTCTTTTGCATATGTGACATTGATCTCCATTTGTCTTTTTTCTATGTAGAATCAATACGAATCTATAATTCATAAAAATATCAAACCAGCACAAGCAGGATGCCATAAAACCAGATGTGGTATTCACTAATAATCCTCTTAAGAAAAGTCAGTTATGCACAAGCTACAAAAACAATAAAAACAGTGAGGATTTGATACATCACATGATAGAGAAAATGACCAAGTATTTGAGAAGGTTTGTGCGGGAAGGATTAGCAATAAGAGCAAAGGGCACAACACTTCCATGTCAGGATGGGCAGGATGCCATTTGCAGAATGCCTTCTTACTCCTCCTGGCCCAAACCCTCTTTAATATAATCACCCACTAAACTACAATGGAGTAGCATTAAGGGTCTGGTGCTGAGAAAGCAAATTCACAGTTAAGGTTGTCCTTTAACATGTAGGTTCAATCAAGGGCACCAAAAATGTAGTTAAGTGCCCCCCCTGTGGTGTTCAGATGCTGACAGACACTGTCAGCTGTGAATTTTCTAGCTTTTAATGTTTGTCCAAGACCCTTAACATATCCCTAATATTGTTGCTCCTACGGCATTTTCTTGAATTTGTGCCCGTTGCTCCCTCTGCACATACACATTTTGCATACAACATGAAAGTCTAACAGACAGCTAAATTGATTCAGAAACCTAACACTGGAAAAAAAAAATGTGGGGATGGCCCTGAGGATATCCCATAATATGAAGTAATATAAATATCAAAGTCTCCTGGAAAAAAAAAACAAAAACAAATGTTTTTCATGCGAAAAGTTTAGATTTCTAACAAAGGATCACATAATGGGAGATAAAATCTCACTGGGCTATATAGAACCTAAGCTGTCCTACGTGTCTCAAAATTTCTAAGACTTTTTGAACATGTACAACTATATGTGTCCAGCTATTTCCTTATAAATATCCTTGGACTATTTTCTATTTCCACACATTCTTTAAAACTGAAGTAAAATTTCACAAATGGCTTTTCCTGTTTTGTTTTATATTGCATTTTGGTCCATCTGAAGCTATATTAAGTAGTTAGTTCCTTCAAAATTATATTGTTCACACACAAAATGAACACTGAACACATTGGAAATGGATACTAGATAATGTCACTGTTAGGAAACATCTGACAACAATAAAATAAGCAATAAAAACTGAGGGTTTGGATTAACAAATGCAATGTTCATTTACCTTCACCATAAATTATATGCTCAAGAATTGTGTCCTCTGCAAAATGCAAACATGTCAATTTCAGCCCAGGGGGCATTTTTCTCTAGGTTTATAACCCCTTGAAAATAGAGGTTTCATCTAGAAAACTTAAAAGATCCTCAGCTCCTTTCAACATTATAATATATTCATAAGGCAAGTAGTCACTGGCAAATATGTAACAAATTAAATGACATGAAGGTGGGGTCCAAATTCATAATAAGGGAAAATGGATCAAACCAACCAGAAGATACAACGTAGAAATCAAAGAAGAAAAGAAATATGCAAAATTAAACAACATGAAAAGCAAAACATATGCAGTTTTTTAGCTAGTATTATAGAAAACGGAAAGTGTGTATATCCATGTCTACTTGTGTGTTGTGTAAGATTAGCATTAAAATTAAGAATGCAAAACCATCTCATTAAGAATATATTATAAGGGTCATGAGTAAGAGTAAAGTATCTTGTAAAAAAAAAAAAAAATCACATACCATCATAGTAGACGATTGCTCCTACAAGTTTGTCCTTCTGAAGCATTGGGAAATGCTCAAGGGCTCTCGATTTGCTGAGGACATAACTGCCTTTCAGACAATTACTTCCTGCTACCAGATCGTATAGCTTGATTCCTACCCAGTAATAAGGTAACTGCCACCACCTACAGCATAAACAGGTAAAGGTTTCTTTAGGAACAGTGTATCACATTACAGAATGCCACTTTAAGTCATTAGATACTTTTCATTTAAGAAAAGCAAAGTATGTCTGAAAGTGTACTGCAAAAGAAACAGAACTGCATCACTGTTTTTGACACCAGCCTAGCTGTATTATGCAAGTGAATGAATCGGTAAGCCTTTAAATGAATCAATCACCTGTAAGACAGTGGTGATTCTTGACCTGGTTGCATATTAGAATTCTCTGGGAAGCATTAAAAAAATAAATAAATACATACATACTAGGAACAGGGCCTTGGTGACTCTAATGAATACGCAGGGTAGAGAATCACTGGTTTAAATGTCCTAGGCAATCTATGACAAAATGTGGACAATTATAAAATCTATCTTAGGCGCCCCACAAAACTCATAGCTGACAAAGCTAATAATCCGCTTTTCCATATTACCTGTATTCTAATTTAAGGCAATTTCTTGGATAGCTCTAACAATAGTTGGAAAATGAGGTTTTATAATTCATAATCTGACACCTCTAAATAAAGTTAAGTTTGGGTTAATTCATAAATTTAAAATGATGTAGGTTTGGAGCTGGTACATGTTAGGCTCAGATTTTGCAGCAGGAGATTTTGGGGCTCTGCATTTTACTCTTCAAATGAGCCTCTTCCATTCCTCACAGCAAATGCAGCTGCTCCTCTATATACCGTCAGAAACTGTGATAACAAACTACTAATTATAAATACAGAACGCAACCTCCTTTGCCTTCGAGATGTATCCCTTAGAGGTGGGTCAGTAGAAAGTAATCTAGGAAAAGCCACACCTTTCAATACAACAAAGGAAAGTATTCGAGAACGATTAAAGATTAGGACTAATTAAGACTACATTAAGAAATACGAATTGAGGGAGTATTTCCATTAAAACTGTGTTGTTCTGTTGACCTCAGATAAGCAAATGTATATAGAAGATATTAAAATGCTTACTTGTAAACTGGAAGCATTATAGGCAACGGAGCTGATAAATGGGGAGCAATTTCTAGTAGGTTGGCACGCTCGTGAAGGGCTTCTTTTACCATCCTATACTGAAAAGCAAAACAGAGAAAATTAGTTTGGTAGTAACAGATCATAATATTTTCAAGTGGCAAACAGACACCCTGCCAACTGATTGATACACAGAAAGCTCTCCACCTCTGAGCAAGGATAGCTCCCTTCTAATCAAATTTCTAACAATACATCATGCTGTCAACCTGAAAGATTTTTTAGAAACCTTAACTGTATTTGCATAGGAGAAAAACATGCTGTCAGAGTTCCCAGGTGTAAGATATTTTCCTGACTTGAGTTACAAGATTATTATAACAATTTATCTTGCATTCTCTGTACTGTCGCTTTTCTCAGTCCCCTACAATATTTCCCCATGTAAGAGATAACAGATTGTTCTAATTCATGCTAAACATTCCCTTCTTGCCTCCACTAACCCAGGAAGAGATGATACTTAAAGAGTTACACAGTATTTTATAGATTAGTGTTAAAAAGCTTATCTCTTAATTCTTTGGTCCTCATTATGCCTCTCTGAAGAACCAGCACTAGTATGATACAATTTTACAAACAAGAAAACTGAGGCTCATAAAAATTGAATAAGTAAGCTGGAACGCATCCCAGGTCAGCTGATTCTAAACCCTATGCTCTTTTCCTTGCAGCCATCATGATGTCAAAAGAGATACCTAAGAAAAGGGAACAGATTCACAAGTGACAATGTCAAGTTAGTGCTGCTGTGTTTTTCTTGTACGAAAGGCAGATACGGAGTTCAGCTGATTTTTTTTTTACCCCTCTGGGAAATGTCATCTTCCACACTGTCTTGGCAGTTTTCAAATGGTGGCAGACTGGACAATAAAGTGTGACATAAGAAAGGTATGACTCAGATCATCCTTTCCTTGAGAATATGTCAGTGACAAGATTAACATGTGATTGCAGTTTCAGTTAAGAGGATTAATTTAATACTCCCCCTGTATTATAATGCAGCTCCCGGACACTGCTTGGGACATAGCAATTTGGTGATTGGGGGAAAAAAGAAAGGGGGCGGGGGGGGGGGGGAGGAAGGAAGGAAGGAAGGAAGGAAGGAAGGAAGGAAGGAAGGAAGGAAGGAACAATCACAATTATTAAAAGGCAACACATCCAAAGTGATTTTGTAAATCTACTACTTTGACATGCCCGTGAAGGAAAAGCCCCTGATTGTCCATAAACATAATACCACAGAAAAGAACCGGCACACCTCTCCTTAAAGATATTCCAGCAGAATACACTAAATGAGTATTTCCTACAGGAAGAAATGTTAAAAGCCATAAAAAAACTAATTTAATTGGGAAGAAAAAAGCATAGTCGCAATTTTTGTTTAACAACCAGCATACACAATTACCTGCTCAATATCCAACTTCATGATAGCCTTCTGAAGATATCTCACACCACCATGGATCAATTTAGTGCTTCTGCTGCTGGTCCCTGATGAGAAATCATCTCTTTCTACAAGGGCTGTTTTTAGTCCTGTGTAACCAGAAAACCAAATTAACTTCTTAAATTACACAATTTGTATGTAATTCATTAAAGGCACTTCTCCAGGGTAGAGACGATCACAAGAAAAATTACTCTGAACATGGATAAATTTGTATTCAAAATGCAGTACACTGTCTATATTATAATGAAGAGATTTTAGTCTCTTCCTGGGGGAAAAGTCAAAGCAGAACTAGAAGCATATTAAACTGTGAATGAATCACAACAAGAAAATATTACAGTACAATTTCATGGCAGTAACAAACACTAGTGCTTTTAGAGGGTCCAAGGAGAGCCTGCACCCATCTTTACCCATGAGAGATAACTCAGCATTTTCATGAATCCCTCTGGAGCTCCCATTCACCCCTCACTACAACTGTCCACACACATTCCAGCCCCGTATCTAATCTACTCTAATGCATCATCAATAAGCCTATACTAGCCCTCGTATGTGCTGGCTCCTATTTCTAGAACGGTGTTATAGTGGTATACAATGGGAAAAGAGATCAAAGATACCACAACAGAAGAAAGAAGAATACTAATCTTTGGTATTGAGGAGTTCATGATCTAATTTAAGACATCCTAGCACAATACTGTAGAATTACAAAGAAAAGGACAAGCCAAAACAATAATAATAATAATAATAATAATAATAATAATAATAATAATAAATAGTGCAGAGTACCACAAGAAAAAAACAGACAATATTCTTGGTAAAGGTGAGGCTGAGCAAAGAAAGGTTAGTTTCAGAAGTCATCCCTTTCCCCACCCCTTTCTTTGAGAGCTGCAATGAATCTCTTAGAGATGAAATTACTTTGGTTTGGTTTGGTTTGGTTTTCTTGCAGAGACATCCCTACGTCTCCAGGATTAGGTAGGACCAGCAGTACTATGAGGTCCATGCACTAGTTAGAGATGAAATTCGAAACTTCAAAAGACCCAAAGTATATATCAACACCCAGCCATGAGGAATTTTCATGGTCTGGCTGGCATACTCTTGGGGGATGAGAGAATGTCATAGAATCAAATTACAATGAGAATATGTAACTGGAGCAGTTTGGGCTCACAAAGCTCATATAAGAGAACCTGTGCATGTATTCAATTCAGAGCCATTTATTACATTTAATACCAAAGGGTCGTTTTTATAACTTTTAACAGTTTAAATATCGTACCCAAATGTCATCATAAAATCAGGCCAATTCCCTTGACTCAAAAGGACAAAATATTTGGAAGCCGTGGAGAGAAGAGTAGAGAACTTTGATTCAAGGGCAAAAACTGCTAATGCTCTAACTAAGGAGCAAAATAACAGAAAATACAGGTATCAAAGACCCAGGTCACTCTATTTAAGCATTTATGCCAGAGAAAGATCTGTAAAATTTTCAACTATGAAAACCCTATCAATGCTTAATAAATTTAGTGCTGGATATATTATTTTTAAAAAAACACACATATCGAGTTAGTACATATTTTTTATAAGAATATTGAAAGCTTAAGTGCCAGGCAAAGTGATGATGTCATGAACAAATTAGGCATGGACTGAGCTATCCAGTAGCTGCCAGCCTGAAGAGAGGCATGTAAAGTACAACAGAGTTTTATAGATACTACATTTGAAAATATAGAGGACTCTTATCTTACTGTGGGTTAGAAGTTAAATTCAGGACATAAGCCCAAAATTGTGTAGTCAAGATTACATTTGTAATCTCTTAAGAATGCACTGTCTTGGTGAGCTATTATATATCACCTTTTCTTAGTAATCCCAACACAGAGAGTTCCTCCATCTCTAAAATAGACCATTTTTCTTTAGTTGAAGATCAAATGAGAGAATTGACTTTCAAATGGCATTTAAGAGCCAGATTATTTAAAATTCACCTCTCTTTCAACCTTGGAATCACAGTCATGGCATCAAGATGCCTGAAACATGAGAGGCAGGGACAGAAGACTGAGAAAGGACAAGCAGCCTCCCATCCAGTCATGGCTCCCCATCTGGGCCTGCCCAAAGGTATCCCACAGGCAGTGGGAGAAGACATCTTAGTACCCAGTCTTTATTTCCTAGTATCTAACCCCCTACCCAGGATGTGGGCTGGACCTAGTGCCTTATTTCTAATGAACAGAACACAGCTAGAATGATGGGATGCCACTTCTGTGACTGGGCTACAAAAAACCGACTTTTTCCTTGTCCTCTTTTGCTTGCTAAGAAGCAAGCTGCCATGTTGTGAGTCAAGGAACCAGGGAAGGCCCCTGGTGAACAGGTCATGAGGAACTGAGGCATTGGTCCAACAACCTGTGAGGAACTGAATCCTGCCAACAACCATGTGACTTGCATCCTGTGAGACTCAGAGCCAGAGGACCCAGGCTAAGGCACACACCAATTCCTGACTCACTGAAACTTTTAACAGTTTACATATTGTACTGAAATGTCATCATAAAACCAGGCCACGTCCCTTGACTCAAAAGAACAAAATATTTGGACGCCTTTTGCAGGGTAGTGTATTGATAATGCAATTCCCCTGTATGAACATGAACTACAGCAAAGACAGGAGCTTATAATTATGCCTGGGGGTGAGGTCTTCAATAAAGGCTGAGTCTACAAAGAAGTGTGTGTGTTCCAAATAGGTGGAAGGGAGGAAAGGAGTTATCACTGGCAAAGATCAGCTTAAGCAAGAAAAGGCAAATGCTTGAAATAGCTCAACTTATGTAGGAGCTACTTGTCCCTACTCATGGGCTGGAGTGCCTGGTACAGGAGACGATGTGAAGGAAATCCAGAGGGAGGAACGGTAAAAGGCTATCACAAAGGGCCTTTCATCCACTTCAGGGCATGTGGGCCCCGGCCTGTGGGCCACTGTTTCTCACATATTAAGTAATACACAATCTCCTCAAAAGGAAAATGCCTCTGAGAACAGCCTCAAGTCGTGAATCTGTTTGAGCAAATCTTTCCTTAGAAAGTACATCTGGTATCAATGCCACATGAGCATGAACTTGAATACTGTGCTCAGTTGCAAAGTATCCATTTGGAAGAACAAGGGCATGCTTGTTGATTTTTTATCATTATAAAAAAAGAAAGAAAATTAAAAATTTTCCAGAGGCTCTCAGATATTGTTTTGAGAAATATTATTGTGGTGCCTATCAGGGGAGCCACCAAAATACTTGAAGCTGAGAAATCAGATTAATGTTCTAGAAAGATTTCTCCGACGGCAGGCACAGAGGGTAGGGCTGGATGGAGAGAAGAGATGGAGACAGGAGACCATTTAGGGGACCCATGTCAGACAGCAGGAGCAGGGCAATGACAATTCCAGCCTTACAAGGCAGAAGATGATGCTGAAGAAGAATTAGAAGAGAGAATTTATGGGCTTGTGCTAACAGAATACATTTTTTCTCTTTTCCAAACTGACAGCATGAGGCAGGGAAATACTCTAGGAATTAGCAAACCATCTCAGGATATTTCAGGATATTTAAGTGAGAGATAACACTTTAAAGCCTGAAAACTGCTTTTGCAAGTATTGGACATTTTAAAAAGTTATTCACATGTACGTATGTGAGAAGCCCTAGTGAATACCAACAAAAGTTAAAATGGGCTTCTCTGTTAAACCAGGCTGTTTTTCCTGTCTCATTATTTCCAGTGTCATATCATCAAGCTACCCACCAAGATTTCCAAAGAGAAATAATACTGCTCCTTCTAGAGTAAAAAAATATAAAAATTTAGTCTTCCAAGTTATAGCTAAATTGATATATTAAAGCATTATGCAATCTAAAAGTATCATCAAAAGTTTTTGGAACCATAAAAGAAATAAATATCCTGGAAAATGAAAATATTTAAGAATTTTCAATGGCTGCTATATGCTAAATGTTCTGAATGTCTCATCTTTTTTGACAAGAACAATAGAATGAGGCAGGAGTCAAGACGTTACTAGAAGTTATAACCGTTTCTCAAAAATATATTCCTTAACTGATTAACCATTATCTAACATGTTCCTTTCTGTTTAGCCTCTCAAACTTTTTTCTCCCCTCAAAAATTACTGATCTGAAAAAGAAAATACTGATCTCAAATTAAGAACTTAGTTTTCTGATACATTAAGTATAAAGCAAGGAAGTAAGAAGAGAGTGCTGTCTTATGAACAGTATTTTTAAGTGATATTCAATGCTAACATTTTGTGTTCTTAGGGAAATAATTAAATTTGAAGGACATCAAAAATAAATACACCCAGGCTTCAAGCCTATACTCCTGGCTCTTTTTGAGGAGCTCAAAAAAATCTTCCCTCAGGACAGAAAAAATGACTTCCCCACACACCAGGCCGTGAAGGACTGGCTTCTGTGTATTTATGGTAATTCACTAAAGTAGTTATAGATTTTATGAGAAAGGGTTTTTGTTTCCTTTCTTTTTAGAAGTTACTTTTTATGGAAAGCAATAATCTCGGTCACTGCTGAGATGAACCAGAATATTTAGGATGGTATTATTACTTTACTTTTTCTTTTTATTATTGATTGTTTTTAGTAGGTATTCTCAGGAATTTCATAACAGTGATGAAGTTTTAATATTGAGGTGAAATTACTCTGAAATTCTTAGGTGAAATGATAACAGGATTAGTTATAGTAGAAGAATGAAGTCAACTTGAAACCAACCTTTCAGTCATCTTCAGCCAATTTCTTAGCAAGTTAAAACTGTTTCTTCTGGGTGGAGCAGGCAAACTAAACTTTATAGCTTTGCCTTTTCCAAATTGAGCGAGAATCTACCTATCAAGCACTTCCAACTAAACCAGTTCATGGATCAAGACAGCTGGATGAAGTAATCGCCCCAGTAAGTCTAGTTAAATAGATCACTTCGTAAGTTATATAAATGTCTAATCGGAAACTAGTATAATATTATATGTCAACTCTAATTGAAAAAAAACATGTAATTAACAAAAAGAAAATTGGGTGAATATAGGAGGATAATTACCATCTAAGGGAGGAATGGTGCGACATTTAACTTTCACAACATGAAATAGAACTGAAGTATATTTTAATGCCTTTTACTGATTATATTATTATGCATGAAAACATGCTCTATGTAGTAAATGCAGAGAAGTAAAGAGAACAAAATATAACTCTCCTGTAATCACATAGCTCAGAGACAACCACAGTTGACATTTGGGTGTTCAAATGTTCACATTTTCTATGGACATATATGACCACATACACACATTTTTCCAAATTAGGATTATATAATTTATTCCATTTTTTCAGTTAACATTGTTTAGTGTAAACAACCCTCTATGTCAATAAATATTTTTCTATTATTTTATTTTTAATGTGTAATAGTATTACATTAAATATTTGCAATAATTTATTTATTCAATTTCCTATTTTTGAACATTTGGGTTATTTCCTACCTTCACTCTCACAGATAAACTGCAAGATTTATATTTTCGTTTAAACTCTACATCTTTAATTATTTCACTAGAATAAATTTTCAGATATGAAATGTTAAAGATATTTTTCAATAGAAAGGAAAGAAAAATCCCTATAAAATAACCATCAGAGGCACCAAGGTAATAATATACAAATAAAAAAATTTAGACATTCTGTACATTGATACCATAGCATAGGTATTAATGCCACATGTCCCAAAAAAGAAAAATTATATCATTTAAGTGAAAGGGAGTTTATCTTTCTTTAAAAAGCTTTGGGCACTTACCTTTGGATTTCAGAAAGCCATTGCCATTAATAAGAAAAGGGACTAACCCAAAGGCTGAACATTTTATATAAAGGATCAATTTCTCTAAAATATAACACTCCTATAAAGCTGCAAAGTAATCCTGGCTTTTTAATCCTCCAGATAATAATCCTGTGGTTTCTACTAGTATTTTCTAACAGTGAATGTTAGTATTTTATAGGATTGTATAATACTGGATTTATTATTTAATAATTATTTCTCTTTTTATATTAGGAAACAGTTAAACCATTAATGGAGATACTGCATTAAGTTAGAACATACCATTAACATACTTTGTTTCCATAAAAACAAAGCAGGCTCAAAATTGTATTAAGCCATAATATTATTTTTTTCATAACTTGTTTTTCAACTGACAATATATTTTAGCCATTTTCCTTGTAAATACTTATAAATTTCTTTTTGATAACTGAATGTACCTAATTTATTAAACTGGGTACCAATTTTTTGCTATTATAAATATTGCTATAAATAAAATTTTGATCAATATGGCATTAAGTTCAGGTTTGAACTCCTCCAAACACAAAGAAAGTTTTATATAGTTTATATATATATATATATACAGAGAGAGAGAGAGAGAACATGGTTGACTCAAAAATAAGCACTCCGTGGACCAGAAATGTAGCAGGTAGTAGAAACTCAGGGCAGAGTATTCAAGCCCCCTCAGCCTCTGTCTGGCTGGGCTCTGGGTCTAGAAACAAGCAAAGGAAACCAAGATCTCAGTTCCTAAAGGGTAAGAAGAATATAAGTCTTCCTGCAAGGGAAGGTAAAGAAGCCAGATTAGCACTTGGATGCAGGGATTGAAGAAAGGTTCCAGCTCTCGGGAAAGGAAGTTGAAAGACCGTCTTAACCATTGTCTGCGGCTAGACATGCCTAGGAGGCAGGAAGACAGACAGCCCTGAGAGCAGCATCTGAGCCAAAGCACCACCAGCTGGTGTGGCAGTTGGTCGGAGTGATGCCCAGTATCAGCACAAGAGCAGGAGCCTCACTTTGGTTCTGGGAAAAGTTTCTGATGGGACTGGATAGTGGCAGCAATTATAGCTGTAGAGGTGTGAAGGTATGGAAACAGACAGTGATACAAAATTGATTTCATACAAAGGAAGGAAAGGGAGAGAGAAAGTAAAGTAAAAATGGAAGGTAAAAAATACAAAATAAATGCATGAGGTAGCTAATAAATGGAAATGGATCAACTTCACCTATATTAGGCATAAAAAGCCCAGGTATATGCAGTTTATCACAGACATACTAAAACAAAAGATATAGAAAAGTTAAAAAGAATTATGACACAAACCCTGTTTGATGTTATAAATACTTCCCAATATCACATGTGTTTGTTATATTTCTGCCATAGGTAACTTTCAATTTTTATGAAATCAAATTTAGTGGAACTTTCCAAAAGAAAACCTATGGCTTCATTGGTGTCTTGCTAAAAAGCATCTTTCTTACTCCATTTTTTGTTATAATTCACATATCCAGCCCTGGCCAGTGTGGTGCACTTGGTCAGAGCATCATCCCATGTAGGAGAGGCAACCAATTGATGTTTCTGTCTCACATCAATGTCTCTTTCTCTCTCTCTCTCTCTCTTCCTCCCTTCCCTTCTCTCTAGAATCAATAAGCATGTCCTCAGGTGAGGATAAAAAAATAAAATTCACATATACTTTCTTCTAACAGTTTTATGGTATTTTGTTAAATCCTCGATCCACATGGATTATGATAAACAGAATGTGTGTGTGTGTGTGTGTGTGTGTGTGTGTAAACTTGGGGAAGTGGATAATTCCAACATCACTTATCAGTACCCAGTAATGACAGATCTGAAATGTTGTCTTTACCATATTCTAAATTTTATGTATTTAGATCAACTTTAGACTCTTTCTTTTGTTATACTGGTCTCTCTATTCCTTTAACAACCTATTTTAATTAAAATAGCTTTAGAATACAGTTTAATATCTGATAGATCTCTACCTTCTTTATCATTATTCTTTCTCACTATTAATTTAGTAAATCTCATAGGCTTATTCTTCCAGATAAACTTTAGTGGTTTCACAAGCCACTCTCCAACTCCTGCCAAAGAAAATCACTATATTAATTAAAATTACATTAAGTTTCCAGATTAACTTTAGTAGAATAATACAATCTAGTCTAATAAGCAGTGTCCAGCAAACTCATCTACTGCAATTCTACTGTCCTGAAACAGGATTTCCTCTTCCCTATGGTGGGAGAAGGATGATGGCAGAAGGGGTGAAAGGGGTGGGAACCTGTAATTCCCAGAATGCACTAGCTTCCAAGGCTCTCCCTTTTCTGCATTTTTTCTGGAATGCACATACCTCCTCCTTTTCACAAACCTTTACTTATGCAGAAGAGTGTCATTACACTCCTTCATTTATGTCTGAGAAACCTGAGGCTCTGTGTAAGACTAAGAGGCTTAGTCTCTGTGGAAAGTCATGGTACTAGTAAATGAAAAGTCAAAATTTGATCCCAGTTCATTCTAAGTCCATAACCTGAGTCCTTAATCATTGTGCTACACTGCCTTAGACTTGAGGAGCTGTAGTGAGAATTCAGATATTGCTAGCCAGATCTACTCATAAACTATAAGTATATACAGTATTCCCTCACTATCGCAGGTATTACATTCTAGACACCCTGTGATAGGTGAAAATCCGTGAAGTGGGAACCTTACATTTATTTTAGTATTTATATATATTTTAAGGCTTTATAAATCCTTCCCACACACTTATAAACCATTCCCAGTCCCTTATTAACCTTTCCCACTCCCTTATGAACCTTTTCCACACTTTTATAAACACTACTTATATTCTTAAACATATTCTACACCCTTAAACCTACGTAACTTTAACAACGTATGTATACAGTACCGCAAAATCCCGTGATATTGCAAAAAATTCGCGATAAATAGTTAAATATAATATTTAAAAAAATCCCGCGATACAGTGAGGCCGCGATAGGTGAACTGCGATATAGAGAGGGACTACTGTATACATTTTTAAACAAGACAATGATAATTGATGTTTTCCTCCAGCAAGAAGCAGTCTTCTCTGAAATTTTAACAGAAACTATAAAGGTTGCCTTTATAAATCAGATTTTAAACCAAAACGGTATTAGGTGATCCCTGGTACATAAGTAGAGTCACATAAAAGAACAAAAAGAACTGAAGAAAAACACCTTGAAAAATGCTGAGAGCTTTCTTTGGGGACAAAGTGCCTACCACTGGGCTTCAAGGCTGTGCTTCTGCCCAGGAACTGGACACAGAGGTGTTAAACAATGAAACAATTTCTATTGATCCTAGCGACCTGCAGGACAACATGAGAATTGTGCATATTATGTTTACAAAACAATATTCCCAAGTGAAACAAATTAAAATCAATTCCCAAGAAAATGCAGATGGTAAGAGTGTAACTAAATGTTCGTTAAGAAAACTTCATGACTTTCTTCCTCTTCCTGTACTCTTTGTTTATCCGTTACCCAAATTGCACTGGGGCATAGTATTTTATCAAAAAACTTGTGAAAACATTTTTATACAAGCCCTTAAACATCTAGTGTTTCCCCAAAACTTTGATGTCCTGAAAAATCTAATTATTACTGGTAACTTTAAAAGATCACAGTAATTTATTTTTGTCAAATGTGACCAAAGATTAATGGATACAATCAGGAATAATTTGGTAAAACCATATCAAACGCAGAAAAAGCAAAATTTGTTGTTAAGTGAAGCATCAAATATAATAAAAGAGCAAATTCCATGAATGAACAGCAACAATGCACAATTCATTAACCAAATGTTCATGATTATTTCACACTTCAGAGAGCTACTGATATGATCAGAAATGGTAGTAAAAGGATAAATATAGATTAATTTCAGCATCTCTATACATTTTAATTATAAAGGCTACCCCCTAAGGCCTACCAGCAAGAAATATAAACATCCCTTTTATAAACCATAATTTCCCATATATGAAATAACACATTCAGTCAGTTATTTTAAAAGACAACAATCAATATGCCAAGAAATATTAACATTGTTTTCTTAGCTATTACTAACTATAAAAATTTAAAGTCTGGTCAACATTCAGATTCTGGAAACTCTTATAACTCCAAAATCATCATCATCATTTATCATGACCATCATTATCCACGATCATCTGCTAAGTAACTAGTGAGATCACTACTGAATGTCCTTCATTGCCCAAAGAAAAAAATATATTTGTTCCACAAATATTAATAACTCCTTGAGGGCAAGACCACATCTTCTTTGTCTGTATTCTCAGAGTTAATTCAGTACTTGGCTCTCAAACAGTATTGTTTTAAATAGAAAAAAGAAAAACTGGGACCAGGCTAAAGAATGATTAAGAAGAACATCCACATCCTGGCAATTAATTTTTCAGTCATTAAAAGTAATGTGTATTATATACTGTAAAGATTGACTAAATATACTCATATCTGAAAGAAATACTGCAAAATAGTAACTACGGTATGCTCTTTTATTTTCCAAAAGATATATCTAAGAAATGCACAAAAGTGAGCAGAGGTGCGACATTTCAAAAGGAGAAAAGGAATAAAAGGAATCTAATAGTGATTGCCTTGTTATTTTTTTTCAGTCCTTCAACAGTGCTAACTGTACAAGGGAAACTAGCTTTCTAATTCTTCTTACCTCCCCCTGCCAGCTCTAGGTCTCCATTTTAACAATTCTTTCTGCCTTGATAGACTCTCCTCCCATTTTCTCCTCTTATAACTGACACCCAGTAAGTTCTCAATCCTGCATTCTACCAAACTGCATATATATTTTTTTCTGTCTCCACTCTGAGCAATACTGGGCAGATATGGGGACATACACACACATAAAGATCCTGTGTAGATAACGAATTGACATTTGTGAATCTCAGCAAAGTCACCCTACTCCCTATCACATTATCCATAAGGTAGTTCTAAAACTTTTGTACACATAAGTCCCCTATCCTGCCCACAAGCAGAACACAGTGTTTAAAATCAGCTCTGAAGAGTCACAATCTCCTCTTTTATATCTTAGAAACTTTGCCCTTTGTTTCTGTCCCAATAAATGTCTCTTACCTCCCTGTCAAAACTAAGATACATCTCTGATATCTCATTGTTGTATCTTTACCAGATATTGTTCCACATGCTGACTTCTATTATTTATACTTGCATATTAAAGTTCTCCTCCACAGGCTTTTATTTCTGAGTCTACAGAAATATTCAGATTGCTCTTATCTTTAAAAAGAAAAAGGAAGAAAGGGAGGGGGGGAGAAAGGAAGGGAGGCAGGGAGGAAGGAAGGATGGAAGGGAGGGAGGGAGGGATGATGAAAGGAAGGGAGGGAGGGAAAAAGGAAGGAAGGCAGGAAGATTGCTTCTTGCACACATTACCTCCCTTCTTTACATTCTACTATACCATCAAGTCACCTCCTTTCTATTGTGTCTCTAGATCTCTTTAAAATGCATGTCCATGCCTGCTTCTTCCTTATTGCCTACCCATTCTCTACACTGAAACTAATGCTCTTCAGGATCTCAAAATTGTCTATTCAGTCAAGTCCAGAGGACTTTCCCTGGAGTACCAGGCCTGGTTTTGCCTGTCCACCCTCCTGTCATTCTGCCCTCCACAGCCTGGATGCTTTGAACTGAAACACATGCTGTCTCCCACATGCACAGCCTCCATGCCGTTCCTCCTGTCTGTTCCTTCAGATTGGAACACTTTCAGCCAGCAATGTTTGCCTATTAAAATTCTACCTGTGCTAAGAAGCAGCTTTCTTTCTCCTGACCATTGTCTTCAGATATGATTACCCTTGCCTTTATACATCCATAATGCCCTCACACTTTCTGAAAGGCACACAGTCTCTATAATGTAATTCAGTCTACACAAACACACACTAAAGAACTGTGAGCACCCTACAGACACCAACTATAACAATTATCTTTGTATTCTCATATACTGCCTTGCATATTGCCATGCATGCCACAGGCTTTCAGTTAATATCCGCAGAATTGAAATTAAAAAAATTGTTATACATTTCAGTGCATAGCATGAACATAAGTGGGGTCATCAAGAAATATATTTTTTCTGAACCCAACTGGGAACATAATCCTCCTTAACATAGAAAATTGACATCTGGTAAATTCTAACTCCTGTGGTAGTCCCAGCACAAGCTGGGGTAGTCCCCAGCAAGGCCTCCCATTATGTTGGGAATATGCCCTCTCTTTCCACTCTCCTTCGCAGGCCTCCAGGGGAAAGAGTTGAGCTCAGATACCTTGAAATAACTGTAAACATTCTTTCTACCTGTTTTAATACGTCCAAAGATAACATGGCTCCAACTACAAACCATGGATACAGGAAATTATATGAAAATTGGAGTCTGCCTGGCAACAGGAAAAATTCCAGGGCCTACATTTTATATTTACCATTATTTAGAAGTGACAGAAAGGACCTAGTCTGTCAGGTCTACATAGATCAAAATTTAAGTGTGGGTCCTGTGCAAATACAGTAAACCTAGGGCAAGTTTTTATTTGTGTGTACCTAAATCTCCTTAAATTTAATTCATTTTTGTAAGAGTAAATTCTACCAAGTATGTAAGGTAACTAAATCTAGGATGGCTATGGTAGTAAAATAATTTAAGGAGAATTATTTTATGTAACAAATTATTATCATTAAGTATGAAACTGCAATAAATACTAAACCTCATGTAGTACCTAAAATATTGAGTCAAAATTCTTTGTAGCAGTACACAGCCCCCAATTCAACAGATCTAAGGATATAGAAAAAAGCATTATTTCCCCAGGACAATTGGTTCTAACTGCCTTCATGTTAATATGACATGAATTATGATAGAACTAACAGTTTTCAAGTCCTTTTCATGACTCCACATTTAATCCTCTCAACATCATTGAAAGTATTTTTTCTTACCTGAAAGATAAGAAAGCTTAGAGAAATTAGGTAATTTGCCGTGTGTGTGTGTGTGTGACTCCACACTAATAAACCACAAGAAAAAAGTATTTTATTAAATGTATTTTATATAGCATTATCGGTGTTCCATACTAAAATTTCTTTCTTTCCATGTCATGTTTCCATTTTCAAAAGTGGAACTTTTTATCACATCTTTCCTAAAGTCAGCTAATAGAGTGACTGAGAGAGAAGTACAGGTTAGCAACAGTCTATTTATTCACATACACCGGAGTTTCCCAAACTGCAATCTGTATTTCACTAGAAGAAATTATTTTACGAGATACAGGAAAAGAAAGAAGTATTTTAATAGAATAATTCACTTTAATAAGTCTTTTCTACTCTTTACTGACATAAATGTGATTTTAGGTCATAATATTTTCATTTCATATAGATGTATTTATTATGTACTAAAAAATTAACAAAACATCAGATTAATAAAATCACAGGAATACAAGGTTTTCTTTTTAAATAAATTAATTTAGGTATACAAAAGTTATATTTAATTTTAAAGTTGTGTAAGTGCCTACATTAAAAAATATTGAAGGTGCTTCACAAAGGGCAGTAAGTCAGTAAACACAAGAGAAACATGACTACTAGCACAGAATGCCTACTGTGTTCTTACACTAGGGAAGAAGGAAGAAACCTTTCTTTATCTGGGTTACATTCATCCACATCAGAACTTACCTCTGGTGACAGCATCCAGTGCACAGCCACACCCTGTTGCTCCTCCTCCGATGACAAGGACATCGAATTCAGATGTGTTTTGCAAAGTCAGCAGCTGAGCTTCTCTGGAAGGAGGCTCCCTGTTAACAGGTTCTGAAATGCACTCTGCTGCCTCAACATAGGCCAGGGTCATCTGATGTGAAAGGAGAACAATTTCAGTTGTTCATCTGGAATGCTAATTTAATAAATTTTACAATATACTAAAAGAGATACGTAAGGAAGACCATGGTCCACAGCCCACATGAAGTTATACAACCAACTGCTTTGTGGGGAAAAAGTCATTAAAATCTAGGTGCTTGGTTCTTTTTTTCATGAATCACAACTATTGAGCCATGGAACACCTGGTTTCAGATTCACCTCTCAACTGCTTGCTATGGTTTCATAAACAGACAAGTTTAATTATTTCCCACACTGTACAGCAATTCCCAAATACCAAATACCTTGTCTAAGATAATTTATAGAACACATAAGGAAATGTTTTTATCCAGTAGCAGCAATTCATTCAAATAACATTTAAAAGTTTTGGAAGGAGAAGTAAAAAGCATTTTATGATATTCTGCAATTTCTTAAAAGTATGTGTTCTTCATTCCTTAATTCCCCTGATAAAAATATATTCTAGAGATCGGGGGTCTATAAGTTTAAGTCAGTACAATTAAAAAGAATCTGTTTAACACAAGTTTAAATAATTAGCTAAAGCCAACGAGAATAATATTTTTCAAAGATTTTAGAGGCTAACCCATTAAATGTTTGATATAAAATTACAAATTTTATACATTTAATAACTGTTTTGATTTCTGCAACCTTTAACAATAATATAACTAAAGCCAGCCATTGTCCCCCTAAGAATAACAACCTTTCATTAGAATGGAAATTATCATAAATTCAAAATGATGCTAGACTTAAAAATAAATAAATAAAGTAGTTGACAGAAGTCAGAGTCAAAAGCCTAAAAAAATAGATAAGTATCTTTTTTTCCCCAAAATGCTAACACTAGGATCATTCACTATATTGAACAGTGCTGGCCAATCTTGCTCTAACAGTTCATTATCCAGAGATATATGAGGTCTGTCCAGAAAGTGTCCAGCCATGCAATATGAATAAAGAGACATTTAATGAAGAAAATATAAGATACAAGAAACACTGTACACAGGACAAGGATGCCTCAGTCCCCTTCAAAGTAGGCACCTTGGGACCTTACACAGTTCTCCCAATCGCTATCAATTGCCCCATCATATTTTCCTGAATCTCATTGACAGCCTGAAATCTCTTCCCTTTCAAAGGCGATTTTAGTTTTGGGGAAAGCCAGAAGTTGCAGGGCACAAAATCTGAGCTGTAGGGGGCACTGAGTCAAAAAACTCTGCATGAGACATGATAGATAAGCGGGCACCCTATCATAATGAAACTGCCAGTTGCCCATAGCTGCAGCCTTCTGAATCATCTGAATAGTTTCCACAGATTCATTGCTCTATTCGCTCAAACATTTTAAATGTGACAACCATGCAGTACACATGCTCACTCAATAGCATCTACCATCCTTACTGACTAGTACAGTGAAGTCATCATTGTTCACACATGTGCATTCCAGTCCACTCTCCTTGGCTGCTAAGTTATTCTCGTTATATTAACAATGGCTGGACTTTTTCTGAACAGACCTTGTATATCACTTCTATTTTCTTTTCTTTAAATTACAGCATCTGCACAAGCCAAACTGGCAGTGTTTTTTTCCAATTCTATTGCAGGAGCTATGCAGGATGCTCTGAACCACAAAGCCACAGCTTGCTCAAGAAAAGGTGATCTTGGTGCTGACCAAGATTGTTCTGATAAGTGATTTTTATTCATTTAAATATAGTAAACCAAATTCTTCCTTACAGTTAGATTTAACTATAATCAGGCCAATTGGATTGCTATAAAAATAAATCTAGAAGCCATAGAGTACACTGAAAGAAACCTAGATTAGGGTCTGAGAGTCCTACTTTAGCACTCCTGTTTACAAGTACTGTAATGTGACTTTTGACCCATTATCTCTCTGGGCCTTGACTTCTTCCCTTGTAAAATTGGATAAAGCCCATGTAGTGTCTCTATCTCTTCATCTCTGAGTTATCCTCCATCTGAACAGTACAATGGTATGAAAGTAGTTGGTCAACTATAAAGTACCACCAGAGAATTACTGTTGTTGTTTGATTCCTTAACAGCATATAAAAGAGAACTTTCAAAACATATTTTACTAAGTATCATGAAAACAAAAGGTTATAGTCAGGTACCATAATTTTTCAGGCTACTAATTCAGATGCCAAGCCACAAAAATCTTATTCTCCTTTATATAACTTCTAATTATCTGCAATAACCATTTCCACATGTTCATATTTGCATACACTTAAGAGAACAAAGTAAAATAAATGTAACTGCTCCGTGCTGTAGAGACTAAAACAACTTCCAGTCCTGGTCTCTACCTTTCATTATGTAATAAGAAAAAAAAAAAAAAATATATATATATATATATATATATTCATGTGTGTATCTATATATATACAAAAAGCAGATGAGGGCAGGAGAGGATTTTAATTGGGCCACGATAGATGGGTAGGACTTGGACATGAAACTGACAAGTGACTAAACCACCAATACATTTTCACACATCAAAAGAATTTTGTTAACATTTACTGTTTGGTAAGTTTCCTATAAATACTGGAAAAACAAATTTAAGAAATACTTCAAAAATAAATGTATTATGATATGTCTCATTAAAACTTGGTAATACTAAAAGCCCCATATTCTTCTCTGCTAACAGTTCATAACTATGACTATTAAACTCAGCTGAACTTCTTCAGGAAGAATGCTAGATCTGATTAATGGGGGTCTCTCATGCCTGTGAGTGTCTCATTCCATTGACTACACTGATTCTTCGGTCTTCATCCCCTGCCTCATCCTTCTCACCAGCGTGCTCTAACCTGTCTTAACAATCAAAAACACCTCTTTTAACTTATGTTTCTAACAATCACCCTAAAAATTCTTGAAAGCCCTACATACCCTTGCTTTTTTTACTGCCTCACCTCCTACTCACTCCTCAAACCACTCCTCAACTCACTCTAATCTAGATTTTTCTCATACATACTGGCACCACCACCCCCAACTGGCTAATGTCCACTATGGTGCTAAAACCAATGAGCACATTCCACCTCTCAGCACACATATAACAGTTTTTAGTTGTTATTGCAGCACACACATAACTAACCCTCCCCTCCCCTCCCCTCCCCTCCTCTCTCTCTCTTCTACTTTCCTTTGGATATCCCTCTACTGCCTAACCTTAAGCACTGAGGTTCCTCTTCAATCTGTCCTAGTCACTGTTCTCTGATCTCTAAAAACTCTCTCCAGAAAATCTCTTCTACCTCCATGTTGTCAGTTATCTTTTACACCACACTAACCTCCAATTTTGTTCCCCTATTCCAGAACCAGATATCAAACTACCTACTTAGTACCTCCATTTGGATGTCTCACATGTATCTCAAAACTGACTGATGACTTTATCTCCCCAAACTGGGATAATCATTTTAAAACCCATCCAATGTTGTGTCCCTGTGTAAAACCCTTCAAAAGCTTCCAACTTAATTTAAATTAAAGGTAAGTATCTTTAGTCTCTAAGATTCTTCACAGTCTTTTAGAGTACACAATACCAATGCTGGTGAGACTCCAACACAATTGGAATTCTCTTACAATGCTGGTGGAAACACAAAGTGATACAGCCATTTTGGAAAACAGTTTGGGAGTTTTTCATAAGGGGAAACATATATTTACCATGCAACCCAGCAATCCTCCTCCTAGGTAATTAATTACTCAAGAGAAATGAAAACCTATATTAATACAAAAACCTGTAGGTACATGCTTCCAGTGGCTTTATTTATAGTTGCCAAATATTAAGAAAATCTCAAGCATCTTTCTACTTACTAAACCGTCATAAATAGAGTAATAATTGACAATAAAAAGAACAAATTACTGATAGACACAATGACATGAATGAATCTCACATTCATTACACTAAGTCATGGCAGCACATTATGGTTTACTACCCAAATCTGGCTACCACCTGTTTTAATAAACTTTTATTCAAACAGAATCACACTCAATCATTCATACGTAGTCCATGACTGTAATAGTAGAATGAGTATCAACAGAGACTATATGGCCTGCAAGCCTAAAACATTTACTACCTGGTCCTTTACAGAAAAGTTTGCCAATCCCTCTGCCAAGTAAAAGAAGCTAGACTCAGAAACCTACATATGGTATGATTCCATTTATATGATGTTCTGTAAAAGCAACTATATGGGATCAGAAAACGGATCAATGATTACCAGGGTTTGGGTGTTGGAGGAGGGGAAGCCTGACTACAAAGAGAGTAAGAGAATTTTAAGTTGATAGAAATGTTTCTATATCTTGATTGTGGTGGTGGTTATATGACTATATATACTTGTCAAAACTCACAGAACTGTATTATAAGGGGTGAATTTTACTGCATGAAAATTATACCCCAAATTATACATTCATAAACTTCACTTAAAAAAAAGGATATGTGTATACAGTCATTATGTATCAGGCACTATTATAAAGGTTTTCCTTTTTTCTACTCATTCAAGCCTCACAATCACCCTATGAACTAGGCACTACTATGGTCTCCATTTTCACAGAAGTAACAGTCAGAGAAGTTAAGCAATTGGCTCATGACTATACAGCTGGTATATAAGAAAGCTGGGAATTGAACATACACAGCCTGGCAACAGAGACTAAGTTTTACATTGTTACACCATACTGACTCTACATATAATCTGAGAAAAAAAATAAAGAAACAGACTAAATAGTTATAATAGGATGAGTTATCACCAGTTGCCAAATGCAAAAAGTTTTGTTGGGTTTTTTTTTGGTATGGTTTGTTGTGGAGGTTTTGCTGAACAGTCCTTCCAAAACAATTTTTTTAAAAAATATACAGCACTATTGAGGGTAATTTATTTAATTTCTGACACTACATTTAAAATAACATTTTATTTTTGTTTTTTTTGTTTTTTTGTTTTTTTGTTTTTTCGTAAAAGCTGGAAAGTGTTGCAACTGAGAAGCTAAGCACCAAGTTTATTTTAGAGGCAGTAAACAGCCTAAGGCCCTACTTCTAATTATGACAAGACACTCATTCTGGCTTCATATGGCTTTGAGTCACAAAAACACATCTGCACCCTACCTTCCCTAGAATATGGTGTCTGAGGGGAAATGAAGAGAAAGCAGTCATAGAACAGCATGCTCTAAGAGGCCACTGTGCTCCAAATTTTCCCAGACCTTCCAGACCTTTCCTGTTCTCACCCCCCTTCTTTCTAAGGAGTTTGATCAAACAGGAATCTGGAGATAGGCTCCATTAAAGGATTGATCCAGAGATTCTGGGAGAAGCCCTGGAAAAGCAATCTGCACTAAATCACATGAGAGACCAAAATTTTCTCATGTGCTCTGAGAAAACATCTTACCCACTGTCACTCGTTCAATCAATATGTATGGAAGGCCCTCAAGGAATCTATACACTGGAGGACACAACAAAAAGTAAAAGGGAAAGTACAATATAACTTAACAGCTGGATTTAAGATGGAGAAAAGACTACAAGAGCCACAGGAGGTACCCGTAATCCAAATCGGAGAAAGTTTTCTAAAAATTATATCTACATCAGGTCAAGATAGACTAAAGGTATTAGCTGGGAGACAATAAATAGGAAATGAAGAAGGATAGCTGTGTTAAAACCAGAAGTCATACTAGCGAATTAAGTCAGTACATTTCTTTATTGAAAACGGGAGCTACATACCCAATATTTAAAAATTGCTATATCTCATATAAAAATTAAGATTTCCATCAGAGATAAATCTGCTGACACTGAACAGCAGTACTACTCTTAGGCAGGGCTTGTGTACTCTTAGTAGACCAGCATTCCCATTCACTGGCTTCCTGTCACCAGTCCGGCCACGGCAGGCACAGAAGTTTGCCACTGTTGGCTTAAAGAGAGGACAAGCCCAGCACTACCAGATTCAGAATACATTTCCTAACTCAGCCACTGATGCCGGAAGAAAGGAGAACCCAAGACAGAAAGCAGACTGCCTTTTGCCTGTACAGTTCCAACCACAGCTACCAAACAAACAAACAAAAAATCTTATTTTGGAAGAATTAGGAGAATATCTAATATTTAATATTATTTTGATGTTGTTATTTTTGGCCATATTTAATTATTACAGACTATGAGGAAGTAGGTGTTTTTATTAATTTGTAAGGAAGTTTTTATATACATTTTAAAAGGATAAAATTTCTCCATAATTCTGATAGAAAACATACAGCTTTTGTCAAGAGACTGGCACACTGAACACCAACTTGGAATGGAAAGCCATATTCATAATCTTTGAGAGTTGTTTTCCCAGAGGACAGAACAGGGTTCAGGATGCGATCAGTCTCTCAATGTCTGTACACCATTAGACTTGCAAATTAAAACAACAACAACAAATTCCTAGGCATTTGCAACTTCGGGTGAGACTGAAAACAAGATCTAATAATTAGTGTCTATTTCTGAAATAAGTGCATACTTAAAGACCACAGGCAATTAACAACCAGGTTGTCCTGTAATCATGTAGAGTAATAATTGGAGTATAAAATAGAGTTTCATGCAAATCACTTCCAACTGCAACAACTATCGTTCTCTCCCATGTTATGTGATTCAATCACATATTAATAATGGAACTGTTAAATTTAAGGGAAATTGATTCATGTTTTGTTGTTACTGAAATCGTCGTCGTCGTCGTCGGCAGCCGTCCGTCTCGAGAGACGATGGCGTAGCTTCTTGAGAGTCTATCTGCACCGCCGAGAATGGCTGTGCAGTCCGACTCGGGAGTGACAATCCCTGCCACACTTGTTACAGGTGAAGGCAGATGGCCGTTGTTGCTGCTGTTGACGCTGCTTCCGCCTCGATCTTCTCTGGACCGCCTCCTCGTTGCGCGCAGCCTCTGCGCGTGACGTACCTTGCCTGACCGCGAGCTTCCAGGCTAGGCGGTCGTCTGCTTGAACTTCCCATGTGTTGAGATTGATGGAGCATTCTGTCATGTCCTTTTTGCAGATGTCTTTGAACCGCAATTTTGGGCGCCCTGTCATCCTCTTGCCTTCTGCTAGCTCGCCGTAGAGGAGGTCTTTGGGGATACGGCCTGCATCCATTCTTTTGACATGGCCGAGCCACCTGAGGCGTCTCTCGCTAAGAACTGCATGCAAACTGCTCATATTGGCTCGCTTCAGCACCTCGGTGTTGGGAACCTTATCCTGCCAGGCGACATGCAGGACGCGTCGCAGGCACCTCATGTGGAAGCTGTTGAGTTTCCTTTCGTGCCTTGCGTAGGTGGTCCACGTCTCGCTGCCATAGAGGAGAGTGCTGAGTAGGCAGGCTTGGTAGATGCGCAGTCTGGTTTTCTCAGTGAGGCTGGAATTGTTCCACGCTCGCCGGTTCAGTCTGGCCATAACTGTGGCTGCCCTGGCGATTCTCCGGTTGACCTCCAAGTCGACTGACAGAGAGCTCGAGATGGTGGACCCGAGGTAAGTGAAGTCGTTGACAACCTCCAGGGTGTATCCGTCGATGGTGATGCATGGGGGAGTCCCCGTGCCTTGAGCCATAACATTCGTCTTCGTCAGGCTGATGGCTAGTCCGAACTCCTTGCATGCGTGGGAAAGGCAAGTGACTAGCTGCTGAAGTCCCTCTTCGGAGTGTGATGTCAAAGCTGCGTCGTCGGCGAAGAGCATCTCACGGATGAGCACCTCTTTGACTTTGGTCTTGGCTCGTAGACGGGCCAGGTTGTAGAGCTTGCCATCGGATCTGGTGTGAATGAAGACACCTCGCTGCAGTCCTTAAAGGCGTATTGGAGGAGCATGGAGAAGAAGATTCCGAACAGCGTAGGCGCGAGGACGCAGCCCTGCTTTACTCCGCTGCTGACTGGGAAGGCCTCAGAGGTTGCGCCGTTGTAGGACACCGTGCTGTGCATGTTGTCGTGAAAGGACATGACCACAGCAAGCAGATGTGGTGGACAGCCAATCTTCCGTAGCAAGCTGAAGAGTCCGCTTCGACTCACCAGATCAAACGCCTTCGTGAGGTCGATAAAGGCGAGGTAGAGTGGTTTATGCTGCTCGTGACACTTCTCCTGCAGCTGGCGTAGGGAAAAGATCATGTCCACTGTTGATCGGCCAGCTCTGAAGCCACACTGGGACTCTGGGTAGACGCGGGAAGCAAGGGTCTGCAGGCGGGCAAGAGCGACCCGGGCGAATACTTTGCCGATGACGCTGAGGAGAGAGATGCCCCGGTAGTTGTTGCAGTCGCTGCGGTCTCCTTTGTTCTTGTACATGGTGATAATGTTGGCATCTCTCATATCCTGGGGGATGTAACCCTCCTTCCAGCAGCGACAGAGTAGATGGTGGAGCGGCTGTAGCAGGACTGGTTTCCCGCTCTTTAGGATTTCTGGAGGGATTCCGTCGCTTCCTGGTGCTTTCCCGCAAGCGAGGCGGTCGATGGCTTTGCCGAGCTCTGCCGCAGTAGGTGGGGTGTCTAGCTCCTCCATGACTGGTAGGTCTGGGATGGCGTTAAGAGCAGTGTCTGTTACGGTGTTCTTCGTTGCGTACAGCTCGAGGTAGTGCTCGGTCCACCGCCGCATTTGCTGTTCCTGGTCAGTGATGACCTCACCTGTCTTGGACTTAAGGGGGGCGATCTTGGAGGGGATTGGGCCTGTTGCCTTCTTGATACCCTCATACATTCCTCGTGCGTTGCCTATATCGGCGGCTTCCTGGATGCTTCTGCACAGGTTTAGCCAATAGGTGTTGGCACAGTGGCGGGCGGTGTTCTGGACTTTGTTCCTGGCAGCCCGTAGAGCTTGAAGTGTACTGGGAGTGGGCGTGGCCTTGTAAGCCAGTAGGGCCTTCCTCTTAGCCTCGATCACGGGTTCCATTTCTTCCCAGTGAGCCTCGTACCAGTCAGCGTTCTTCCGCTCTTTCTTCCCGTAAGCAATAATGGCGGAGTTGTATATGGCGTCGCGGAGACGTGGCCAATTGGATTCGATAATGTCATCTGCCGCCACTCCCTCGCCGAGTGCATCTTCCATCTTGTTGATGAATTGCTGGGTCTTAACTGGGTTGCTGGCACAACTGGTGTTGATGCGTGGGCGACCCTTCATCTTGGAGTGGTGCAACCTCTTCGGCATTATGCGCACCTTGCTTACCACGAGGGCATGGTCCGTGTCGCAGTCTGCACTGTGGTAGCTGCGGGTGAGGAGGGTGCTGCCAATATCCGTTCTTCTGGTGATGACGAGGTCAAGCTGGTGCCAGTGGCGGGAGCGGGGGTGCCTCCATGACACCTGGTGGATCTCTTTGCACTTGAAGAATGTGTTTGTCACGCACAGGCCGTGGTGACACAAAAGCTCAAGCAGTCGCTGACCATTCTCATTGATCTTTCCTCTCCCAAAGTTTCCGAGGCAGGTGGGCCAGGCCATGTGGTCGGCTCCTACTCTTGCGTTGAAGTCTCCAAGGAGATAGAGAGCATTACTTCTGGGGATCTTGGATAACGCTTCGTCCAGTGCATGGTAGAACTGTTCTTTCTCTTCGATGGTGGCGCAGAGGGTTGGGGCATACACGCTAAGAATGCTGACTGGGCCGAAAGTTGTTGACAATCGGAGGGTAAGTAATCTCTCTGTGCCTCCTGTGGGTGGCTCTATGGAGTTAACAAGCGTGTTCTTCACAGCGAACCCAACACCGTGCTGTCTTGGTTGGTCCGGAGACTTCCCTTGCCAGTAGAAGGTGTAGTTGGTTTCTCTGATAGTTCCGTTGTCGGCCAACCGGGTCTCCTGTAGAGCCGCGATGTTGATGTTTAGTCGTACCAGTTCCCTATCGATGACAGCGGTTTTCCTGGCACCCTTGATCCACGGAAGGTCTGCAGTAAGTCTGGGGCACATGGTCCTGATGTTCCAGCTAGCGAGGCGAAGAGCCGGAGGCTTCTTTCTTGTTGTTTGCTTGGAATTAACTGGTGCGGGTGTTTTGTGGCCCATTTTTCGAGAGGCGCCTCTCTGATCCCCACGCACCCAGTGGGGCAGGCGAGCCATGGCGAGACGGTAGCTGTCCAGTGAGGTGTGGTGACCTCTCCCACCGTCAGAGGAGACCCCTGGCGCTCGTTTCCTTCGCCAATCGGATGAGCTTATAACCGGTATCTGTCTCCTCCCGTGTTGAGTCGACATCTTGCGATGACGCTGGAGTGTCCTCTCCAGTGAAACTGAAGCTACAGAGCCTGGGCAGGGTGATATGGAGGGTCTGCTGTTGCCCATGCAGCAGACCCCCCCTCTCTTCGCAGCTGAAGGGTCCAAGGGAAAGACAGAGTCAATACAGCTTGGCTTCAGGTGCGCCGCAGGAGTTGCCGGTGTTGACTACAATGTCAAACCGCCTTAGGGACTCCGGCTCCGGATTTTCTGTCGGGGTTTACTCCCTTAGCCTTTCCCCTGAAGAGGTATGCCGCAAGGCAGCGGAGGTTTTTTGGAGTCAGAGTTTTCCTTCTCTGATTTTAGAGATGTCCTTCCTCTTTCCTCCTTTGTAAAATCCTTCTTTCAGTGTCTCAGCAAACGTTTGGAATGAGACTACTTATTTGAATCCCTCCTTCTCTGTTTAGAAATGCATATTCTGATGTATCATCACCCTGAACCGCTCCTGCCCTGCCGTGTCCCAGAGCTGCAGCTTGATCCTCTTGCCCGGCTCGATTTCCAGCAGGCGGGAGAAGAAGTCCACGCCGACGGTAGGGTCGCAGGCGGGGGAGCGCAGTCCGGGAAAGCGGCCCTGGGTGAAGCGGTGCAGGAGGCAAGACTTGCCCACGGTGGAGTCCCCGATCACGATGAGGCGGAACTGGTAGATCCAAATTGTCTCCATCACTCACGTGCCCTACAGGCTCCTGGGCATTTAACTCCTTCACATCCCAGCATGTCTGTGGTAAGTTGCAGGACTCACATAAATGTTCTCTCTACCTTTTCTCGGGGGCCTGGGATCCATATCTGTGAAAAGCAGCAGAGTTTTTGTCTTCCAGGAAGAGATGTCTGTAGATGCAAAGAGCCTCCTGAAGAACCAATGCACAAAATTTTGTTTGCCGCCACTTTCCCTGGGGTCTGTAGGTGATCCTTCCATGACATGGCCAACGTAGGGGCCTTCTCGAAAGATTGGTCTGTTGTCGTTCTGATCAATTACAATGACTTCCAGGGGGACTGGCCCCTCAAGAGTCCTGCCGTTGACGTCAGTGGTCTCCACAAATAGCAATTGTTTCTGTGCAGCCTGGTGGACCTGAGGCCTGATAAGAAGCAATAGTTTCTCTGTCCAAGGTTCGTGTTACGGAGACACTGCCCGTGTTCTCATTGATTCTGAAAATTCCTTTAGGCTCTTGATCCACTCCCTTTCCAGTGAGCCGGAACTTGGATCCTTCTGGTCTGTCACTATCGACTACCTGGTAGATGCTGTGAGCACACACATGCAGGAAGAGGGAATGCTGTGTACACCAAAGAAGCAGACATCCTTGTATTTGTTACTGAAATAGACTGACTATATCTGTATAGTTCTTGAAAGTAAATGCAACAAGCATCTCCTTACAGTGAATTTTAAGATATTTTAATGTTCTTTACCTCCTGAGTCACTTTGTGATTCTAAACAATGATTTTTTTTCTTATAATTACATGACTGTAAGCAACATTTCTCAATGTAAACACACTTGGTGATGGATTCATGATTACTCTGTGGAAAGGGTTGCAGTTGGGTAGACAGTCATCTCCACTGGGGACCAGACAAGAGAAACAAGGCAAGTTCATCCTTCTAGGTTGGCTGAGAACAGCACTAGCTCACGCGGAAAATGCTATACAACTCTTAAGTGACTGAGATTCCTTGAGAGATCACAGAGAAACTCTTTTAATAGCAATTATAATATGTCATTATAAAACTTTTAATAGCTGAAAAATAGGGAAAATCCTGTGGCTCTGCCTGACTCGACTTCAAATAAGTTCACATCATAATAGACTACATCATCTGAGGTTTAAGAAATATGTTTCATAGGTTTTCAAATACCTATTTTTAAAACATAGAATATGTGTTTGGAGGTGTCTACACTTGATATCATTTGTCAATTCCAACAGAGCACTGATAATTAGAAGATCTGGATAGGGAGCCTGAGATCTGAGAAGGCAGAGAGGGAAAAAGATGAGAATTGTCACTTGCCTGACTGCTACTAGACCACACACTCTAACATGTTAGGTCTTTTAGTTATCACAATTACCACAGAAGGGCCCCGGCCAGGTGGCTCAGCTGGTTGGCATGTCATCCTATACACCAAAAGGTTGCAGGTTCGATTCCTAGTCAGGGCACATACCTAGGTTGTGGGTTCTACCCCCAGTCAGGCACATACAGGAAGTAATCGATCAATGTTTCTCTCTCACGTGGATGTTTTTCTATCTTTCTCTTCCTCTCTTCCTTTCTCTCTTTCTCTTTCTCTCTCTTTCTCTCTCTCTCTCTCCCACCCCCACCCTCCCTTTCTCTCTCTCCAAGGTCAATGCAAATATCCTCCAGTAAAAATTAAAAAAAAAGAAAAAAAAAGGAAAAAAAAAGAAACTACCACAAAAGGAGGGGCATCCTTTGACCAGGGAGGAAACTAAGTTTTGCGATTCCTTGGGCAAGTAACTGAATCACACTTCAATCTCAGGTTTGACTCTAAATCACATGTCCATGCCTCTGCTAGGTTATCTTTGCCTAGGTTATCTCAGGGTTACCTGGGCCCTGAGATTCACCATCCTTTCTGACACCAGCAAAGCAGGAAAGTGTTGATGGCAGCCAGGGTAGTCAGAAATCCTAGGGATTCTGCATAGCCCACAGCCAACCACACTGGATAGTGAAGCTGATGACCAAGGTTCCAAGAAACAGCACTTTTCCTTAAAAACTTACCTAACGCACATATCTGGAAGTGGATATGGAACTAAAAGAAGGCTCACTCTTCCCTGATCCCTTTCAGGTGAATAAAATCCTGACCCAGTGAGTTAAATGACTGTTTGCAAGCAATCCAGACAGCCATCAGCTACATTTTAACCTTATATTTAAAATAGCTCTTGGTCAAGTTTGTGATGGACACTTTCCATTTCTGTGTGAAATATTTCATCAAATATATACATATTTAAAACTTTTCTAGTTTGTACTCACAAGCTTCTAATTAGATCTAAAAACTTCTTTGCTAAAAAATCACAAATTACAAAATAAGCAAGTAAAATTAACATTGCCTAACTTACCTTAAAGCATCTGTTTTCTTAATTGGCATAACTCTACCTAGAGGAAGCCTTCCTAACATAAACACAACGTAACTATTAAGCAGGGAGGTGAGAGAAAAGCTAAAGGACTCTCTCCAAGGTATTTATAGAAAGTTTCCTCAGTCCTACAATATCCCTAAAAAGTTTCTTAAAAAGGCCTTAAAATGAATAAATAGTTGAAAATGAAATGCAATGTCAAATCAAAATGAATGTCAGTGTTGCTCAGTTAGCAACAGCCTAGAAGCTCACCAGCTGTCAACGCTAATCATAGCTCAGTCGTTGACTCACTGTGTGACCTACAGCAATACAGTTAACCTCGCTGATTTTGCATGCCAGCAATAAAATAGCATCACAAACTCCTCGAAGGCCTGGTGTGAGTTAGAACTCAGAGATATTGCCATGGCCCCACTTTGGGAGCTAAGTGTTAAACAAAAACCAAAATTATAAGGAAGATGATAGGATGCTCTTCAAAGAACATTTCCAACTCTGTCAGCATAATTTTAGTGCTTTGATGAAGCATGCCTCTGAAGAAACAGTCAACCATATAGCGTAGTTAAGAATAGTTTCAACTGGCCTTATCGAAAATACAGTGTATTCAGAATCTTCATCAAGCTTTAGATATCAGACACAGCCTCAACATATTTAGTTGTATTTCTAGGAGAAAAAACTGTTCTTCCAGGAATCTGTGCATGGGGTTCTAAATAAGAGAAACAAGTGAATTATAGAACCCTTGGCATAAACTCTTAAAATAAAACTCTCATCAAAAGAAATATCACTCATTCGTCAACTACATTGGAAACTAAAGTCAGGACACAAATGTAATGGCTGGATGCTTAATAAAACTTCTTCTCTTCTTCTAGGGAACACTGCTGGATCACATTTCCCACCTCCCTTACAGTTGGCTGGAAATGGTCCAGTAGGTCAGAAAGGCCCTATAATACAGTGAGCCACTAGAATAAAGGGACATAGGTTCCTGAATACAGTAATTGCAAGAAACTAGTCCCCAGCCTATGTGGGCAAGAAATAAATCTTCATTGTGATAAACCACTGAACTTTGGGACTTGTTTTTTACACCAATTAGCTTCCTCCATTAAATACACAAATTTGAGATGTGCTTAGCATTAAAATCCAAGATTCACAACTTGCCTCCTTTGTATGTAGTCCATACATGGTTCAGAACCTTCCTGTGATGGATGAGTCCTCATTATTTACAGAAAAACAAATCCATAGAGATCAAGCTCTAAAAGGACTGATCATCAAATACAAGTCTCTGCAAACCATGGAGCGGAGATATGTCTACCTTCATATTTCACAGAACTGATCCTCATAGCACTTTAAGTAGAACCAAAAACGCTATTATTCAATCTCTAGTCCTTTCTCCTCCTAAATATACATTCTTCATATGGTGTCTAACAATAGTTTCCACCTAAACATAAAATCAACAAAAATGAAAACTGTTTAAGAACAGCTGTTATTACAGTACTTTGTAAGTTGTTGTTTTTTTTTTTTTTTTGGTTTTTTTTTTTAAGAGAAAGGCTGTTTATGAGCCTATGAAAAATGCCTCTGGCGATAAAAAATTATTTACTCAGAGAGAACAAACAAGTCTGGTAGCCTGAATTGACTCGCAAAGTTAAAAGCAATCTGGTAAGCAAACATGTCACATAATAATTTCAGTTACATCAGTGCTCAATATAAATTATACTTATTTCAAATCCACAGATATGCTTTAGCTTAGGAACCAGAAGAATATTTACAACTGAAGTTAAATCCTTAATGATATTGTGTTCAAAAAATATATACTATATAGTCAATCAAAGATAAAAAGTGAAATTTTTATAATTTAAATTTTCTTAATTGACATCATGTTCCAGACGCTATGCTTAAGATTTTAAGTATATATTTATTTTTATTTTTTAAAGGCTTTATTTTAGAGCAGTTTTAGGCTTAACAACAAAACTGAGAGGAAAATCCAGCGATTTCCTATATACCTCTTGCCCCTACATATGCATGGCCTACCCATTATCAACATCAGTCACCATTACAGCACATTTTTTACCAGTGATAAACCTATATTGATACATCATAATCACTGAGTATTGACAGTTTCCTTAAGGGTTTATTCTTGGTGTTGTACATTATGCGGGTTTGGACAAATACATAATGACATATATTCATCATTATAATATTATCCAGAGTAGTTCCTGTGTCTTAGAAATCTTCAGTGCTCTGCCTAATCACCTCCCCCACACACTTCCACCCTGTGGAAACCACTGATCTTTTTACTCTCTCTGGGGTTTTGCCTTTTCCAGATGTCATATAGTTATAATCATACAGTATATAGCTTTTTCACAGTAACTCTTTCCACTTAGTAATATGCATTTCAAGTTCCTCCATGATTTTTCATGGATTAACAGTTCATTTATTTTTAGCATCAAATAATAGCCCATTGTCTGGATGTACCACAGTTTAGTTTACTTGTCCATTCACCTACTAAAGGACATCTTGGTTGCTTCCAAGTTTTGGCAATTATGAATAAAGCCATATAAACATCCATGTGCAGGTTTTTTAGTGGACATAAATTTTTAACTTCTTTGGGTAAATATCAATGAGTGTGATGGCTGAATCATAGGGTAAGAATATGTTTAGTTTTGTAAGAAACCACAAAACATTGTACATCCCCACCAGCACTAAATGAGAGTTCCTTTTGCTCCACATCTCACCAGCATTTGGTGTTATGCTTATGATTTTGGTTTCTTTCCTATCATTATTCATTTGAACTTCAAGTTTCTCAAACATCTACCAGTGTCTCTTGTCCAGCAGATTATATAAGCAACATTACGTCAACCAAAAGCTCAGCTGTTTAAGAAATCTGGTGATATATGTTTTCATTATGGCTAACAAGGCTAGGTCTATGTCAAATTTTTATATCTTATATCACGGAAAGGGAAAGAAATACAATAGATACTAAAGACCTGCTATGTGTCAGGTACTATGATCATTGGCTTCTATATACTGACTTAGTGCTAGGCAGGGAAAGAGCCTGGGAATAAAGTGACATCAGTCTTACCTTTTGAAGAAACGAGAGTTCTAAAAATTTTCATGACCTGTGCACAATAACAAGCTCACCAAAACCCAGCTACACCTGTATAAAAGACACATTTGGGAAGCTAAATATCTTTTCATCTGGGATCCATTAAAATAAACCCTGGACTTCTGGTCAAGATGGAGGCATAGGTAGACATGCTGCACCTCCTTGAGCAACCATAAGAAGGATCACAACTAACCTCAAAATAAATAACATCAAAATAAATGCAGGAAAATTGAATTGTATGAAAGTCCAACAACCAAGGGTTTAAAGAAGTCATATTCATCCAGGCGGGTAGGAGGGGTAGAAATGGGGAGCTAGGGCAGAGAGGACGCGGTGTGGTATAGGGAGGCTGCAGTGGTAAGGCAGTTGTAGCTAGGCGGAGGAGGCAGGGGCTGGTGAGGCCGCAGAGGTGGTGGCCAGCAGAACGGGCAGTCCCACATTCACGTGTGGTGGATAAAAGTTGGGAGAGGGATACCTTGGGACCAAGTGACCCCAGCTCCAGGCCTAACTGCACAGCCCAGGGTTCCAACACCAGGAAAATAAAGCCTCATAACTTCCATCTGTAAAGACCAGTGGAGGCTGGAGTGGCAGAAGAAATTGCCAGTCTCTCAAGAGAGTTCTTTTAAAGGGCCTGCATGATCCTAAAATGTACACAAACACCCACTCTGGGAACCACCACCAAAACCACAGCTAGAAGGGCACCAGTTGCATACAGGAAGTGGGAGAAGTGACTAGAAATGGGGTGAGTTCTGGGAAAATCTCCCCCACTTACAAAGCCACAAAGCAGTGAAGCAGGTTGCCCTGCCCTGACGAAAACCTAAGGCTCTGCCCCATACAACTTAACAGGTGCACTAAGACAGGGAGACAAAGCAACTCTACCTAATACACAGAAACAAACACAGGGAGGCTGCCAGATTGAGGAGACAAAGGAATATGGCCCAAATGAAAGAACAGATCAAAATTGCAGAAAAAGAACTAAGCAAAATGGAGATAAACAATCTATCAGATGCAGAGTTTAAAACACTGGTGATAGGATGCTCAGAGAACTCGAGTACGGCTAACACATAAGGGAAGAAATGAAGGATACACTAAGTGAAATAAAGAAAAATACACAGGGAACCAACAGTGAAAGGAAGGAAGCTGGGGTTCAAGTCAACAAGTTGGAACATAAGGAAGAAATAAACATTTAACCAGAACAAATGAAGAAACAAGAATTAAAAAAAAAAAAAAAAAGAGGAGAGAATAAGAAGACTCTGGGACATCTCCAAAAATGCCAACATCTGAATCACAGGGATGCTAGAAGGAGAAGAAGAAGAGCAAGAAATTGAAAACTTATTTGAAAAAATGTCCCTAATTTGGCAAAGGAAATAGACATACAAGTCCAGGAAGCATAGAGAGTCCCAAACAAGTTGGACCCAAAGAGGGGGATCCACACCAAGACACATCATAATTAATATGCCAAAGGTTAAAGGTAAAGAGAGAATCTTAAAAGCTACAAGAGAAAAGTAGAAAGTTCCCATAAGATTATTAGCTGATTTCTCAAAAGAAACTTTGCAGGCAAGAAGGGACTGGCAAGTATTCAAAATGATGAAAAGCAAGGACCTACAACCTAGATTACTCTATCCAGCAAAGCTATCATTTAGAATGGAAGGGCAGATGAAGTGCTTCCCAGACAAGGTAAACCAAAGAAGTTCATCATCACCAAGCTCTTATTATAGGAAATGTTAAAGAGATTTATTTAAGAAAAAGAAGAAGATCAAAACTATGAACGGTAAAATGACAACCAACTCACAATTATCAACAATTGAATCTAAAAAACAAAAACAAACTAAGTAAACAACTAGAACAGGAACAAAATCATAGATATGGAGATCATCTGGAGGGTTATCAGCTGGGAGGGGAAAAGGGGAGGATAGGGGAAAAGGTACAGGGATTAAGGAGCATAATTGACAGGTACAAAATAGGGGTGTGTTAAGAACAGTATAGGAAATGGAGAAGCTTATATGCAGGACCCATAGACATAAACTAAGTGAGGGATTGCAGGAGGGAAGGGGGATATCCAGGCGGAGGGAGGCAAAGGGGGAAAAACTGGGACAACTGTAACAGCATAATCAATAAAATGTACTTTAAAAAATAAAAAAATAAAATAAAATAAACCTGAAAGTACATCTTACTTTGACTAAATATGATCATTCTACTCTTTGTTGTTTTGCCAATATTTTGGATTTTGAGTCATTGATATTACCAATCAAAAGGCCCTCATTTATTAGACCCTCTTACAAATAATGTATTGACAGGGTGAAAGAGACTGAAATTAAAACAATGTCCTCAAAATTCCTATGAATTTTAATATTTATGCAGTACTTTGCCTCTCATTAGCATAAATGTTTTCCCTCATAAGTTTTGATGATATTAACATCAAAGGTGGCAGAGGTTTACCTATAATTCAACTCACCTAACACATTGCCATATCATTTTTTTCATGTTCCCTTAATTAATACACAAAATAAAGTGAACTATAGTTTTTAGTAAGCCACTCAAAGTATAGTGAATTGCCATATCTTACAAAGTAAAACACTAATTTGCAAAGCATAAAGATCCTGTCATTAATAATTATTACTACATCACTGACTTTAGAAAAGAATAAATTTAATTGCATTGTAATTCAAGCTAAAATAATATATGAAAATTCTAATTTACCAAAAAAAAAGTCAAGAGCTTTTACAAAATATTGTTTTTTAAATGTTTCACCATATAATTCTGATAAATTGCATTGTACTATATTTTAACTAATTTAAAAAATACTATATTCGCATACATTTTTCGGAATAAATCAGCCAATATAAATCAAGTCTGTCACAACTCATATAAGCCTAAATAGAAAAAAGAAACAAACAAACAAAGAAATAGTGGAAACTTCAAGGAGTATATTACTTACAACAGGAAAAGAGTTTAAGTCAATAATTGGGATTGTCTACCTTGTTACTGGCTCATCTTCAGATCAGAAAGCAAGGAGAAGAGAAAACAGAATGGTGTTCCTATAATTGTTTTCTAGCCATTCTCCCACAACCTCAGATGAAGAACATACCATTTGCTACTAACCTCAGTCTTAAAAAGGTGTCCCTGAATGCAAGAATCTCCAGTGACAAAGACAATTTTCTTGCCAAATATAACCACACTTTATATTCATGTAACCTGTAAATCTAATAGCTAATCGTTCTTAAAGCTACTGTGTTCCAGAAACTCTTCCAGGCTTTACTGGTCTTCCACAATCCTATGGGGGAATTGAAGCAGTTCCTCAAATAATGTCATTTTGTTAAAACATTGATGAGATACCATAGCAACATAACTCTTTTTTAAAAGACAGTTAAATTTATCAGGGTGATACTTGTTAATAACGTAAGTTTCAAGTGTACAGTTCTAGAATCCATCATCTGTATATTGCATTGTATGCGCACTGCCCAAAGTATAGTCTCTTTTTGTCACCATATAGTTGACCCCCTTTACCCTCTTCAACTTCCTCGCACCCCTCTTTCCCTCTGGTAACCTTCATGCTGTTGTCTGTGTCTATGAGTTTGTTTGTTCGTTGCTCTCTGTTTTATATCTTAACTCTTATATATACCAATTATCCTATGGTAAAATTGGTTTTCTTAAATATTATTTCACTTCAAGTCACAGAACCTATCAAAGACTTACTCTACCATTGTTCTCCTCATTTCACTGATAGGGGCAAACGAGGCTGAGAGAATTTAAGAAATTTGCCCAGTCACTTAATTCTTAGGAAGTAAAGCTAGGTGTTAGATACAGGCAGCTTGCAAAGACTGCTTTAAAAATCATGCTCTTGAGCTTTCTGCTTTGTTGCTCAGGAATAAAATATCAGTCAATGGAATATCTCAATTCCTTGATCCAAATAATATCGCTCCCCACACTGAAAAGAGACCTTGATTTCCATACTCCAAAGCCCACCCCACTGCCTACGCCTTGTGCAGAAAAAAAAGGCACATCCGGGCTCTGAGAAAGTGCTCAGTGGCTCTCAGTGGTTCTCGGGTTCCCTCTCAGAGTTGTTTCACAAAGCCCACTACACCCTCACAGCAGGTAATGGAAGGAAAAAACCTAACGTGTTACGTGAGAGGGCTCACCCTCAGACCTAAATAGATATTTGCTACATCAACCACACCAATGGGGGTGAAAAGAAACCCACACTATCACACCAATGTTTCCAGTTAGGGCCTTGAAGGTATGAAATAAATATTGAGTTGTTGTTTTTATTTTTTTTAATTTTAAAAAATTAAATTTTGAAAAGACAAAAACTTAGGGGACCCCTCAGTTAAATATCTGCACTCCCACACTAGTTTTGCCGCCATTCTCTCCCCGACCAACACTATTCTTCCAGCCCCCCTGAGGAACCCTCATGTAGCCCTGACTTTAACACCCTCTATTCTGCCCCTCACTAAGGTTGTTTACTGGTGTAAAAATACCCAAGTCTCTCTTGACTTAAACTCCCCTCTTCATCTACTCTATTCTCTTTATCAGGTGGGAATTAGGAAAGGAAAAAAAAGAGGGTCTCCCATGAAGCAACACTTTTCTCTCACTAGATATTAAGGAATCACAAGAAGAGTGTCCTGTCCTGAGAGGAAGATTGGATGTCTTCTAAGTCCCTTCCCATTAAAACTTTATTATTAAACAGGCCTATACTAAATAGGAAGTGACAAATACCTCGCTCCTGAAAATCTGCCCACCGCTGCAGAAGATGTTTGCTTGCTACATTCCTGGTGGGACTTAAGACAGCGCTAGGATGTGTATACACTACACTCTGCCTCATGTCCCTTGACATACGGCTGGTCTGGGGAGAGGAAAAATCAAAAAGCCCTGTGGAAACTTAGTCACCTACCTGTGGGTGAGGAAACAAAAGAAGGGAGGGGGGAATGAAATTAACAGAAAAACTCTTCAAGACCACTCAAAAAATCCCTACATACGTAAAAAGGGGGCCTGTATTGAGGATGCATTGTGGCCACAAACCTCCCCTGCAGGTGGACACAGTCAAAAATCAGCCAACATTCATCTCCTTTCCCCTAACAGCTTCCTCACTGGAGGTGATGATTTAGTCTGCCTAGCTCCAAAATATATATATAATAATAATAATATCAGCTCTCTCCTTAGGTCATGATCTTCATCCCTTCTAAATCTGACTTCATTTATCTCAAAAGAAATAAAAAATCTCTTGGCTTCACTCGGGTCAACAGTAGATACTATTCACCACTGAAAACATAATGTAAATATAAATAACGTGCTTGTATGAAAGAAAGCCATACTACAAAGTAAAGTGAGACCAAAAAATCGTTGCTATCACCTCTAATCCTCAACCTGCCCCCAGAACTGCCAGCATCTCCATAAATGTCTCTATTTTCTCATCTAATCTAGCAACTGGGTAAAATGTAAGTGGACCACACCTTATCCAATTTTATTGTGTTTTCTGTTTAATTAATCAAAAAAAGTATATGTGATAGTCTCCCTTCTATTCTAGCCCTTGCAAATAAGCTAATTTAACTGACTTGGTACCTAAATACTTATAGAACTACCCCATCATCAAATGTGCTTTAACAATTGATCAACTTTTAGAATCAATCAATTTGTATTTAGGATGCAACCCCTGTTGTATTTTAGGAAGGAAGCTTTGTATTGGAAATACCAAATGAACACAAGCTAGGGGCCAGGGAGACAGAACTGCGAGTACAGAAAGGCCCCCAAAATGTGCCTGAACTTAAAGTCAGGAGATGGCTTTCTTAAACATCAGCATCTTGGGTTTTCAGCACCAACTTATTCTTAAAAGAGAATTTATCAGTTGGAATCATCTTAGAAAACAGGGAAAAAATGTATAAACACAAGCCAATACTATGAAGTGTTGCTTTGTTTTAAAAAATGGAGCATGTCTAGTCACATTTAAGGCCACACTTCTACAAAACTCAGCCAAATAATGAGTATCAAGGGGCAGATTTTTCTTGACTATTGAAGTAAGGAAAATCCCCCCCCCCCCCATCCTGAATGGTTTTGATTGGCAGATATTTTCTGAGAGTGGACAGTTGAGGCCTGTGGTCATCCTATGTCAATGGCTCAAATGAGTTGGTCTCCTTTTTCCCCTTTGCCCCTCCCCTAGCCTCATTTTTTTTTTCCAATCCCTATGGCTACATCTCAGCCTGCTACCCCAAAGATGCTCATAGCAGTGGCTTAAAGAGACAGGAATCATCGCAAAAGAATGCACACGCTTGGATGCATGTCTTATGCAACTCATTGATTGAATATGCCTATGATGATTTTTCTCAAAAACACTTGTCAGCTTGAAATTATAAATGACTCAAACTCCTGGTATCTGTTTCATTTTGGCTAATAGGGTGGTCAGGATGTCTAACGTAGGAAGGAGAAAATGACAAAATGTCCCAGAAATCAATAGACCTTTGTTTCCCTTGATTTTACTGACTAAAATTCACCCCTAACTAGACTGATTGGACAAAGTATCACCTGTTTATTCTGTTCTTTGAGATTATAGAGAAATCAAACATTAATAAAAAAGAAAGAAACCAGTATTACCCTGCTACAAAGTTAAGTTATAAACTCTGAGGTAGAACATGCCTTACTGTGGTTAAAAGGCATAAACCATGTACAAATTTAGCAACAACTCATCATATTAAATGTCGTTACCTCTGCACTGGCATTTCCCAGTGTCGTTACAGAGAGCACTGCTTAAGGATGGCAGAAGTAATCTAATCCATTAAGCCCAAATCCCAAACATAACTGCTCTTCTCAAATAGCCTCAGCAGAAGTAACATCTTTTCACACTCACTTTTAAGGAACCAAGACAGCATCTTAAAAGAAAATGTGCATTATAAAGGAGTAAGGAGAACTTTTATAACAAGTTAGTCAATTAATAGCTGCAACATATACACCTGGGGAAAACTTAAGGTAGGAAGCACTAAAAATAAGCTTTAAAAAAAAACAGAAAAACTATAAGCCGGCGAATTGATTCATCCTACTATTTCTTTTTAAAGTGGTGTTTCCTATTCAGGACATGGGACTCAGAGAAAGTGGCTGGCTCCACTGCCTCCTAGCCCAAAGCAACCAAAACAACCAGAGCAAGACAACCATGGCTTAAAGGTTTTCACAAAACTGTAGAAAATGATTAGTTCATAGGTAATCCAGCTACAAATAGCTTCCCGAAATCCTTCACCTCCATCTTTGCTTCGGGAATGCACCACACAGCTGGTATCATAAAATGCCGTTAGGTCATGGGGGCACTTACGCTGACTAGAGAAGTGGCTACAGCATTTCAAGCCTGCAAAACACAAAACTATTCACCAAAATTATTTCCTGGCATTAATTTAAACTATGGGAAGGCATAGTTGTAGTGCTTTTCTTCTCCAAAGTGAAAAAAATAACATGAAACTAAACTGAGCACTTTAAATTATTTGGAAACTTCATGCCAGTCTCATTTTCATGACTTTTCCCCATAAAATTTTTACCAATATAAAGTAATACTACATGAGTGACTAAACATTCAAAAACAAAACCAAGATTCAAAGTTGGGCCTTTTATATAGGCTCTTTCTTCTCCATTTCCTTTCTCAGCTGCCTGCCTGCTAATCAGACAAACTTTTGGCAGGGAGATAGAAAGTATCCAGACATTTGGAAGAATTAAACAAGGGAAGTCTAAATGAACAAACCCTGGCATTTGGAAATGAAGCAGTTTTTTAAAACCAAAGAGCCAAACAGGCTAAATTACATAATCCTCTCTGATAAAGAAATTTACTTTTAAAAAATGAGATACACACAGTTCTCAAGAACCATTCAGGCAGTATTCTAAATCAGTGTCTTTCAGATCAAGCTGAGACAGTAACTTCTAAATAAAACCATTAGCATACACATGCCCCACACATTGTTCTTTAACAGATTTAAGTTTCATAGTATAATCAATATATATACCATTACTTACTTGCTTCCTTCTATAATGAGCAAACTGAGAGAGGCCTAGAACAGTTGCAAGGGCACCTCCTCCAGCGAGAATAGTCCCTTTCACCGCTTTTTTAAATGCCATTTCTTAGCCTACCAAAAAGAAAAAAAGGGGGGGGGGGGACGGACAAAACAGTTAATTAGGATTTTTATTGCATTAACAGTCCCAGTAATAAAAAGAGACTAAGTTATGAAACTATGTTAAACAAGAAAAGAAAACATAAAATAAGGAAGTTACTAACATGTCAATTTGAATATTACCATTCAAAACAATAAACAAAAACAAAAAACCTAGACACGGGAATTGACTATAGAAAAGTTACTTTCCAACAGGAATTTAAAAAAGAAAAGCAAATTAAGAGACAACTGAGGATATTTAAACAGTTCGAAGTTAAGAGAGCTGTGACATGTCATTGTGTATCTGACAAAACTGCACGCTGTCCTTGCAGATTTGTTCAACCACTAATCCGCTCCACAAGAACTGGTAGAAGTCTTCTGTCACTCAGCATGACAATGAACTTCATGCCTGCTTCAGGAAAGTGTTTAATTCAAATTGTGCTACAACTCCCTTCCTGAGTTTTCTTTTCCCCTTCCTAAAGAAGTTCTTACTAGAGCTCAAAGCCCACACACTCACATTTCTATCCCTAAGAGAGTCTACACAGACCAAAAGTCCAAGGAAACTATGCCTTGATCTTTTCAAAAAGTGACAGTTTAACAATGCTATACTTCCTTTAATTAAAGAAACTAAAAAAATGAAACACTTATCTCTAGCCAGAATTGCATGACACCACAATTTCAATGGAAAATGCTCCAAACCAAGTACTCCTTTGTGCTCACTGCATATTTCTAGTCTTGCATTGTGTTAGCTCTTGACTGTATTTCTTTTCACCTTTTTAAAAAATAGTTCTATTAGACTCATGAAATTTTTAAAGTATTTTCGAAGACTTAAATATTCTATACTTTTCAGAAACCAAAAAGAGCATAAAAATGAAAATTCCACCAAAAAACCCCCTCTAGCCAGCTTTTATTCTGCTAAACAAAGAATAAGAAAGATAACACTGTGTGATCACATAAAAAATTCTAACCTCCAGTCAATGTTACCTAAGACTTTTACTCACAGTAACAGCTGGCACACCCACATCTTTCAGGGACGCCACTCCCCTATTTTCCTGAATGGGTGGAGGTCTGACCTTTCTGGACAACACACCTTATACTCTACAGATATTTCATAATTCAAGAAAATATTTACTATGAAGTCCGTTTTAACCTAGGTATAGTAAAAAACTTACAGCATCTCAACACAAATTATGACAACTAAAATGTTTGGGTCCTTAAACAAAGAATTGCAGTGCAGTTGGCAACGACAATCCTACAGAAAATTTATTTTGAAATACTATAAATGATATACTAAAATAAAAGTTGGCATTTCCTAAAACTTTATTTTTACTCTGATCTCATTTCTTCTGACAAACTCCTAAATTCTAAGACTCATCTTTATTAAGATTCTCACCAGAAAAATATTTCACATGCATCTGTTTTCTGCTGCTGGAAGTCTCTCTCTCATTTTTAAAATTTATTTATTATTTTCCTATTAGTTTTCCCACTGTTTCCCCCCATTGCTCCTCCCCACCCCACCCACCCCCTCTCCCACAGTAAATCCCCACCCCGTTGTCCATGTCCATGGTCATTTATACTAGTTCCTTGACTAGACCCTTCCCCTTCTTACCCCGCTTCTCCGCCCCCCTCCCCCAAGTCACTGTCAGTTTGCTCCTTGTTTACATGCCTCTGGTTCTATTTTGCTCATTTGTGCTGTTCTCTCTTTTTGTTAAGTATATTTTATTGAATATGCTATTAAGGTTGTCCCAATTTTTTTTCCCTTTGTCCCATTCCACCCGGGATCCCCCTTCACTCCAGCAATCACCCCTTTAGTTCAAGTCCATGGGTTGTGCATATATGTTCTATGGTTTCTCCATTTCCTATACTATTCTTAATATCCCCCTATCTATTTTGTACCTACCAATTATGCTTCTTGATCCCTGCACCTTTTCCCCCATTCTCCCCCTTCCCCATCCCAGTTCATAACCCTCCAAATGATCCCCATACCTACGATTCTGTTCCTTTTCTAGTTGTTTACTTAGTTTGTTTCTGTTTTTTAGATTCAGTTGCTGTGAGCTGTAAATTTGTTGACATTTTAATGTTCATAGTTTGGATCTTCTTTTTCTTAAATAAGTCCCTTTAACATTTCACGTAATAATAGCTTGGTGGTGATGAATTCCTTTAGTTTTACCTTGTCTGGGAAGCACTTTATCTGCCCTTCCATTCTAAATAATAGCTTTGCTAGATAGTGAAATCTTGGTTTTAGGTCCCTGCTTTTCATCATTTGAATACTTCTTGCCAGTCCCTTCTTGCCTGCAGTTTCTTTTGAGAAATCAGCTGATGACAGTCTTATGGGAACTCATGTGTAGGTAACTTTCTACTTTTCTCTTGCTGCTTTTAAAATTCTCTCTTTACGTTTAACCTTTGGCATTTTAATTATGATGTGTCTTCGTGTGGTTCTCTTTTGGTCCAACTTCTTTGGTACTCTCTGGCTTCCTCAACTTGTATGACTATTTCCTTTGCCAAATTAGGGAAGTTTTCTTTCATTATTTTTTCAAATAAGTTTTCAATTTCTTGTTCTTCCTCTCCTCCTTCTGGCATCCCTATGATTTGGATGTTGATATGTTGGGAGATTTCCCAGAGTCTTCTGATGCTCTCATTTTTTTTTTGAATTCTTGTTTTTTCATTCTGTTCTGGTTGAATGTTTATCTCTTCCATGTGTTCCAATTAATTGTTTTGAACCCTGGCTTTCTTCCCTTCACTATTGGTTCCCAGTGGATTTTTCTTTATTTCACTTAGTGTAGCCTTCATTTCTTCCCTTATGTGTTAGCCGTACTCAATGAGTTCTTTGAGCATCCTTATCACCAGCATTTTGAAATCAGCATCTGATAGGCTGATTATTCCCATTTCACTTAGTTCTTTTTCTGGAATTTTGATCTGTTCTTTCATTTGGGCCATATTTCTTTATCTCCTCAATTTGGCATGCTCCCTGTGTTTATTTCTGTGTATTAGGTAGAGCTTCTTTGACTCCCTGTCTTGGTGCACCTGTTACATTTTAAGGGGCAAAGCCTTAGGTATTTAGTGCATGGAAAACAGCTTCACCGCTTGTAGTGCTATATGTGGGGGAGGTGTCAGAGAGGAATGATGCCATTTGCTTGGCACTCTCCCTTTTTCCAGTCACTTCACCCACTTCCCATATGTGACTGGTGCCCCTCTAGCTGTTGTCCTGGTAGTGGTTCCCAGAGTGGATGGATTTGAAAATATTCTAGAACCATAGTGGCCCTCTAAGAAAACTCTCCTGATAGACTGGCAGTTTCTTCCTCTGCCCCAACCTCCGCTGGTATTCACAGTCAGAAGCAATGAGGCTTTATTTTCCCAGTTCTGTAACGGTGAGCTGTGCAGTCTGGTCTGGGGCTTGGGTCACTCCGCAGGTAAACCTCCCAGCTTTTATCCACCACACATGAACGTGGGACTGCCCATTCTGCTGGTCACAAATGCCGCCTTGCCTCCTTGCCACCGCCACACCACATCCTCTCTGCCCAGGCTTTTTGGCTCCACCCCTCCTACCCATCTGGATGAATATTTCTTCTTTAAATCTCTGATTGTTGGATTTCCATACAGTTCCACTTTTTGACAGTTCTGGTTTTTTGTTTTGAGGTTATTTGTGATCTTTCTTATGGTTATGCAAGGAGGCGAAGTATGTCTACCTGCACTTCCATCTTGGCCAGCAGTATTGGAGGTCTCTTCTGGACTGCCCTTCTCTACATTAACCATCCCCTCTCCTACAAGTTATGCAGAACAGTTGGTATATGCTGGCTAGGGGCCTCTGTTCATCATTCAGTCAACCATAAACAAAACCTAATGTCCAATGTTTCTCTGACAGAAAAAAGCACAATTTAGCCTCTTTGGAAGGCACCCATTTGTTACAGCTAACCACCACCACTCTCAGCACTGCTGTAAATGCTCACATGAGTGCCTATGGCACAGCAGGAACCCTAGCAGCCCAGAGCTGACAGCCTGCTATCACCAGCCTAAACAGGTTCCCCTGGCAATTAGGGACAGAGAATAGAGACCTAGGAAATACCTAAGTAATGCATCTCTCCTCCCCATACAAACAGCAGCCTGGTGGTCCCTTGGATGTGTTGTGTAGCTGACTGACTTCAGCTCAGTATCATTGATTCTGTCTTCTTGACAATGTCACTTATAACCTCAGAAAGGATACCACACACCAATACAGCCAACTGAGGGATGTCATCTAATACAGTCAATGAAAATGTTTCGGCAAAGGTGTTCACTCAACCAGTTAAGTTTGGAGGTAGTTTTTCCAGTTATCTAGGTTCCTGTATTCCTTGCTTACCTTATTATATTGCTTAAATTTCCTTTGTCCTGACCCAAAACTTGCTAAAGGGGATATTTTCATGGGGTTTCTCAATGAGCCACTAATACTAACAAAAAACTGTATTAATAAGTTATTTGCAAAGTTAGCAACAATACTGACTATAACCAATAAAGAGTTTCTCTTTTTAGTAACTTCATAAAATAACCAATACTTAGGGGATCATTATTTCTATTGTGATCAAATTCATCCATAAGATCATCTAGCTAGTTGTAATGAATAAATCACTTATAGGTAATTCAAAAACAGAAGCACAGAATCAGTCAATTTGACCTGGCTCTCCCATAATGACACTGATGATAATTAATGTTTATAATGACAATATTGGTCACTTATTGAGTATTTGCTAATATAATAGTATTTGCTTTTGATTCTTTATATATATCAGCTCACATCAACATTACAGCATCCCAATTTCATAAGAAAGGCAATAGGGATTTTAACCTGGATAACTGGGAACTGGCCCCAACATTATAACATTAAGATTTAGAAAGAGAAGCAGGTTTAAGGGAAAAGAGCTTAGTTTGGAATTAAGGAAATTTGAGATACTGACAGAACACCTATTTAGAGAAAACAGTGAACAGATGGACAATGGATCCCAAACTTAAGAGTAGTCAGAGCTAAAGGTATGGTTTGGGGAATCTTCTGCCTAGAACTACAGACATAACTACTACACAAACAAAAACCGGGTTTGCCACTTCTCAAAGTCTGTTGATCCATGTTTTTATCTAATGCTGCCATTTACCTGGTTCAACTTAATTCTTAGCTATCACTTTAGGAGTCCCATTAAGAATACAGTGACTCCAACAATGAGAACAACCACTCAGATCCTACTTCAAATAGTCCTTGAGTGCTATCCTTCCTGCCTCCTCCTATTCAGCAGAAAGGCTACTCTCTCAGCTAAATCATACACTTGGATGACTTAACCACACATTTTAGACTTAAAAACAAGAAATAACAATCCACTAAAAAAGGCTAAGGGGTCCCCTCAGCAACCACCCACAAGCAAATTTATTCCAGAACAAGAGCACACTTCCTGGCCCCTGAGTTCCTGAAATAGTCTTCAAACTCCTGTCTCCGTCTTACAGTCCTAGCTTCTCTCTTAATTTAGCATAAATAAAAATCCATCCATATGGATTATCACTCTTCTGTCGGTATCCACTAAGGGCCTCCACTTTTATAAAAATTCTCCTATCCTTGGGCCTCTTGTGTAGAAATAGCAATTTCCTTTCCAATCTCCATGCTCATCATTAATTTAAGAAAAATTGGGACTTCTCAGGGTTTTGAATCTTTTGCCAGCATAGATGTAAGCATATTTCTTTCACCTCATCCCTTAGAAGAGCAGTCAGTGTATATTTGGGGAGGGGTGGGGGAGGAAGTATAGCTCAGAGATCATTTTTAGAAGAATAATTTCAATCATAAGCCTTGCAGTCCATGTGTTCTCTAGCAAAATATAAAGGATTCCATGCCACTCGGATCACATAAACTGAGAAACCCAGATGAATGAGAAATTTAAAACATAAAATAAAAGCACCAGGATGTAATCTAGATGTGTGTAGCATGTGCTACTCACTAAGCCCTTTACATAAGCATATGGCAGTTCAAAAGTAGCAAGAAGCTCCTTATACTTCAGTTGTGCATTCACCCACTTTGTTGCTGTGCATGGGAAACTGTCCCCTCATCTATTTTGAGTCATGACACTCTATCAAACCCACAGACGATACAACACAAAAGGCCAGGCCTCAAGGTCCACCTGTATACAAATTCAGTGACTTGTGAGAGACAGTTATATGAATCTTACAAAATAAGAACACGAGGCTTCATTAGAGGAGGTCCTAAGCAACCACGGAACTTGGCAGCAATACCATAGCAAAATGGAACAAGAGGGAGTGAGCTCAAAAGTACCTTCCCACCCAGCAGCCCCATTTTAACTATAAAAGTCAAGATTTCTGGGTGCTTTGAACAAGATATGTTTTAACAAAGCAAACCCTTTATCAGTCCAGTTGATATGATACCAACTGTTTTGTACATTTCTCTACAAGAAAGTACATCATAGTTCAGGCATACCAAGCATATGCCCATAAAGTGCTTAACATAGTAACAATCAAAGCACACCATGTACGAACTTGTCTTTCACCAAGGTTGACATTAGTATCCAAACTGCAAAGGAATCCTCCCCAGTCAAGCAGAGAGGCACTTCTACACACATACATGTCACACATCAGCATGTGATCCCTATAGAAACACAGACGTGCTTTTAGAAAGCTGTCAGGCCCTAAGTGAACAAAACTGTCAACATCAGAGGCCCATCAACCTCTTCTTTGGAAAAAGAAAAGTCCTAGTCCATAAACTAAAAAAATCAACCATCCTTTGTTTAGTTGTTTTAAACACTTTTAAAAACAATTTAGGCCAAGTCTGGATAGGAAATGGTTTTCCTGAAGTTACTGAGAAAAGTATTCTGATAAAACAAGGTAAGTGAAAGTGTTACCGAGAACATGGGGTTCTTTCACCTGCCGCCTTGGTATAAAACCCAACAATGAGTATTGAGGAAAACAGGTCTTTATTTACAATATTCCAGACTGGTGGGGGGAGAGGGGTTGCTGTGAGTGCTTCTGCTCAGAGCCCTCTTCTCCCACGAGACCCAGCTCTTCCTTTGCTCCCCAAAAGGCTATAGGCAAAAAACATGCCCAGAAGTTCCCCATTTGTTATCTGTCAGCTCTTCCTTCAGGATCTGGGGTATGATGTCATCAGCCTCCTTAAAATGGTCCAGGAAAACATGAACTGTGTTGCACTGGATCATGGTGAAGTCCAGGTTTTAACAGAATCTTTTCCATATGTCCCGAGATTCAAAAGCCCAAATGTCCAGGTCTGTAAAGTGGGGTCCTTGGCAGCTTGGAGTCCGCTAAATTGAGCACAATTAAAGCAATGGCAGGACAGCTTTCTTATTAGACCAGGCCGCATGACCAAATTATCCCTATGAACTGTATAGCTGCTCCTTCCTTTCTTCACTGCATGGCTTTTCCCCCTTTTTCAAAACCACATGGTTCTCTCCTATCTTCTTGCAAACCACATGGCTTTCTCTCTACTTCCTTGTAAACCACATGATTTTCTCACCACTTAATGGCTGCTGCCCTACTTCTTAAACTCCTGACTGGGGCCTGTGACACAGTGGGCGTGGTAACGGGTTCTGGCCATTAGCAGAACCTTGAGCAGATCCTGTAAGCCCTTTCATCATCACTCTGTGGTCAAAACCCCTCCCATCTCCTTCCTGCCTTGAAAGAACCAAAGCTATTTGCATAACTAAGACACTAGTTACCTGCCATAGATATGCAAAGGCATCTCTCAGGGAAAAATGGTTCTGCTCCACTGAGTCCCATCCCTCATTCCCCAAACCATGGGCTCTGGGGAATTTTTGGAGACCCCTTTATTTACCCTGTAACAAAAGAACATAGTAAAAGTCAGCAGAAAAGTTAGAAATATAATGAATCCTCAGATTCTGGATGACCAAAAATTTGGCCTGTGGTTGATTAGGAAGTTAAAGCTACATAATCACACATTACTGGCGCAGCATCCAAGCCATAGCTTTGTCCTTGCTTTTCAGGCCCCATCAGAAAGCCAGACTGTTGTAGGAAAGCCATTTTCTATTTCCAATCAATTTCCCAGGAAATCCCAAGCCAGAAGGGCCCAGCCCAAAAGGTGGCAAAAATAAATAAATATATAAATAAATAAATATATATATATATATATATATATATATATATATATATACATCTTAACAAAGAAAGACTACTTTAATAAAGACCAAAAAAGAAACAAAGAGAAAGTGAACAAAGATAAACATTGTATTTGTACTGGTTCACATAGCTTCAACTCAGAAAGTCCTTTGAAAAAGCTTCCTACCAGTCTCTCTGGGGCACTTCTAGGTCAGTTATATCATTTCAGGAGCAAACACACAGCTACAGATGACTGCGAAAGAGATTAGCCCAGGACCATGCTGCAGGCTCAGAGGAGGGCAGGCGCCTGGAAACTTGATAGAACAAGGAGTTGGCACAGAAAAGGGTTGAGCTAGTTCCAGGGGTTCAAATCAGAGTTTAAGAAATTTAAACAAAAGATACTAAAAAGAAAAAAGGGAAAAGAGTAGGAAATAAGGTCAACAACCATTTAAAGTGAGCCAGTTAAAAAGTTCTATTTGATCCTTTAAAAACTGTCTCAAATGTCATTACATGAATTCTTTTGGTATGCAAGGGTTTTTTTTTTAATTTAATATGCAATGCCATAACAAATTAAAGGATTTATTTCACAAAGAACTCTAAAATAAAAACATATAGAAAGGGAAGAAGGTCAGAGAGGAACACAAGGATACATGCTTGCTCTCTAGTAATTATTTGCTACAAAAGACTCAATTTTTTTTTAATGTAGTATTTTCAAGGCAACTTATATATTATGTATTTGTTTTCTGCCATTTCTAAAATGCACACCGGTACTACAAAGTCACAAATTTGACTCTTTCCCTTCTTTTCATGAGGTTTACTGTAGAATTACAAGACATCAGTAAAGCCCATCTGAGCTAATAAAAGATTTATATTCACTAAATGTAAATGATCAGTTTAATTCATAATGGAATGATTTCTATTGCATTTTCTTTCCATAGAATTGCTATTAAAAATCATAAAAACTATAGTTAGTTCACACAAGTGAACTTGTTCTCCATTTTAAATTTATTTTAAAACCAAAATTTTTATATTTTCGCTATCATCCTGGACATGTTAATGGATTTTTGTTTAAAGTTGTAAAATCCTATCTAACATGCTTAGTATAAAATTAAACAAATTTGCATTAATATATTAACCAATGAAAAATGCCTCACTAATGAAAAAGTACAGCAAACACTGAAAAAAAACTTGAATTCTGCCTGAGAAATCAGGAGTGTTACCAATGAGTCACACAGAAGTTCTTCAGGCAAACTGACCACACTAGTGCTGTACTTCCTGGAGTCTTTCTGACCCTTTACTAGCCCTATTGTTGGATTAGAAAAATGGTTCACATTCTTTTGGCAGCAAACCATTTTCTAGGTTTTTCATGGTATTATAGAATCTACTTCAGTCATTAAGACAAGAAAAAAGTCTTTTACTTGGATATAGAATAAACAGCATGCCAAACAACAGACTTCAAAATATCTCTTTACATTAAAATATATCTTCTCATCCAGATTTATTATAACAATCATGGCTGTTGAATATACATTACAAAATGTGTCATAAAAAATCTATTTCACCATATAAATAAATGTATTTTAAAAGAACTTATGTGTTATAAAATAGTGCACAGACACAGCGAATCAATAAAAGGGTTGTAACATACAGGATGGGGCAAATGTAGGTTTACAGTTGTGAGTACACAAAACAGTTTATTTTTGTATTATTTGTTAATTATTGTATTATTTTTTGCATACAGACTAACTGTAAACCCACTTTTGCCCCATCCTGTATATGGGTAATCATACTTTAACTCCATAGTCAAAAAAAAAAAAAAAGAAAAGGGCCCTAAAAATTTTTCAATTAAATAGCATGTTCAGAAAAAGAAGTGAATTAGATAATTAAGTTTCTGTTTGCCTGGATCTTAATTAGAGATCTCTTTTATTGTTCTGCAATAGCTTGCATTTTTATGAAATACAGCATTATACATTAAAAAAACTATTTACTAAATGTAGTTAATTTTCTTTGAAGACTCACAAAATCTTTGAGACTCGAGATCATTATTCTTAAATCTCTTATTTTTTTGAATAGCACAACTGAAGAAGGTTTGAGAATCTGCCTTCCAATGTAATAAGCACAAACAAAACTTTGGAAAGATGCCTTTTTTTAACTTCAAAATGCAGATGCCAATTGAATTACTTAACTTTTGCTCATTATTTTTTATCACAGAATGAGAGGAAAATGCACCAATTCTTTTGGAAATTCCAGTTGCAATTGCATCATATTTATGTCATTAGAGATGCATTTTAGGAAATAGTTGTTGAACACAGTTCATGAAATCCTGAGCTCATAAAAAAATATGATAATTTTATGATAATTACTCATAGTACAAAAATTTCAGTTAATTTAATTTACTTACACTGCAAAAAAATAGCTCTAAATTTGATTACAGCTCTATTAATGCACAAACCATGACTGAGAGTTATAACAAAGGCCAAGAAGTATGCCAGGGTGGGAGACCAATTATTCTACCTCCTTGAACTCCAGAAGATCCCCAGGAAATAAAACTAACTACACTTTACATCTTGTAGCCTTTTTATCCCCTGTAGCCTGCTGAAATTTGTATTTAAAACTCACTCCCCTACACATCTAATAATCCACTACATGCATAAATGTAACTCTCAACAAAGGGCCAAATTATACATACAAAGCATACATGCAAAGTAAATATAAGCTGTACTATACAGTCAAAATAATCATATATTATATTTTTAGCTTAGTGATCAATTACATGCCCTAAGTATCAGTGACCCTTATTATTTCTAACAAAAATTTCATTCAAAAGGGTGGAATACAAATCATACAACATTTTGTAAATGCTCTGTCCTCTCATCCCCCAAAAAGGAAAAGAAAAATAGTAGGTCTTCCTTCACCTATGCAAAAATACTGAGCAAATTTTTCTCTCCATCTCTTTAGTCATCTTGGCTAAAACAAATGTAGTCATAAGATCTTATTCTTCCCACTTGAATAAAGCATCCTTTCAAACCTCTCCTTTTAGAGTTTTCTTTTCTTCTTGAAAAGGACTGGCACCCACCCTAAGTGGAAAGCATTCAAGTACCAGACTATAAACAAGTCTAGTCACTGTGCATGAAACAACTTTGTACCATTGCACAGCTAATACCCTCACATTTGATAGTCTAAAATTTAAATAGCATGAACATGAGAAGATAAAGGGTTCTACTCAATATTTTTTCTAGGGCTGCTATTGCTGGGGGGAAAAAATCCTTTTTGTTCTCAAAATATCAGATTTTTAAAAATCACCAGGATAGTGAGATTAAGGGGACTTGCCTGGCAATTTTGTTTCTACCACTAACTTGCTTTGTGATTTCAGGCAAATCCTTTGAATGTGTGGTTCCTCATACCACCTATAAATAAAGTATCTCTGAAAATGTCCAGTGCTATTTTAAATTTAAATTTGTATTATTTTATTATTTTTTTCATTCAGTAGATACAGAATGGAAAAAAAAACCTTACTGTCCTATTTATTTAGCTGTGCTGGGTAATTAAGGCATGAATTCAGTTTTTCATTCAGTAATTATTAGCAAATCACGTAACATGCTAGGCACTAAACATAAAACTGAGAAAAAATACACAAAAATCCTGCCTTGCAATAGTTTACATTTGAGGGAAGTTTACTGTTTTTTTTAATTTTACTTTATTTATTTATTTATTTATTTATTTATTTATTTTTTTTTTTTTTTAAGGAAGGCAGACTGCCACATGCAGCGCCTCATTTGGATGTGTCTGGAGTCTTGGAAGCTTGACTACCCTACGTTCTCCTACAAATGGACCTTGAGAGCTTGTTTGGAGGTTCTAACAGGGGAGCGCAGTTACTCGTATACCCTTGACCAAAGACCGGTCCTCTCCTCTAGTTGGGAAGGTCGTCCTCTTCGACAGAGCGTGCAGCTTCAGGAGGGACGCACATGGATCGGTGAGGGAGGAAGGGGACACCCGCCTAGCCAGCCAGATCAGCCAAATCAACCCTGGCGATCAATGGGGTAACAGATGTCGCAGCCAGATCGCCCTCACATCCTGTTTTGTTTTGTTTTTTTAATGTTTAAACTATTTTGAATTAAAATATCTCATAATGCAAGCCATATTGTCTTCTTAATTTTTCTTATTTGATTTTTAAAGAGAGAGAAACATCAATTTGTTGTTCCACTTACTTATGCATTCATTGGTTGTTTCCTGTATGTGTCCTGACCTGGGATGGAACCTGTAACCTTTGTGTATCAGGACAGAGCTACCCAGTCAGGGTTATACTTTGTCTTTCTGCATCAAAACTATTACCCATGAATTCAATTATTGATGACTTAACATTAGACTATGCTATCTAAGGGTGATGTCCTCAGGAACAGTAGAAGGAACAATATTATAGCCCCTTCACTAAGTGGCCCCAACCAACAGACTATCCCCATTTGAATTCCTCTTCTGTCTGCTTTACAAAGTTTTCCTGATTCTTTTAAATTATCAGGCTGATGATAATTTTCCCTTTTGATCTTTGAGCTCTCCAGCTTACTTCAAAATTGTTACTACTGTAGTCAGAAGAATGAGAGCCAAGTTAGCTAAAACTGTGTTTAAAATACAAACAAGTAACTCTGAGCAAGGCAGAGGAGCGACCTATTAGCAATTTAGCATTTGGATTTTCAACATTGACTCTGTTTGTTCTAAGGCTTTTTGTCCCCTTCCCTCCTCTGGTCTAGGTAGATAATTTCTGAAGTTTGCTGTACACACTATGGATGAAACAACACAAACTTCATAAAAATATGAAGATTAAGAATTTCAAACCAGACACAAGCACATGGTACAAGATTAGAAAAAGAATAGACCCACATTATCTTGAAAAAATTTTGGCAAACCTATTTGCTTCTGCTCTAGAAACAATTAGAACAATGTTTTTCTGTTCTGTCTTGGATTTAAAGAAAAGTGTACAGATAAATGGACCAAAAATAATCTATCTGCTACTCCTGAAAAACTTCAAAATTCCTTGTTGAAGGCTAGCTTATAAAAAACATACTTACATTTGGTGAGGGTAAGATAACAATTGTACATTCTAAGAAAATAACCAAAACAAGACTTTAATCAAATAGTCAGGAAATATCCCTGAAGGACCTACCCAAGCAAGGAAAATGAAAGGAAGAACATTCAGTCCTGCAACGCACATTCAACTGGAATTTACTGAATGCTTGCTATATCCTCAGCACTGCTCTAGGAGCAGGATATTTCTCTGCTCTCATAGATGGCAGGAAACAAAAATTAAACATGTAAACAATTTTTAAAATTAAGTATTCTGAAACTGACAAATGCTATGAAGAAACTAAACTAGGATATTAGGTTACAGCAGTGAGCTTCAATTCAACCTTTTTCATCTCATGGCACACATAAACTACAAAAATTATGCAGCACACCAAAAAATGTATTATAATTTTTTGCCAATCTGACCCCCAAAATAGGTATAATTTTGATTCATTCACATTGGATGGCTACTGTTGTGTTGGCTGTTGTCATTTTTTTATTTGACAATCTGAGGGAAAAGAGGTCGAAATAGTCAGGTATTGTATATTTTAAAAATTCCAAATGGTTGAAAATGGCTGGGTTAGATTGACTGAGGATAGGGAGCATTCACTTTGTGTAGGTGATTTCCCAAAACTGTAATTGAGGAAGAAGAGTCAGTCACACAGATCTGTGAAAGGTGCCTTCCACAAGGAGGAAACAGGTATGCAAACCTGGCCTCTGTGGGAACTGAAAGCTACACTGGCCACAGCACAACAAAGGATATGGGTAACAGGTTCCAGATGAGTTAGAGAGCAAGATAGGTTCTCAGTCACATATGACTTTCCCCTAGCAAGGTTCTTGTTCTGACAAGATAGAGGTAGCAAATCAACTGAGGGTCCTTTTTTAAAAATATATTTTATTGATTATGACATTAAAGTTGTCCCAATTTTCCCCCTTAGCCCCCTTTGCCCGGTACCCTCCTTTTCTCCAGCAATCCCCCCCTTAGTTCATGTCCATGGGTCATGCATATAAGTTCTTTGTTTCTCCATTTCCTATACTATTCTTTTTTTTTTAATGTTTAGTACAGTGTTAACTTTACTGTTTATTTTTTTTAAATTTTGATTTATTGTTTTTCTATTACAGTTGTCCCACTGTTTCCCCCATTGCTCCCCCCCACCCAACCCACCACTTCTCCCACAGTCAATCCCCACCCCATTTTACACGTGCATGGGTCATTTATACTAGTTCCTTGACTAGATCCCTACTTACCTCTCTTCTCCCCTCCCCCCTCCCCTCTGGTCTCTGTTAGTCTGCTCCTTGTTTTCATGCTATACTATTCTTAATGTCCCCCTGTCTATCTTGTACCTACCAATTATGCTTCTTAATCCCTACATCATTTTCCCCTTTCTTTCCCTTCCCTTTTCCCTCCCAGCTGATAATCCCCCTATGCTCTCCATACCTATGATTCTGTTCCTGTTCTGATTGTGTGCTTAGTTTTTTGTCTTTTTAGATGCAGTTGTTGACAGCTGTGAATTTGTCACCATTTTAATGTTCAGAGTTTGGATAGTCTTCTTTTTCTTAAATAAGTCCCTTTAACATTTCCTATAACAATGGCTTGGTGGTGATGAAATCCTTTAGCTTTACCTTGTCTGGGAAGCACTTTATATGCCCTTCCATTCTAAATGATAGCTTTGCTGGATAGAGTAATCTTGGTTGTAGGTCCTTGCTTTTCATCACATTGAATACTTCTTGCCAGTCTCTTCTTGCCTGCAAAGTTTCTTTTGAGAAATCAGCTGATAATCTTATAGGAACTCCTTTGTAGGTAACTCTCTGCTTTTCTCTTGTTGCTTTTAAGATTCTCTTCATGTTTTTAACCTTTGGCATTTTAATTATGATGCATCTTGGCATGGTCTTCTTTGGATCCAACTTGTCTGGGACTCTCTTTGCTTCCTTGACTTGTATGTCTAGTTCCTTCGCCAAATTAGGAAAGTTTTCTTTCATTGTTTTTTCAAATAAATTTTCAATTTCTTGTTCTTCCTCTTCCCTTCTGGCATCCCTATGATTTGGATGTTGGTATGTTTGGAGATGTCCCAGAGGATCCTTATACTATCCTCATTTTTTTAAATTGTTTTCTTCTTGCTGTTCTGGTTGAATGCTTATTTCTTCCTTATATTCCAATTCATTGCTTTGAATCCTGGCTTCCTCCCTTCCACTGATGGTTCCCATATAGATTTTTCTTTATTTCACTTCATGTGATCTTCATTTCTTCCTTTCTGTTATTGCCAAACTCAGTGAGTTCTTTGAGCACCCTTATCACCAGTGTTTTGAACTTTGCATCTCATAGACTGGCTATCTCCATTTTGTTTAGTTCTTTTTCTGGGGTTTTGTTCTGTTCTTTCATTTGGGCCATATTTCTTTATCTCCTCAATTTGGCAGCCTTCCTGTGTTTGTTTCTGTGTATTAGGTAGATCTTATTTAACTCTCTGTCTTTCTAGGATGGCCTATTGTTGAAAAGGCACCTGCAAATTGTTTGGGGTGGAGCCTTAGGTAATCGCCAGGGTCAGACAATCTACTTCACCACTTTATGGATCTGTGTGAGGAAAGCTTAGAGAGGGAACAATGCTGCTGCCTGGCTTCTAGAGGTTTGCCTAGCACTCACCCTGTTTCTAGTCACTTCATCTACTTCCCATCTGTAACTGGCACCCTTCTAGCTGTTACCCCTGGTGGTAAATCCCAGAGTGGGTAGGTTTGTGTACATTTTAAGTCCACAAGGACCACTTAAACAAAATCTTCTGAAAATCCATCAGTTTCTTCTGCCACCCCAACCCCCACTGTTTTTTTTACAGGTAGAAGTTTTGGGGATTTTTCTTCCTGGTGCTGCAACCTTGGGCTGTATGGTCTGGCCTAGGGCTGGGATCTCTCATCTCAAAGTATCCCTCCTGATTTTTATCCACCAGAGGTGAATGTAGGTCTGTCTGTTCCATTGCCACTACTGCCCCTACCCATCACACTGAGTCTCTATGCCTCTCTGCCTATCTCTGCAACTCCACCCCTCCTATCCATCTGGATGAACGTGACTTCTTTAAATCCTTGGTTGTCAGACTTCCATACATCTTGATTTTCTGATGGTTCTGTTTATTGTTTTGAGATCTAGATTCTTTCTATGGTTGAATGAGGAGGCGAAGCATGTCTACCTGTGTTTCCATTTTGACTGGAAGTCTCCAAGGGTCTTAATCAGTACAACAATATCATGAAATTTGTAGGAAGGAAGAAAAGGGAAGAAAGGGAGAAAAGAGAAGAGAGAGAGGATCTACCCTTATTATCTACTAAGATAATAAAAGTAGTCATTTTTTTTCTTAATGATAGTATTAGCCATGTTCATAGTAAGTAGAGGAAAGCAAGAGAAAAGGACATAATAGAGAGAGAGATGAAGAGTTAACAAATTGCATGAGAAAAATGCAAAACAGAATAAAAAACAGGATTCTATAATAGAAAAACAAATACTTCAGGGATAATCTTGAATGTAAATATCTATTGAACTTACATACTTGAAAGACTATTCTATCCCATTCAGCTTAACAAGCTGGTAACAAACAAGAATTAAGTATCAACTGCAAGAGTCTCTTGAATGTCAACAGCAGGTCTTTTTCATATTTCTTTTTTGTCTTGGGCTGGGGTTGTTCGCAAGTCACTTTTTCCCCACAACTCATTTTATCTTGAACTGATGTTGGACTCATCTTGGAAAATAACCCTGGGTCATATCTCAACAAGCTGACATACCTGGAACATTCCCTACCAACCACAGGCTGAGAAGCCAAAGAGCTGTGTGAAATTTACTGACCCACTGAGTATAGATTTAATAGACAAAAGAGACTGTACATGATTAATTGTAGTTATTTATATTTATGGGTTTAAGTCTTGAGTATACCTGGCCTTTCCCCATTTTATTTCATAATTTTCCCCCTGTTGGAGACTGAAGAGCAAAAGTCAATTGCCCGAGTGTTGGCATCACACTGGAAACTAAAGTGCCATGCATTTCAATTCCAGCTCAAGAAACACTCTGGCTGAGCAGATGTAATTCACCAGACCCCAGTGGGCTAGGCTTACACTGTTGTCAGTCAAATCACATAGCTGATGGAAATCAGCAGAGCACATCAGCAATTTATACTCAACAGCCTCTCCTCAACCATAAATTTCAAGATACTGTGTAGTGAAACCCAATGTTAACCCAAGAAATTTAGCACATAGTTTGAGCCTATGTTCTTACCACTAGGCAATCAGGAGGCAGGTGACTCACAAAATAAAATTTCTGATGGAACTCCTGACAAAACTCTAGTTTTCTAGGTTCCAATATCAGTGCAGTGACCTCCAGTGCACTTGTACCCACCCCCTGGGTCACTATTCTGGCAGCCGCAGCAAGTAGCACGGTTTGTTTTCAGACTGTATTTGATAGCCCACCCTATTCTGACAATCTCAGCCTGTACAAAGTCGGACTTCTCTGGATTTCAGTATCCCCATATAAAAGGTTGAGATCATCAGCATGTTTGCTTTCTCATGGCATTTCTAGATCCCATAGCCTTGGTCTTTTCCTCTCCAGAGCCTCTGGCCATTTTTTCTGTTTTCCAAACTGGACAATCAGTGTAGGTTACTCACCACTGAAATGACTGCTGTCAACATCTCTTACCCCGCTCTGACTTTGTATGCTGGTAATAATTATAATAAATTAAAAGAACATCTAGAAGTAAACAATAGCCTTAAATAAGTTAGACATTCTAGAATTTCTGTATAGCTAAGGAATCAACTCTTTCCACTCTGGATGGAGATGAGGTGATGGGCAAGTAGAGAATTAATTATGAGGAAAACAAAAGTAGATAAATCAGTGTCTGTGTGTATGTATCTTTTAAAGTATATGTGCAGACACACACATACACACACACACACACAAAGACTAGAAGATTATACCCAAAGATGTTTAAAATCTATCTCATCTTTGAATGGTAGGATTAAGTCATTTTTATTTTCTTACCTGTGTGCATCATTTTTTAAATTTCTAAAATGAGCTTGGATTATCCTCATAATAATAATTTTAAAAAAAAGTCCAGTTTGGGGAGCGGGGAAATTAAAAATAAAAAGTAAGCATTCTAAAGAGCACCATGCAGATAGAAAGCTGACATCTTGACTAAATCTCAAGTCATCTGACCATTATTTGCATGATTTTCCTGATATACAACTTTTCTCATCTTTAATGAACTAAAGTAAAAGACCCATACAGAGAAAAGGAAAGGGTAGTTTGCTTTATAATTTATTCGTAATCTTGGGGCAAGAACTGGAAAATGTCACAAAATTATCTACCATATTCTGAAGAACAGTCTCTAGACCTAACTAAAATGAATTTGCCTTGAGCACTGACACAATCACTATTTCAGCCCAAGTTAAACTACACCTAACTAGTCTTGAACTTTTAGCTATTTCATGTTACATCTTCTGAGAGATTTAAAGCTTAACACAACATCAAAAATCCCCAAAACTAATCAAATCAGTGATTTCAAAGCTGATGGAACTTACTGGAATTTGGTGTTCCCCAAAGTTAACTCCATAAGCATAGAATCTCTTCAGCATATGATCTCTTCAGCCAACAACACACCCAGAGTGGGGGGCGTCCACTGTGCAGGCCCTGAAGGAAGCCGACAGAAAGGAAAAGGACAGGCCATCCTAGATGCGGCCAACGTTCCCTCTGTCTCCCTACCTTGTGACAATTCAGTGCTCTCACGCAGGAACACAGCTAGTCCTCTAAGCAGAGCTGGGACACTCTGGTCATGGAGTGCTTGCTGTGCTTGGTATATCAAATAACAGTGCCCAGTCCAGAGAACATTCTCTGCAGGAGGCAGCCAGTGTAGAGGCCATCAAAGACAGACAACCTTGGACTGAATTCCAGCTTAGTCCCTTGTTACTGTGTGGCTATGAGCTTTAGTCTTCTCATCCATGGAATCTCATCTATTTCACAAGAGAATTTGAGATAATATGAATAAGGTGTAAAAATGCATCTGCTATCAACAACTCCCATTACTAGTACATAACATTACTGAGCACCTACAATGGGATCCCACATTTGCATTGCCAAACTGGGGTGATGGAGAAGACAGTGGTCAGAGGAGAGAACAAAAGCAGGGCCATAACCCTGCTTTAATGTAAGTGGCACTTGACTCTGGCCAAGCAAATGCACTTAAGACTCACAGGATGGGGAAATAAATCCCATCACTTCCCTGAAAAAACAGTAGGCAGTCCTCTTCTGGCATTTCTCTAGCAACTCTCCCCAAAATAAACATTTTCTCAAACAGAACAGATCCTTTATTTGTTCTACCAAAAACAAAAACCCTATGAAGTCCAACATCTAATACAGATCTAACTCTAGGCCACAGATAACCTGTTATAGAGGTCAGGCGGAGGCAACAGGCTCTTTTTCACTTTACGCCAGGCTCTAATCACATGGAGTCCAATGTTTATATGTCTCTCACATCTACCTTGAGCAGTTCAGTAGATAGATTTAAAACATTCTCCATGAGAGGCTTGAGACTTGAGCAAAGGTTTGAGGCCTAAGTTAACCCAAGTAATTTGGACAACTTTGACACACAAAAGCGTTTTTTTGTTTGTTTGTTTGTTTGTTTTTCCCCTCTATTCAGAATATTTCTTGGAATTTATTTTTATTTCAAAGAGGGTGAGGAATTGCTATCTGGCTCTATCACAAACTCTGAACACCATTTACCTTAAAGAACATACTAATATAAAACCAAAGTGCCATCAAAACAACTAGCTCTGAGTCAATAATTTTTAAAGAAATGAAGATATTTCTTAAAAATGAGTTCCTTATTTTATAATACCTTGATGCAGATATAAAAACATATAACATGACTTTGGTTAACCTTATAGCAAGAACCTGGGAACAAGGGTCAGTGACCCCATCTTAAGTGCCAAAATGGGTCTTATCTGGTCCCTCATTCAGTGCATGTCAACCCACGCCCAATAGTCAACTGTGTTCCACAAACCAGCTTTACCCATGCCCATAGAATCCCCTCCACTCCCCAGAGACTCCTCCACCACCCTTCACTATTCCCCCCCTGTCCTTCCCTTAACATCCACCATTCCCCATGCATCTGCATTAAGGAGCCACTCACTCCTGCCACCTCATTTCACACATGCCCTTTCCACTCTTACCTTACGAGGTTCTTATTGCTGATGTCTGATCTACATTATCTCAATTCTTTGTTATATATAATTAATCAGTTAGCTCATGTAGAATCAAGAAATCCAAGATTTGAAGAATGCTAAAAAGAATTGGATATTTTAACCAAGGTTCCAAAAGGTTCCCCACAACAATCCTGCTATTTTAAGTAGGCCCAGCAAACTATCTAGTCACCAGACTTAAAACACTATAAGAAAACCACATTTCTTAGGGTGTGTAACTAAAAATGTTAATCATTACAGGAAGTGAAAGACCTACACTTTGAAAAGTGTAAGATGTTGAAAAAAGAAACTGAAGAGGACACAAATAAATGGGCCAATAGAAATATAAAAGATTCTCAACATAACTAATCATCAGGGAAATGCAAATCAAAACCACAAAGATACATCACCTGTCAAAATGGCTACTATCAAAAAGTTAACCAATAACAATTCTTGGATGTGAAGAAGGGGAACCTTTATGTACTATTTGTGGAATTGTAAATTGGTGTAGCCACTATGGAAAACAGTATAGAGGTGCCTCAAAAAATTAAGAACAGAACTACCACATGACCCAGGAATTACACTTCTGGGTATGTATCCAAAGAAAACAAAAACACTAATTTGAAAGATGTAAGTACCCCTATGTTCTCTGCAGCATTTCTAGTAATAGTCAAGATATGGAAGCAACCTAGGTATATATCAATAAACAAATGGACAAAGAAGATGTGGTATATATATAATTTACCCTGGCTGGTTTGGCTCAGTGGATTGAGCGTCGGCCTGCGAGCTAAGTGTCGCTGGTTCGATCTTCCAGTCAGGGCACATCAGAGAAGGAAAACTCTGACTCCAAAAAACCTCCACTGCCTTGCGGCATACCTCTTCAGGGGAAAGGCTAAGGGAGTAAACCCCGACAGAAAATCCGGAGCCGGAGTCCCTAAGGCGGTTTGACGTTGTAGTCAACACCGGCAACTCCTGCGGCGCACCTGAAGCCAAGCTGTATTGACTCCGTCTTTCCCTTGGACCCTTCAGCTGCGAAGAGAGGGGGGGTCTGCTGCATGGGCAACAGCAGACCCTCCATATCACCCTGCCCAGGCTCTGTAGCTTCAGCTTCACTGGAGAGGACACTCCAGCATCATCGCAAGATGTCGATTCAACACGGGAGGAGACAGATACCGTGTCACTCCCGAGTCGGACTGCACAACCATTCTCGGCGGTGCAGATAGACTCTTAAGAAGCTACACCATCGTCTCTCGAGACGGACGGCTGCCGACGATATATATAATATACACACAATGGAATATTCTAAGAAATAAAAATGATTAAAATCTTGTCATTTGCAACAACATGGATAGACCTAAAAGGTATTATGCTAAATGAAATAAGTCAGAGAAAGACAAATATCATATGGTTTCCCTTATATTTGAAATATTAAAAAAATGAACAAACAAAATAAAAACACTCTCATAGAAATAGAACAAACTGATGGTTGCCAGAGGGAAGCAAGTTGAGGGGATGAGTGAAAATAGTGAAGGGAACTAAGAGGTATGAACTTCCAGTTATAAAATACATAAGACACAGAGATGCAGTGTATAGCACAGGGAACATAGTCAAAAATATTATGCCCTGGCCAGGTAGCTCAATTCGTCCCAATGCACTGAAGTTGTGGGTTCAATTGCCAGTTGGGGCACATATAAGAATCAACCAATGAATGCATCAATAAGTGAAACAACAAATCGATGTGTCTCTCTGCCTCCTTCTCTCTCTCCTTAACTCTCCCCCTCTAAAATCAATTTTAAATATTTTTTTTTATTATTGTAATAACTGTATGGTGACAGGTGTTTACTAGACTCAGTATGGTGATCACATACAAGGTATATAAATGTAGAATCACTATGTTGTAAACATGAAACTATTATAATATTGTATGCCAATTATACTTCAATTTTTTTAAATGTAGGTTTGATTCCAATTCAGAATAAAACAATAATAACTGTGAGAAAACTCACTACATAACTGAAGGAAATAAAAGCCCCTCAACAAAAGAAAAATAACAGGATTAAGTATGCTTCCCATCCTAACTCATAGTCACCAATTGGCTTCTGCATTCATCTTCTACTTTAACAGAAAATTTGCTTCCCCTGTTCAAGAAAAAAGAGGATAAACAAAATATAATGTAGACTTCACAACAGAAAGGCAATATATAGACTCAAATATGTATTGAATTTCCATTTATTCAACAAATATTTATTGGGCGTCTAGTGTGTCAGGCAGAGAGTAAACAAAGATGAATAATTTATCATTTCTGGCTTTAAGAAACTCATAGATTAGAAAAGATTCTAAAACTTGTATCTTAGAGAACATACAAGTGATACAAATAAAATTTGGAAAAGGGACTAAGGGAGTAATTACCCCTGTGGGAGAAAACATGGTGGTGCTCTTCAGTTTTCGAGGAGACAACATTTGGAGAGCGGGGAGAGATGGTAAGTCCTGTCTTGGCTGTGGGAACATCCAAGTAGAAATGTCCTCTGAGTGTGAACTCAAGGAAAGAGCTCTAACTGGGATGTCAATGTGAGAATCACTGAAATGAGACAGAGTAGATAAATTTGATGATGCAGAGAGTATCTACAATGAGAAGACAGTGAATTGAAGAACAGACCCTGGGAACTCCAATATTAAGGAGAAGAACCTTCAGAAAGATCCATAAGAGGTAGTCCAAAAGAAAAACAAAGAATCACAGTAGCCTAGCGAAAGTTCAATTTCACAAAGGATGAATGAGCAACATCACAGAAATTTCAAGGAATAAGGTCCCACTGATTGCCAATCAGGAGGAGTGTGTGAGTGGAACTGATACATTCATTTCAAGACTAAGCATTTAGAAAGTGGATATACTTCTTCTCTTTCACTTTCTACTAGCTGGATGAAGTTGGAAGTAAAGCCCTACAGCAGTGATTTTCAACTGGTGTGCCACAAGTGTTTTCAAAACATACAATACCTGACTATTTCGACCTCTTTTCCCTTAAATCGTCAAATTAAAAAATGACAACAGCCAACACAACAATAGCCACCTGGTGTGAATGAATCAAAATTATACCTATTTTTATGTCAGATAGCCAAAAAATATACTTTTTGGTGTGCCACAGAATTCTGATAATTAGTTTATGCGTGCCATGAGATGAGAAGGTTGAAAATCACTGCTCTAAGGGAAAATAAAAGGTTCCAAGATGCCTGAATCATCAAGCGGAGGAAAGCCATTCTCCACCCACCGAGATGTGATCTGTTGTGTTTGTGCTTTTATCTATTTTCAGTTCTTTCACTATGACAGTTTAGTCTGTTCTAACCACTATCAATCATCTTCTGATTTTTAAAAATGCACAGGACGGGTAAAAGGGTCAAAGAAAATGCTAAAGATTCGGGAAAACTATGGCAAGAAATGGAAAAAGGTGCTGTATGGGAACAGGTGCAAGAACTGCCTCGTGACTGCAGCTGGAGAACATAAATGTGTGTGTACTGCCAATCAGCATGATTGCATGATTCCGTTCATTTCTCCAGTATCATTCATAAACCCAGGCGTAGGAATGCAAAAAAGCAGACTGATACCAAGTTGTGGGTTGTTTCCATATCTGTTAAGACTAAAGAGGATTTTAACGATGTCATGGATTTCTAGAAGTCAAATCAAAAGGAATATTGTTTTAGGTGGGTATACTGTGCTGTGCATTCAGTGTTTAAACAAGTTCAGCATCATGGGTAGCGACTGTTGAACCAAAGCGTAAAGTATTAGAAAGTGGAAGTGTTAAGAAGGCAAAGTTCGATGAGTACAGGAATGGAATCCAAAGTAGTAAAATGCAGGAAACATATTACAAATATGTAGGTAGGATTCTCTCATGATTCTATTTCTTTACTCAGTTTTCAAGGGAGTTGCTGTCATACCAGAAAATAACTACGTGGCTTTGAGTGAGTCACTTAAGTTCTCTGGAACGGTTTCCTCAATGACAGAACAGGGTTCCCTGTTGATAGATAAAATGATGTGTACAAAGTGCTTAGCACAGTGCCTGGAATACAGTGATTGCTCAATAAATGATACTATTTATTATAAATAATAAAGATAAGAGTTGGGTTACCTCTCTAACCCTCTTCTTATTTTAAAATTCTTTGAATCTATATTTTGAGATAAATATCCCAGCTACTTAATGGTGGGCTAGGGTGGGATAAAGGGGTTAATACTAGCAATTATTAATGAAGGAAATAAGTGAAAATATACTTGCTATGAGACAGATCCTACACACATAAGCCAAGAGGAAGATCAAGGAACACAGCATCTTCCAGGTGTAAATGCTACATCTAGAGAGGCTGAGAGAAAGTAAATCCCAAACTCTAGGAAGTAAGAGGGGAAGTTAAGAGTCCAAGGGTGAACAGAACCTACTGGCCAAGACTGCCTTCCCCTTAGGCAGGACAGGGTAATAAAACACTCCCTGCGTTTTTATAGGCTTTAAGTTCCATGAAGTCCAGCCACCTCATTTTACAGAGGAAGAAACTAAACATTTCAGAGGCTGACCAAAGCCACACCTAAGTGGCTATGATGTCACTTCAGGGATACAGAAAGCAAACACTGCTCCCAAAACGTCTTCTACCTAGCCTACATAAGTTGTCCCCAGGGTTCTGTCCCCTTAGAATCCAGAAACTTTTGAGAAGGTGGCAAGTTAATTTTATTAATCATCTTGTTATGAATTTATTTTCTGGATTCTTTCTTAGGAGACTGGATTAAGTGGGCAGGTGGGAGAGAAGGGAGAAATGGGTGAAGAAATGGGAGACTCAGAGCCCTGACAAAAGTGGCTGAGCCCTCAGTGAATATTAAATGACCTTCTCATTTGTGTACTGTATTCCTCCACTGATTTTCAGGGATTGCTTTTATAACTTTGGTTCAAATGAAGTTTTCCTTTCCTCCTCCTAAATATCCTTTAGATATCAAAACTGCCAAATGTGGAGAGAGAAAGGGGAGGCCTGAAAATATATAAAGTATCCAGTTTAACTGATTATCTGAGATGCACCTGCCTGTGTTACCTAATGTTTAATCACAACCAACCCATTTCTACCACTTATTTCTTGAGTAATTAAGTGATGAGTGAATTATGAGATAATCATTCATTCAACAACTATTTACTAAGTGTCCCCCACATGCAATATACATGGGTTGGGCATGTGAGGTGTACATGATTGTGTAAGATACAGCCTTTGTTCTGCATGATCTTCTGCAAGAAAGGAAATGATGTATGTTTAATTATCATCCACAGAAGTAAATGAGAGACCTGTGAGTGACATAGAAGTAGTTGAAGGGTTTAGAAAATGTACATATTCACTGCAGCATTATTTACAGTAGTCAAGATGTGGAAGCAACCTAAGTGTCCATTGATAGATAAATGGATAAAGACATGGTATGCACTTACAATGGGGTATTATTCAGCCACAAAAAAAGAATAAAATAAAATCTTGCCACTTGCAGCCAACACAGGTGGACTTAAGAGGGTATTATGCCAAGTGAGTCAGACAAAGACAAATGCTACATGATTTCACTTATATGTGGAATCTAAAAAGTAAAAATTTAAAAAAATAAAATATAAAAGCAGACCCATAAAAACAGAGAACAATCTGATGGTGGTCAGAGGGGAGGGTTTAGGGGGATGGGTATTAAAGGTGAAGGGGAATAGAGTCAATCATGCTGTGATAACTTTGCATGGTGACAGATTATCGCTAGACTTAGTGTGGTGATGACATTGTAAGGTATATATAAATGTCAAATCACTACAATGTACACCTGAAATTAATATGCCAACTACACTTAAGCTTTTTTAAAAGATAGAATTTAAGACAGAAAAAAGGGAAAATGTACATAACACTCCTTGACTGGGCTATGAAGTAAAGCATCATGGAACTGGCAGCCAGTGGTCCGAACATTCAAGGATTAGTAGGATTTCAAAATGGTAAAGCAGGAGGAAGAGCATTAGCAAAGGGTCAGCAGTAAGAATAAGATAGATTAAGGGAATCCCAAGTAGTATATTTTGGCTGGATCACAAAGAAGGTAAGGGAAGAAACTTAAACTTGGGGAAAGACTGGAGGAGAAGTCTGTAAATTCCAAGACAAATATGAGAACGTGACCCAATAGGACAGAGTGAGCCATGGAAGGGTGGAACAGAGAGTGTATGACCAAAGCAGTTTTGACATTACCACAATAAAACAAAACATCCTTTCTTTATTCCATTTAAATAAGGAAAATGATTTTTCAGAACCTAGTGCTCTGAGCTGCATTATTTTTACCACTTTTCAAATACATTTAGAAGGTTACTGTATATTAATGAAATAATGGCATAAAATCTTAACCAAAATTTTCCTAAAATATTTACCTTGAACATATACTTTTGTTCCTATTGTGTATAACCACTGGCCTTAGAGGTCACTCTCAGATCTAAGGTAAGTAATAAAGCTTTCTAAGCTATGTCAACAATTCATACTGAGAGGCCAGCTCATCTGACAGCGGCAGCTTCTAGAAATCTCATTTTCAGAAAACAGTCTCTCTGTTAGTTTATGGGGTTTGTTTTCCCCTCTATATTAAAGTCTTTCACAGAATATAGGTAGGTAATCAAGTATGAGATTCCACAGAGGACATATCACTATTTTCAAAATATAAGCCTTGCCCTGGCTGGTGTGGCTCAGTTGGGTGGGCACTGGCCCGCAAACCAAAAGGTCAATGGTTTTGCTCCTGGTCAGGACACATACTAGGTTGCAGGTTCAGTCCCTGATCAGAGTGACTATGAAAGACAACCAATTGATATTTCTCTCACATCAATGTTCCTCTCCCTCTTTTTCTCCCTCTCTTCCTCACTCTCTAAAATAAATGAGCATGTTCTAAGGTGAGGATTATATGTGTGTGTGTGTTATATATATATATATATATATATATATATATATATATATAAATTAAGTAGTAATTGTTAAAAAAATACCTACACATTAACAGTATCTCACTATTAAAAAATAAATTACATCAGTTTTAATTTCAATTTGCCTGAATGATTAAAAGACGTCCCCAAATAATGTTTTAGGGTTTTCTTAATACATATGTCACAACAAATTTTTAGTTAGGAGAAAAACATTTTCTATTAACTAATTTCTCCCACTAATTTTAGTGAATTAATAGGACCAAAGCTTGACCTGATTAAATTCAGAAACCATGTTTTGTTGACTGCATAAATCAGAACTCTGAGTTTGAAAGAACTGACATAAAAGTTTCAACTGAAAAATGGGAAAGAAGAACACAGATACGATATAGGAAAATATAGTTGAACCGAAGAAGAAAACCCTCCAACAACGACAACAAAAAAGAAAATCCTAAAAACCAAAAAACAAAAAATCATGGTCACATTCATGTCAGGACACAAAATTAGAGTTCTAGACAAACTCTGACCACAAGTATTATCTAAACATCCTCAAGAGAATTAAACCATCAGCTCCCTGCGTTTCCTTTTCCTTAAAAGTCCCTGTGATCAAGTCCTGGTCAGATAATACAAGAACAGGTCTCCCCTAAAGTTAGAGATGTCCTGGCTTGCTGCCACCTTAGCCCTTGTCTTTCTATTTGAAGTGAATCTGATCATCTCTGCCTTTTACATTTCTCTTCCCCATCATGTCAATAATTCTAAACAGGGAAATATACAACATACTCTTTATTAGTTTCTTTTCCTTCATGGCACAAATTCCAAGTTTTCTTCTTACCTCAAAGGTGATGAGTTCTGATGGAATTAGTATCTAAGCATTTTGATGAACATTGAAAACCACTTTGATAATACCATCTTAGTTTAGTTTCATTCAGTCCTTCCCTATCTCCCAAAAGAATAATCCTGAAATTAGCCAGTTGTGCAGGTCCCAAACCTAATGACTAGTAATTTTCCCCTGAAACTTACGATGAAAACTATATCCCACTGTACACAACTGAATAGAGTAACTGGCCATCTGATGCATTTTAACCCAAATAAAATGTTAAAAGTGGCAACTGTAATCCTGGGCTTTAAAACTTCAGAGACATAATGAGAAGTATTATTTACTACACATACATAATTTTACTATAGGTTTCTAATACACTTTTTAATAGAAAGTTACTTTTTGAAAGTATATCATTGTGCTGGCTTTTTAATACACTGAACGACAAAATAAAAACGTGCTTGAAACAAGGGTAATCTTCCTTTGCTGTAATCTTCAGGAAACTTTAAGTCTTCCTGTTACTGAACTGACATTCTCTTCACCACAAAATTGTCGCAAGTACTTGAGCCCATTTTAACATCTCCCTTCCGTAATACAAGAGTTAAAAGCCAACATCCACCACTGGGTATATGATTATGCATGATCTTTTGTTAGTCTCTGTTTTACATCTATATGTTTACGTTGTTAAACAACGTCAAACTTCTCAAAAGTAGGATTACCATATTTTTTCTTTACCTAGCACTTGTTACTATATAATGCTGCACAAGCCCACAGAAAACTTCATTTAAGAAGCCAGGTGTTACATACATTTGATTTCTAGTGCTCTTTCTGAAGTGTTGTTTGTACATTTAGGACAACCTAATGAGTCCAGGTATGGACAAAGCAGAAAGAATCAGGTTTTGGAAAACCTAAGCAGAAACATCATCACATTTAAAAAATAATAATAATAGTGAAGAAATTAAATAATGACATGGAAAAACCATAGCTGTCACTAACTACCTTCCCCACCTCCCCAGCCTCCAATCACACACACCAAATTAAAGAGAAAGCCTGGATAATGCATGCACAACATGCAAGAGCTAAATTATCTAGCTAACTGTATTCTTTGCCCAAATCTTCTCTTCATAAATGTAGAAAGAAAAAATATAAGAAGGAAGGTAGCTAATATTTTTCCATATTTTGCCAAGGAGATAATTGAGGCTCAGTGAATTTAAATAGGTTACCTAAGGTCAAAGCTTTTGGTTTTCTTCCTCCCATTACACTCAGCTGGAGTTTGTCTCACAGTTTAGTCACTGATTGAGAAAACATTTACTGAGCACTTATTTCATGATAGTTACCACTCTACTCATCAGAAATACAAAAGTGTGCAAGGTTGACCAAGTCCTCTCAAAGACCTATCATGCTAGTGATGAAAGACAGAAAACAAATTACAAAACTGGATAATTTCAGTTACAATAGTTCACCAATATGATTTTTGTACAATGACTGTCAATTTTTTTTAAGATATCCATAAGATTAAATAGTTGCAAAAATTAAAGGTCGAAGAGGGGTGTAAAACCCACTGACAATAGGTAGCATTGTGGCCCTACCATCAATTACTGAGCCAGGCCATTGAACCTTCTAATAAACCTAATAAACCGGAGGGAGAGAAAAGGACGCACAGCTTTAACACTGCTCAGAATTTCTTTATAAAATCAAGAGACTACGTGAGATATCAAAATGGAGAGCTCTACCAGTGCTGGTACTCAAACCCAAAATTCCACCTTTTAGCCATTATGCACTAAAGAACTGGGAAATTATTTGAAGAGTTGATTTGTAAAATCAAAGCAGTGTTAGAACTTGACATATGCCCCTCTGAGAAACACATCATAAGGCGCCCCAGGCTACACATGGTATGCATTGGGCAAAGGCTTCCAGCTCTCAGCAGATGGCCATCGAAAACTGTAGGACTCAGAGACTAGAGCACTCAGCTACCAGGAAGTCCTTGGCCCCAGTTTGGCAGTTAGTATTACTCTCCACACTCCAAAAAGAAACTTCACATCTCTTAAACTTGGAACATACGCAAAATTCTAACTGCTTGGTTTTAAGCAACAATGACCTGTTGTAACTTACTCTTCCTTCCCTCAGTTGTACAAGTGTGAGTTGACTAAATAAGCTGTTAGCTATTTCTATAGCTGCTTCTCGTGATATTTATAATGTGCTGTGTAATTTGGGCTGGCCCATGCCACGAAGACTTTGTGAGAGTTTGTGTTTGTCAATTACTTTCGAACTCCTCCGGAAGGCTGTTGGAGGCTGAATGGTCCTCTGCATGAGGTGGAAGGCAGGCTAGACACCAGCTGCTAAGAAGCACTTCATTCACAGGCTATGCCCTCCTGCCGACGCGTTCTTTGCAAATCTCTTTAGCTCGGTAGAAGTTACTACTTGGGGAGTGGAGGCTGGGTCAAGTTCATCGGTGTATGACTTCCACTTCCTCCTAGAACTGTCAACCTCCAGCACCTAAGGACCTCAAAGAAGCCTCAGCGCCCTTGTACACTCTTTCCCTATCTTGCTTCCGAAGGGAGCGTAGATCCTAGTCAGACGACCGACATCCACAGCCAAAAGTTTGCAGTAAACTTTCAGTTACATACTAACCCTCCCCCAAAAAGTCCTGCCACTTAATTGAAGAGCCGAATGTATTTCTACACCCCACCGCCCCCCACAAATGTAAACAGCTAAGCCCTAGATAAGAATGGGTCCACCTTCTGTTGTTGGGGAAATAGTCTAAATCTTCTTCCAGATTCCCGCCACCACCCGCTCCAACACCGGAGTCCAAGCGGACTGGCCGGGGTCTGAAAGGGACCCTGCAACCCTGAGGGCGAAGGCACTGGGGTCTCCCAGGAAGCACACACCTGAGACTAATCCTGTGGCGCGAGGGGAGAAAGGGCAGGAGCACCTGGTTCCTCCGGCCGGGGCGGAGTCGGTCTCCCTCGGAATCAGAGCCTCGGCCCCAGACTTGCGGCGAGGAGCGCGTGGACGTCACTCCCGGGCGGGCCGAGCCAGTGTAACCCGACGCGCCCGGCGCCACTGCGCCCCTCCCGCCGGGCAACTTCCTCCTCCCGCTCCGCTCCTCCGCCCTCCCGAACGGTTGGCCTGGGTGGTGCGGGCACCACTTCCAGCCCGCTGGGGCCCGGGATCCTCCGGCCCAGCGGGGAAACACGGAAGTGGAGGCGGGAGCCGGGGCGTGGGGGGAGGGGAGTGTGGCGAGCCCGCGCGCGGCGAGCTAGCGAGGGCTCTGCCGCCCGCAACGTCACTGGACGGGGACAAGGGGACGCGAGGCCCGCCGGGTGGGGTCGCCGCGCGGCGGCCGCGTTGGCCCTCGCCCCAAGCGACGGTTGCTGCCCTGCGCCCTCGCTGAGCCCCACTCCAGACGCTCCGCCCCGCCTTGCCGGTCGGCTGCCAGGAAGGGAAGCCTCGGCAGGACTAGGCCCGGGGAAGACGGTGGGGGTGTCCTGTTGCCTCTGTCCTCCGCCTTTCGAGCCGCCCTCGCCACCTGCCCGGGAGAGAAGACACTCGCCCGATTGCGCTCCGGCAGGGTTGGCTTACCTGATTTCTCGTCACCAGCCCAAGAATCTGGCTTCCCCCGTTCTGCAGGCTCAGGCCTCCTCCGGCCTAGAAACGCGTTTGGGAGGCGGGCGAACCCCTGGGACCCCGCCGTCAGAGCCCTGAGCCCTCACCCAAGCTCCCCCCCGCGCACTCTGGAGGCGCGCGGGGCCTCCTGTGTCCTCGCCTCTGTGTCAACGCAGGAACCCTCAGGGAAGACCGAGCCGAAGCACAGGGTGGGAGGGTGGTGCGGGGTGCTGAGCACAGGCTCCTCAGGCCCAGCCTCGAACAGTTTGGGGGAGGCCGTGAGCCCCGCAGTTGAGCAGCAGGCTTCTCGTTTGCACCCCCTTAACACCGACCCTGCCCACTGAGCATGCCCAGCTCACTTGCTGGAACTACAAGTGTTAGGCCAGACAAGGTGGACCCAAGGAGGGTGCAGATGGGGGCCTTGCAGATCGGTAATAAGAGTTTATTACAAGAAATAACTTTGTATGGCTTATCTATAGGGCAGCGTAAACATCTAATCACTAAACCTCTGCTCTTCCTATCTTACTGCAAATTACCTTCCTCCCCCAAAAGAGCCCCAAGGGCCTGATGTCATTTTAGCTCAGAATGTCATGTACTGTACCTCATTTTCCCTTTCTGTCTCTGAACCTCTCTTGAATGCAGGGTTCCCATTAGTACTTACATAATTACATTTGGTTATTTTTCTCTTGTTAATCTCTCTTGTCCATTTGATTATTAGATCAATCAGAAGAACCTAGGCGAGTAGAGGAAAGTTTGTTCCTCTCCCAAAATACACATAAGAATGTGGGTGGAGATGTAACATAACTAATGCCAAGTTCTCAATCCCACATCAACTGAATCAGTCTGTGGATGGAACCCAGAAAACCTTGTTAACTCTGGTTCTCAAAGGAAGCTTTGGGAGCCAACAGTATCACCTTAGAACTTAATACGAATGCAAATTTGGCTTCACTCCAGATTAACTGAGTCCTAAAATCTGGGGCAGGGGCCTTTATCTGATTTAACAAGCCTGGTGATTCTGATGCACACTAAAGTTTGAGAAACACTGTTTAAATATACCCCAGCTGACTCTAGAGTACCCAGTGTTGAGAACCAATGTAATAGACCAATGCCTTAATAGTTTTTCAAGTTTCAAACATTAAAAGACCAACATGTTACACAGAAAAGAAATAATCTACTTGAATTGAGGTGCCAGTCCTGGATTTCTTTACCCCTAATTCACCCAGAACAGTTCTGTGCTTGAAAAATGGAGGCCATCTGTTATTCGCTTTTTTACTCTGGCATCTAACATACCGCCTATAACATAATAGATGTTTGATAAGTGTTTATTGATTTGAAATGAATGCTTAGGTGAACAATTTGTTCCCAGACCCTTATGTCTCCTGTATATTTCGCCACAAGTCCCAGTCACCTTGCCAGCTAACAAGCCAGTGGGGATTCAGTTCTCATCAATAACCTATGACCGCTTGTGATGGTCTAACCTAAGTCAGATTTGGGTGGAATAGGACATATGAGGGAGCAGAGAATTTAGAGAAGGTGAAAAAAGTAGGAAGCGTCAGACATGATTTCTAGTGTAAAAGCTGGGGCCTAAGACAACCAAAGGAAAGCAAAGACACTAGGAATCCAGTGGAATTCAAGAAAGGCACCAAAGGCAAAAGGTGTGCATAAGAGAGGTTAGAAAGGAGAGATAAGGAAGCTTAACATGATCAGCATCTGTATCTTCATTTTCTAAACAACCCCACCTCGGCCCTCCACTCTCCTATCCTCCATACACACACAAAAACAAAAGCCACTTTCTCAGGCCCTCTTTTCCCAGAGCTGTCTGGACCCCATAAAGCATGACTGACCCTAATTGTTTTTTGAGCCTTTATCTTCAGGACTAGAAAGTTACTGGAAGCACCCTGAAGGCACAGAGACACGGGACTCACGGAAGAGGACATAACAGACCACAACGACCACCGGCCACCTGACCCTGTACCAAAAACAAGTTGCATCCCAACTAAAACATCCTGCTTTACAACCAACCCATTACCCAATAAAAGCTAAAAACTCCCACCCCTCCTGGCTGTTGTATTTATCTCCGCACCTATAAAACTTTACTCTCTGCACTTTCTTCTCACATTATGCATCATCTACCACCCTAACACACACCTACTCTCAACTACAGCTCTGAAAAAAATAAGAAGAAAATGTTGTAAAATAGTTACTTTCATTTACTCCGTAAAAGCATAGCTGATGTAATTATTCACCAGAAATTAGCATCCATTTTTGTTCACGGCAAAAAATGGTTTTTAAAAAGTTGATAATTTTTAAAGGCAAACCCTAGATAATTTCAAAACGCAAAGGCTTATGATACTTCTAACTTTAAGATCAGCAGAAACTTAAGAAATCAAATACTATTCCCTATTTTCTTTATGAGTATTTTCTGTTATCTAACAGAAGCATAATTTCCCATATGCCTAAGCAATTTCTTTTGACTTTTAAGATAATTCTGTGGGGAGGAGGGGAATACTTATTAATTTTTGAACTTCTCTACAGCATTAGGTATGACACTAGATCCACAAACATTTTAAAAAGACTTTCCTAAACACACATACACTTGCTACAGCTTCTTTTTGCTCATGTAATCAAAACAAAACAAATAGGTTGACGAATAAAAACATGGTAAACTGAGTGAGGGTGTAGGAGGGGAAGCACTTACCATAACCCAATTTAAAAACATGAAATGATTACTTAGCAGAACCAGGAAGTTAAAGTCTTAAGTGTTTCTCCTTATCATCACAGGCATGACTCAGCGTTTGGAATGAAACTATGTTTACTGTCATTCAGGTTGAGAGTGTCAGATAACTTTGATGGCACCTAAATCTCTTCTAGTGTACCTAAGAAAACTTGAGGACAATCATGGTTTTTCAGTCTCACGTGGCCACCAAAATCTGAAAGGTTTCTTCTTTCTGTTCATTCATGTCTTACCAAAGTCTAAGTTTGCCTATAATAAATGTATCTTGTTTTTGTAGTGTTGTCAGGTGACTTTAGGTTACTTACCATATTCTAGTGTAACTAAACTAGTGAGAATTTCTTCCTTTTCCAAGCCTGAAGAGTATTCTACCTGCTACTAAGATACCTGAAACCCAACTGCTGGGGGTGAACTTTCCCCAACATGGGGGAACCTTCCACTGGGGATTCTACTACGCACCTTTTATGACCATCCACCACACGCCAAAGACCAACTGTTTTAGTCCCTGCCCATTTCTAGAGTGTCAAAATAAGAACATTCAAACATATTAAGAATTTCTATAAAAATTTATTTGAGCCGAACAGGAGGTGTACCTGGAAGTTAGATCTCAACAGACTGAGAAAATACTTCCTAGAAAGGCATTTTGCAACTTCTTTTATGCATTTGAAACTAAGAAGGGAACATCAAAAATAAGACAGGGCCCTGGCTGGTGTGCTCAGTGGATTGAGCACCAGTCTGTGAAACAAGAGGTCTCTGGTTCAATTCCCAGCCAGGGTACATGCCTGGGCTGTGGGCCAGGTTCCCAGTTGGGGGTGCACGAGAGGCAACCGCACATTGATGTTTCTCTTCTTCTCTTTCTCCCTCCCTTCCTCTCTCTCTAAAAATAAATAAAATCTTTTTTTTTTTTTAAGAAGAAGAAGAAGACAGGAAGGTAGGAGAAAGCAAGGCAGGCTTGGAGTACAGGATATTTAGCAAGATTATGTGCTCTCTTCAGGGTGGTTTTACTTGGGTCTGAAGAGAGAGACATTTCAAAGGTGGGTAAAGTGAGATGTACAAAAACTATGGATAGGGCTTGCTTAGGCAAAAATAAACCTTTTACTAAAAAGTTATATGCCTGGGGTGTGACTACCCACCATAAATTTTTTTTTAAATATGTTATACTTTTCAGTTACAGTTGACATTAAGAATTTCTAATCAGATCACCCTGTGAGGTTATTTTCCATAGTACCCATTTTGGGTCCACAAGAGAGAAACAAATTTTCCTGAAGTGTTCATTAGTCACCAAAACTCACTATAAAATTTTGGTAATAAAAGGATGGAAAGGGGCAATAAATGTTATTAATACCCACATTTTGGTTTTACAAATGATGTAATTAGGGCCGGAAGGAATTAAGTAACTTATCTAAGGTTATTTAGTTAGCTAAACATAAAGCCAAGACTAAAATGAGAAACTGCTTGGTAGAGAAAACAGTGTGTGGATTTCAAATTAATCCTCTTCTAAGTTCTGTAAACTGGACCTGATTCTCTAACGTCCCTGAACCTCAGTTTCCTCACCAGTGAAGATGCTAATAGTGAATATTCACATAGTGTTTACTCTGCCAGACACTAGTTTTAAGCTACATATAATCTTTAGTCCTCAGAGTAACTTTATCAATTTGGGGGGGAGGATTGTATTATTTTCACAAATGGGTAAATGAGATTCAAAATTGTTAAGTAACATTCCTGAGACAACACAGCCTGTAAATAACCAAACTAGAATTGAATGGGATAATATATATGAAATGGCCTGGCATATAGATTGTCAACAATACTACCGGCAATGTCAGTTTCCCAACCTAAACCCCAGACATTTTGACTCTTGGTCCAATATTGAACCAACACACCTTTGTTGCCAGCTCCAGTTACTGTGCATGTTATTATATATTTTTTTACTCTTGTGCATTTTAGTTTTCATAATTTAAGTACTATATGCACCTATAATCTTATTCATTGTTAACAATAGTTGTGAATACTAAGAAGATAGCCAAAAGTTAAACAAAGACTACAAGTTTACACTTACAAAGAAAAAAATTAGAACTTCTAAAAGATTAACAACACTGTCCAGAAAAACCTTAAAACAAACCCTTGAACAAAACCTGACCAGTGACTCTGGGACTTTGAAATCAGAACAGCTCATTTAGTAGGCCTCCACCTACTTGTTACTTCTTAGAAGCAGAATTATAGACATCTAAAAATATCCCACAGAAAACCTTTTCACGTCAGTAATTCTGAGAGTCAGTATCAGGAATGAGGTGAAATATATCATCCTTGAAAAGATAAAATAAAAATATTAAATATATGTTTTAATGGGTACTTTAAGTTTTATTTCTTCTCTATAAGAATCTGGGAAAGTATTTTTAAAGTAAAATTTTAGAGCATCAATATAAAGTAGCACCAAAAAACTCTCTTAGATTTAAAGGTCTTGAGGGTAAAGGAAATGTGAACTTCTTTAGGCAGGCATCCACTTTGTTCCTGCGACGGGGCAGCACTGAAAACAAGCTTCAGCAAATGTTCATGATGTCAACTGAATAATGTTGTCTCTGGAACATGGCCTCCTATTTAATAACAGCAGGAAGGTTGTGGGTAAGCAGAAATGTCCTAAGAAACTCATGCAAAGAACATGAATAACTATTAGGTTCTGAGGTGGGAGCTGAAATAAAATGGAAAATTGGGTTCTTAAAAGAGTAAAGCCTGGTTATGATTCCATGAAAGAGGCAGCTGAGCTAAGGGTAAACAACCGAAGATACTGGAGATTTGTTCAGTTCCACATCTGAATACCCGTTATGTAACCTGAAGATGGCTTGAATCTCAGCAGTAAATGCTTAAAATAAAGTTGACCTCTGTTTGTAATGTTTTAATAGGACTTTTTAAAATAAATGAATCTGATTAGCAAAAACAGGATAACAATAGCAATGGACAGGGTGTATGTTTGTGCATGATGAGCTTTAAAATGACAATATTAGTGTCTTAGTTCAGTAGCCTTGAAACATGTAAACATTGACCTAATTTTTTCCAAGATGAGAAGAAGATACCTTACACACAAGGCACATAAGCCAGAGAATAAGGGGTGCTGTTCCCTCAGCAACTACCTGGGCCTCAAAAGCAAATCTCCTTTATTCCTCCTCTATCAGCAAAATCATCATGCGAAGCCAAAAAGAAAATAAAAAAGAACAACAGAAAAATAGAGAATTTTGTTCTAATATCTTTGAGTTACATATTGAAGTTTCCTTTTGAAATATCTTTTTTGGCAGGTATAAAACAGAAGGGGAGAATGGTTCAATGGAAAATTTCATCAAGGAGAAATTTAACAATTTAATGGGGTGTCTATAGTGTCTATATTTTTTTTTTGAATTTTTTTATTAATTGATTTGAGAGAGAGAGGAAGGGAGAGAGAAAGAAAGCAAAAGAAACATCGATTTGTTGTTCCACCTATCCATGCATTCATTAGTTGACACTTGTCACCCTGACCAGGGATCAAACCAGTAACCTTGGTGTATCTGGACGATGCTCCAATCAACTGAGCTACCCCACCAGGACTCCTTAATGGAGTGTCTATATTTTTAAATTCTCACACTGTGAATCATCTCCTTTCCTTCTGCCTGACTCTTAACCCTGGCCAAGTTTCTGAGAACTGAGACAACTTGATATGTGTTAAGAAGCCAGAAACTGGTGTCAGGACATCTAAAAATATTTTTTTCTGGTAAGTGTAAAGTAATGCACGTTCTAAAAATATATTTCAACAGTCAAATATGAAAGAAAGCAATTTTTCCTAAGCATCATGTCCTCTTCACTATCAACTTGGTTCTCCTCTGGTCTTGCGATGAAAACATAGTCCTATACTGACAAAGATGGCCTTCCTAAAGTGGGTCTCAGAGTACTGCATGTGATTTCCAACTTTTCTACTATTATGCTTACCCTAGACACAACTTCCTACTCTTGGGCTAGATGAAAAGCAAATTGTCCCCAGGCTCATGCAGCTAAAGCAAAGACTTAGCTGCTTTGTGGTAAGCTAAATGGCCTCCCTGGAACCCATGGATGTTACCTTATAAGGGGATGGAGGTTGGGGGGAGTAGTACTTACAGTTGTGATTAAATTAAGGATCTTGAGATGATAGTGTGGACTATAAATGCAACCACAGGGATCCTTGTAAGAGAGAACTAATAGGGAGGTTTCATACACACAGTAGAAGGCAATGTGACTGAACATAAAGATTGGAATAATGCAGACACAAGCCAAGACATGCTAGCAGCCACAGAGCTGGGAGAATCAAGGAATGGAGTCTCCCCTAGATCCTCTAGTCTAGAGGGAGTGAGGCCCTGCCACCCCCTGATTTTGGCCCAGTGATACTGATTTTGGACTTCTGGCCTCCAGAACTCTGGAAGAATATATTTTTATTGTTTTAACCACCAACTTTGTAGTAATTTATTACAGTAGCAACTGATATAACTCCATTTACTTTTTTTGGGGGGGGGGCACTAATGCCAACCTGTCTTTCATTCAAGTTACCAAAGCAATATACAACCATGTAAATGCACTCAATTTTCTACCCTGTGTGAGTCAAGGAATACCAGAGCCTTCTAAAATTTGATAGATTCTTGCATTATTTTCTTTTATATTTTTTCTGGCTTTTTAATAAATAAAGAAATCTGAAAACAAGGTTGAAAAAATTGGAGTATAATTTAAATGTTATAATTAGCCAACTAATGCTTAGCAGAAAGTATACTGTCCATATAGCTTCACTTAGAGATCAGAGCAAAATTTTAAATTTGAGGTCTGTGGTAGACAGATTGCCGCACCTCCCTCCCCAGACCTTCCATTAAGCGAAACTTGTTTCACCAACTGCTGGAAGCATCTTCAGCAAGTGGCATCCAGGTGTCAACTTCTTCAGCATTTGCCTCTACCGCAGAGAGTTACCCATTTAAGGTTATTCCTGTCCTGGACAAGTCCTTACCTGGTGCTTGAGTTAAGCAGGGGTAAGGCTCAGCTGGATCACTGGAAGATAACTCTGATGGGCTATGTATGCTCCAAAAGTCCTTCAGGTGGTGATTGAGTGTTTGTTAGCTCTACATCAAAATTCTACTTCTCCCTTGGCCCAATCCTGCTTATGAGCTCTTCTTTTCATGAGAATCCCTAATAATACTTTGCTTCCAGAACCCAGCCTGTGACAGGACCCTTCCTGATGTGAGTCCTAGTAATAGCCTTGAGTTCCACAGAATTCTGAAATCATTCTTTCTCCTTGTTCTGATTTCTCCCCTGGGATTGTACCTTTCTATCTAGTTCAAATCAAGAACCTTTTCCCAGAGCCAGAAGCCTCTGCCATCTGCTCTACATATCTCAGGGCACAAGGCCTCTCTGAACAGCTAGCTGTTCAGGAGCATGTTTGCCAACATTTTCCTCACACCCTGCTTTCCTTCAGGCTCCTCTAACTGAGGTGTTTCTAACTTTAATTAATCAATGGATATTTGTTGAGCACCACCTATGCACCAGGCACTCATTTATTTTTCCAAGAATTCAGAGGCATATGCTCTTATTGCACAGCCCAAATTGAAGCATGCAAGATGCTTCAGGTTGACATTTACATATACCTACCTACCAGGCAAGGTACGACAAGTTGACTAGACTATATGTAAAACAAATAAGGAATGATGGGGTCTGTGGCATCTTGGAGAGAGCATACCACATCCAAAGTGATTAGCCTGCTACCTTGACCTGGTGATTAAGTTTTGTGTTACTAACTAGGACAACAGATATTATGTGCCTCCACATATGATGTAATGTAAAGTCTGCCTCATGACCTCTGAATTATTTTTGCCCCAAATATTTAACCTCAATTAATCAAGCATTTAGATGTGAATTCTAGTCTACAAGACAACTGGCCATTTCAACAAAACTGTTAAAGGAGAAAAGGGGAGATGGGGGGAACCCAATCTAGAGTAAAAGTGACTAACATGACATAGCCAAATGCAATGTATGTGTTTTCATTGGATCCCAGCTTGAAAAAAAAAATAAATGTAGAAAATGTTTTGGAGATACTGGAGAAATTTGAATATAGATTAATAAAGAGGACATTAGGGAACTAATACTGAAATTTTTTTCAGTGTGATAATAATATTGCAGTTATGTAGGAAACTGTCCTTATTTTTTAAAAATGTATGCTAGCTCTGGCTGGTGTGGGTTAGTGCATTGAGTACTGCCCTGGAACCAAAAGGTCACAGGTTTGATTCCTAGTCAAGGCACATGGCTAAGTTGCAGGCCAGGTCCCCAGTTGAAGGCATGCGAGAGGCAACTAAATGTTTCTCTCATAACATTGACGTTTCTTTTCCTGTCTTTCTCCCTCCCTTCTTCTCTCTCTAAAAAATAAATAAAATCTTTAAAAAAATGTATGCTAAAGCATTTAGGGATAAAGTAATATATCCACTTTAAATTGGTTCAGCAAAAAATATAAATGCATAAATATAAGTATTTACTTTTATATTAAATATAGCAAAATATGAACAATTGTTGAATGCAGAGGTAAGTGAATAGATTTTTTTTTCTGTTTTTCCATAAGCCTTAAGATTTTCATAATCAAAATCCTTACAAAACATAAAAGGGGCTGCCTTAATGCAGCTCTTGTCCATTATTGTCATGAGTGAATTAAACTTACTGTTACTAGGTACTCCAAATTTAAAAAAAAAAAAACAACAACTGTAAATCTGGAATTTGTATATAAAATGATTTTTCCACTTAAGAAAATATTAGCAATCAAATAAAAACAAAAAGCAAAAACCCAGCAACCACAAAAACCTCTGCTGGCCTGTTGCAATGCGTTTGGGTGCTGTAGCTGACCCATAGGCGTCTAATTTGCTGTCTCTGCTTTACATCCTTTGCACCTTAACCCTTTTCCTTACACCTTAGCTCTCCCCCCTCCCTGTTTTCTTCTTTTGCAAAGTGATACCTAGTTTTTTTTTTCCCAACTGGCCTCTGTCACTTCCCAGTTTCAATGAGCAGTTGGCAGATAATGAGAGAATTAATCAGGCTATGGATTTCTCTGGAGTATCCGATCAGTTAGCAAACTGAGCATTGTTTAATAATTATCCTAGGGCACTAAACATTATCCTAATGATCTAAAATAGTTATTAAACCTCCCCACTTCAGATTATTAAATTGCAACATCTGTCTTCAGGAAGCATTTCTATTGCCTGTAATATTTACCAAACATTTATAACTGCTTTTAGTTATATCTCAGATACTACGATAGGGTTATAGTTTTTCCTCATTTAATTGCTGAGAACACTAGGCATGGGGTGTTAAACGTAACTTCAGTCCTCCGCATGGGGAGGTATTAGACCTAGGCAAGCTTCCTGGATGACAGGCTGCTGCTTATCCAACTGTGCCATGTTCTCTCTAGCTCTTGTTTGCTTTATTAGCTAATTACCAGGCTGCATATTCAACCCAGGTTCCAACTATATTAAGGGCTATTTACTAGCTAAAATCAATACCCTTTCGATTAGACACCTGGCGTGGCTTTTGGTAACTAAGCATTATTTGGGCTTCACTGCTTTTACTCCATCAGGGAGATGGGGAAGTGCTTTGTTGTGATTTTTTACACTTAGTGACTACTGTTCTTAGCGGTAGGAGATAAAGGGCAACGGAGACTCGTTCTGCCATGGCAGAGACTGGGAACAAACACATAATAGTTACTGCGCAAGAAAAGGAGCAAAGAAAAAGAGCGTGACAAACAGTGATTTCGCTATTTTAAAGTTATTTTTCAATTAGAGAAATCTCTTTGGATATACGTCTGGTGCATCAGGCTCCATATTAGCCCCGAAAGTAAAAAGATGAATAAAATACATTTTCCAACTTGGTCAAGTTGGAAGGAACAACATTGAAACAATAATTTGTATAATAGAGTGAAAAGGGCAAAACAGAGATGTAGACCTGGGTTTGGTATAACATGGCAAAGGGAATGATTCATTATTTTTAGAAAGACAAATGCCAAGTAGGCCTTTGTGTTGTTGATGGTGGTGAAACCAACCCAAAAGACCCCTTGTAATGTAGGTATTTTATTACAGAAATAACCCATGTCTGTTTTGGAAACATAAAAATATACAGACAAAAAAGGGAAAAATATCTGCCATTCCACCACTCAGATCACAATTAACCACTGTTAATAACTTGCTGTAAACATTGTAAGAATGTTTCTTAGATATGTATTCACAACTTTTAAAATAATAAAAGCCCTGCTCTGGCTGGGTAGCTCAGTTGGTTAGAGCATTGTCCCAATACCCAAGGTTGTGGGTTCCATCCCTGGTCAGGGCACATACAGGAATCAATCAATGAATGCATAAATAAGTGGAACAATGAATCAATGTCTCTCTCTCTCTCTCTCTCTCCCTCCTTCACAGACACACACACATACACACAAATCAATAAATTTTTTAAAAAGAGATTATGAAAATAATAAAAGCCCAAAAATTATGTGAAGATGTGGGCTTTGAATCAGATCATTCAAAACCAAGTCTTACCACTTATTATTTTATGACCTGGAATCTGCTTAATCTCTCTGAGCATCAGTTTTCTCATGTATAATATTTGAGTAATAATACCTACCTTAACGAAGTATTGTAAAGATAAGTGATTTAATGGAAGTAAAATTCTTAGAGAACAAACCTTGGCAGTATAAAGCACTTAACAGCTTCATTTATCAAAAAAAAAAAAAAAAAAAATGCTTATTAGGAGCTCTTTGTACAAATAATTTAGCCAATATCAGTGAGATAAACATATTATTTATTTAAAATATTGTTATTATTAATATGATGTTCTATATTTATTTTCATTTAACATAATATCAAGACTACCTTTAGACCTGGCTGGTGTGGCTCAGTGGATTCAGTGTCAACCTGTGAACCAAAGGGTCTGATTCCCAGTCAGGGCACATGCTTGGGTTGCAGGCCAGGTCCCTGGTTGGGGGTGCGTGAGAGGCAACCACACATTGATATTTCACTCCCTCTGTTTTTCCTTCCCTTCTCCTCTCTCTATAAATAAATAAATAAGTAAATAAAATATTTTTAAAAAAGAATAACTTTATATGACAATAAGCCTATGTTGACATCATTTTTACTGACTGCACAGCATTCCAAGGGGAAGATGTATCATAGTTTATTCAACCAATTGCCTATTAAAAGGACCTACAAAGATGGCTTTCAATCTGTATTATAAATAACATTGTTTTAAATATCTTTGTATTCTTGTCCAGTTGATTCTTAAGGATATAACTTTTAAGTGGAATTTTTGAGTCAAAGATGATGAGCATTTTTAAAAAGTTTTTAACACATGTTACTAGCTTGCACAGGAAAGCTTTCAGTGGAAGGTATATCAGGGTTAGGTATTGAAGGATAAATGAAAGAGAGCTTTGAGGAAAAGAATGAAGAATTAAAATGGAGTCACTATTGTCAAGCTGCTAAATTATTAAAATCACGTAGGCTGAGGCACAAGGGAACCATTTTTTTCTTGTTTTAACTAGCCTGGAACTTAAACTTTTGAACATTCAGTTGTGCACCAGTGCCTGGGTAGATCTAAATTCCATAGATAAACCTCTGAAGGACTTAAGAAAGAATGTTCACGTTCTGGAGATATGTACAGGGGTGGGCAAAAGTAGGTTTACAGTTGTGCGTATGTGAAACACAGAGTTTATTTTTGCGTTATGATTTATTAATTATTGTATTTTCCATACAAACAACCATAAACCTAATTTTGCACACCTTGTACATCTCTTATAAATCATCACTGGTCATGCTTAAGAAAAAATAATTATCCAAACCACCTGTCATCTATTATCCAGACCGCCTGACGTCTGGAAGATTACATTCATGGGCCAATCTGTGGGCTAAGAATGTAGAACAGACTTTTTCAAACATGTGCTTTTTAATGGAAAAACTCTCAGACTTTTCTTTCTCCTCTGTAAGACTCTGGGCATTGCCCAGTTGTGTTTTTCATTTGCAAATCCTAAGACCCTTGAATAAATCTTTGTAATTTATTTTTAGCCAAAGCCTCCAGGCTCTTTTCAGTATTGGAGGTTTAGAGGGGAGTGAGAGGAGAACATGAACAGGAAGGAGTTCATTGTCTTTAAGTTGTTCAGAGGTGAGATCATATGCTAAAGCATGATTTTCAACATTTTTGATCGCATGGTACATATAAACTAATTACTAAAATTCTACAGCACATCAAAAAAGATATTTTTGCTGACCTGACAAATCAATAGGTATAATTTTGATTCATTCACACCAGACGGCTATAGTTGTGTTGGCTGTTGTCATATTTTTATTTGGCAATCTGAGGGAAAAGAGGTCAGGGCCACTGACTAAATAGTCAGGTATTGCATGTTTTAAAAATTCTTGCGGCACACCAGTTGAAAATTGCTGCTTTAAAGCAAGGCATCTTTGGGGCTAAATAGAGTACAAGAACCAATAATTTTTAAAAAGAACTTTGCAGGGAATATAAGGTAAAGGATATAAAGAATAAGGGTTGGGTTTTTTGTTTCTTTATCTTTCAACTCTCATGCATACTCTAAGTAGTTGGAGCCTTTCTGAAATGCTAGCATGCATATTTCCATGATCCTCAACATCAGACAGAATTTTCAGGAAAGGCAAACCACTGTTACCTCTTAGCCCACTCTGCCAACACCTACTCAACCTTCTCTCTGCTTTTATTAGAAGTACAGAATGAGATGCAATGTTGTTGTTTTTGTTTTATAAAAAACGTATGTAAAAAATACCCAAGCACACTGGTTTTAAAATGTTTATTTCTAAGAATAAAGTTTACCCTACACAGATTTCTGCCTCTGTAAAAACAGTTTAGGGATGAAGAATCTGTGTTCTAATGAGCATCCCCAACTAATTTGGATGAAGGTAGTCCTCAGGCTGTGAACCATATTGGACAGATTGCACCATGTTGAACAACTCTGCTGTAGACCTTTGCTATTCAAAGAGCTCTTCCTATATAAGTAGCAAAAGCATCACATGGGTGCTTGTTAGAAATGCAGAATCTCAGTCCTTACCCTTAGACCTACTATACAGAATTTGCACTTTAACAAGTTTCCTGTATGTACATTACATCTTTATAAACCCTGTTCTATAGGATAACTGTCAATAAATAATCTGGAAGTAGATATAACACAAAAAATTTCCCATAAAAAATAGAAGTTTCATCCATTTGGTTTTCGGGAGACCTAGAATTCAGATAATACTGAATACTTGGAAGATGCAGCAAGAAGCCTTGTATCTCAAATTCTTTCCAGCATCAATTGAGTAATTTTGGTGAAAAAACAATTCCCATAAGGATAAACTTGTGGCATATAAGAGACCTTCACAAACATTCCAGGAAAAGTTGCGAGAAAAAATGAAATCTAAATGGTCTATTAATAGTTTCCTAGTTATCCCCTTCTGCTTACATATCAATTTCTAACTCTTTTCTAAGTATAAATGACTTTAAGGGTAGTTGCAGCAAAAGACTTAAACAGCTCAAAGTATGATCAATAGATGATAAATGAAATAAAATTGGTTGTGGTTTTATTTCTCTTGTAAGTTTCTATTGACCAGCTTTTTAAATTGTAAAATTATGCAGCTGGAACTAAAGGTAAATAGGGCAATGATGAAGCTTTGATTTAGCATTGCTAGTTGATATTTTAAGTGATGCAAACTTGGTAGAAATACATCTTATTGAGTTACAAAGTTAATTGTGTTAGTTTCTTTAGAAATCTGGCTGAAGATATCCATCTTGTAATCAAATCTGAACATTTGTTAGGATGTCAAGTTTCATTAAATAGTTAAATAATTATTTCTGATTGTTATGGGGGATTTGTAATAAGCCCAAAGGGAAAAATATACATTGGATCAAGTACCAATTTTATATCCCACAATTCTGTTGCCAGTAGAAATTTGGCTCTTCCACGGGATCATGCAAAAAGCATTTCACAGACCCACACACGGGAGATTGTGCTGTGACAGGTTTTCTTCAGGAAAGGGGAAATCTGCCCCTGGGTTTCTGATGTCCCACCTCTGTTCAGCACACCACAGAAAAAGTCCAACTGTGTCTTCTGTGAGGTCAAAACAAAGGCCAGTGTCCAAAGTTTCTGGTTCACATTAAAGCTTAGCTCTTAGAAGCCTGTGCAGATGCTGCAAGCTCTGGTACACTAGACCCACATGGTTGCCTGTGTTCCCCAGCAAGAGAAAGAATGCACAAACAATTTGGGCAAGAGAGAGAACATACAAACCAGTGGCGTGAGTGCAGGTCACCAAGTGGGAGAGAACTTCTTTGTTCCCCTGGGGTTATAACCAAAAGCTTTTTCAAAATAACGAATCAACTTCCCAAGGTTTCATGAACTTATGATGAGTACACCCCCTAGTCAATCATTCCCTTCCCAGGTTAGACTGTCTAGCTTCTACAGTCAAGAACCTCCCCCTGTACCACTTTGGCTTGTATTGTGCATATGTTTACCTCCCCATGCTCCCTGCAACAATCCAATATCAGGACAGCGAGCAGTGCCCTGGAGAGATACTGTGCTCTGAGGATTAAGTCTCCTCAGCAGCAGTCCCCTGGAGTGTGGGAATGAGTCTGTAATGGCTATAGCTTCCTGGCTAAGAAAGTAGGCCTATGCTCCCCAGATTATTAAACTCAATGTCTAATTTCCTTTGCGCTCTTTCTTATTAGTAACTAGTTAACTACCTATGGTAACAATTCCTTGTGTTTCACAGAAAATTTTCAAAATTTGTTAGATCTTAAAAATGCAAGGTAAGTTTAGTTGTCCTCATCCTCTAAGTTCTATTTTAGATAAGGCAACAGTTGATTTTGGTTAACAACAACAACAAAGACACAGAAATACCCATAGAGCACTTTTAAGTTTTTGATTGATATTTATTTTGTTGGTGGTGGAAATTAGGCTCTTTGGGGGAAGGAGAACAGTCCAAGAGCCCATACACAGGAGATTGTGGTGTGGCAAGATGGTTTATTTTTGTAGAAATATGCCTCCGTGTCCCCTCTGTCCATGGGAAATGGGCAACCATGTCCTCAGCAAGGTCAAAACAAAAGCTAAAGTCCAGAGTTTCTGCTTCATATTAAAGCTTAGCCCGAAGCCAGCAGGCAGCTGCTAAGTGGTCTCAATCCCAATCCAGGTAGCTCAGCTTGTTCCCGGCAGCTCCAGTGGTAGAGTCCATGTGGCTGCCAGCCAGCCCACTGCTAAGGCCACGTGGCTATGGAGAGAGAACACATGAGCACACGTGCTAACACAGGTTCCTGAGTGAGAGAAAGAGAAAAAGAGAGAGAGAAAAAAAACTTCTTCGTTGTTTTGGGATTATATTAGCTTGGATTTGGGATGGACCATGTGCTTCTTCAAATTGGCCAGTAAACTTACCAAGTTTTTGCAGGCTCTTGATAGGTCCACTTCCTAGTTAGACCGACAGACCTCTATGGTCCATATCCTTCCCCTATGCTCCCCAACAATCTAATACTTGAGTGGAGAAGGGAGGAGTGTTAATGCCTTTGGTGGAGTAATGCTGTGGTCGTCTAGGGTGTGAAGCTGTATCTTCCTCATGAAGCAGACAGGCTCATGCTTCCCAGATTACTAAACTCAATGTCTAAGTCCCTTTGCTACCCCTTTTTAATAATTAGCTTACTCCCTACAGTAATAATTTCACTATAAAAATACTTAGGTAAAACTTAAGGAGATGATAGGAGACCAATATCCCTTTCTGGTAATGCAAATTTAACCACATTCTGTCTCTTCAAACTTGTTCTTGTTGATGATAAGGCAGATAATGATGATAAAAGACAAAAAATGTCAAGAAAAAGAGAAAAGCAGAAGGAAACTTCTGGGGAGTAGAAGAGATCCACCAGATAAGACCAACCAATAAGGAAGCTTTAGGTCACTCAGATGTATAAATTTAATGCAACAATAACAAGAAAAATATTTGTAATGCTAACACCGGTCTCCTTAAAACTGTAAATAAATGCTGTTTATTCATGAAATTAAGCTTTATTATTAGCTGTAATAGTTCATGGTCCATTTGCTCATAGGAGAAAAAGGGCTCTCTGCAACCCTAGCCAGGTGACTCAGTTAGTTGGAGTGTCATCCGGTACACCAGGGTGGTAGCGAGTTCAATTCCCAGGTTAGGGTGTGTGTGGAGGACAAACATCTCTTGCACTGATGTTTCTCTCAGACTCTCTCTCTCTCCCCCTTCTTTTCTCTAAAATTGCTAAATATATCCTCGGGTGAGGATTTTTTTTTTTTTTTTTTTTAAAGGCTCTGCCCTGGCTGCTATGGCTCAGTGGATTGAGTGCCCGCCTGCAAACCAAAAGGTCCCCAGTTCGATTCTCAGTCAGGGCACATGCCTGTGTTGTGGGCCAGGTCCCTAGTTGCGGGCGCATGAGAAGCAACCACACACTGATGTTTCTCTCCCTCTCTTTCCCCCTCCCTTCCCCTCTCTCTAAAAATAAATAAATAAATCTTTTTTAAAAAAAGACTCTGTGGACATTTCTTGCTTTCCATTTTATGATTCATAGTGTAATATTTGTTAAACTTTTAGTATTTGTATATGTCTTGTACTGGCCTCAGCCTGTTGGTAACCAGTGCTGTGCCTGAACCAGCCCTGGGGATTATTATGACTGCAAGACCCCCTTCAGCAGTAACCATTAGGAAACTTTGAAAAGATAGATGTTTATTACTTACAGGACCTGAATATTATACAGAACACCTAGGGCCACACAGAGAGAACATGCACAGGACCTGGGGTTTGCATTTATTGGGGTTGGGGGTGGAAGCCTGAGCTTTCATGGGCTCACTTTTATTGATGAATTTAAAACACAGAGGGAATTTAAAGCAGAGGAAGAGAACACAAACAAGTAACCCACAGGGTTAGTTCTTGAAATTACCCAAAACTTCTAAAATAAAAGAGCCTAATTGGGAAAGGTGACAGGACTTTTTATCTAGTGAGTGGGTGACAAGGAGTTTATTCAATATAACCATCTTTGAAGGAAGTAGATGACTCTTTGAAATGAACCATCAAAGCTTAAGTCACACTGACATTACAAAAGAAAAAACAAACAAATGTCAGGGGTTAAACTACAGAACCATCTTACTGTTTTTGCTTCTTTTGTTATTAACATTTTTCTTCAAATCAATTTACTTTTTAAGCAATTTGCTTTTTTCCTAAGAAATAATTTTCATAAATTAAACATTAATATAAACAAATTAAAATAAATTTAAACTTTCAAGTGTCTATATGCCACCTAAAAGCATCTCATGAACCTACAGTGGTTGACAAATCCTGACATAGGAGGTGTTCAATAAATATTTGGTAAATTAAGGAATAAATTCTAACTTATTTGTAGCATCTTGTTTAGGAACTTGAATACATAAGATACAAACAGAAAGACTTCCGGCCAAGGTGGAGGCTTAGACTGACATGCTCGGTCTCCCTCTACAACTAAAAAGGAATACAACTACCTCAAAACAAAAGATAACTAGAAATTCCAGAAAATAAAACTACATGGACGCCCAATGTATGAAGTTATAAATCAGCGGTGCTCGTCCAGACAGGTAGGAGGGACGAGAAAAACGGTGCTGTCCGCGGTAGCAGAGGGATAGCGGCAGGACTGTGAGAAACATCAGGGGAACAACCCAGCTGCACTTGACTCCCGGCAGCTCATGATCCCAACGCTGGAGAAGGCAGCCCACCCCACCCCCCATTGCCTCAGACAGTGAGGCCCGGAGGGTGGGGGGGGGACGGATCCCCATCTCTCAGGAGAGAGTAATGGCAGGAATTCATCTTGGACCCCTGCCCCCACACAAAGTGCCACAGCGTGGCAAAAAAAGGTCCATCGCCACCGTCGCCGGGTAGTGAAGAGTGCACAGGGCTCCGCCCCCTATAGCCTGCCCAGGAAGCAAAGCTAAACACAAATCTGTCAGAATGAAGCAGACAACGATTAAAATCCCGCTGACACAGCTCATTAGGCAGCAGGATGCGAAACCTGACAGACAAACAAATAAAAAAAACCTTTCTGAGGCTCAGTTTAGAGCTATAGTTATAAGGTGGCTCACAGAATTAACAAAAGATTTGGAACAAGATGGGGAAGGAATGAAAGCTACTAATACTGAAACGAAAGAAAACACATACAAGACAAGTGGTGAGGAAATAAAATCTGGAGATCAAATCAACAAATCGGAACATAGGGAAGGAACAAACAGTCAACCAGTGCAGAAAGAGGAAACAAAAAGTAAGGAAAGTGAGGAGAGGATCAGAAACCTCCGGGACAGCTATAAGGAAACAAACATTCAAATAATTAGATTGCCAGAGGGCGAAGAAGAAGAACTAGAAATTGAAAAATTATGTGAAAAAATAATGAAGCAGAACTTCCCAAACTTTGGGAAGGAAATAGACTTACAGGTCCAGGAAGCACAGAGAGTTCCAGAAAAACTGGAGCCAGGGAGAACCACTCCAAGACACATTATAATCAAAATATCAAAAAGTAAAGATAAAGAGAGAATCTTAAAAGCAGCAAGAGAGAATAAAAGAGTCATGTACAAAGGTGTTCCAATTAGACTGTCAGCTGATTTCTCAAAGGAGACCCTACAGGCAAGAAGGGACTGGCAAGAAATATTCAAAGTAATGAAAAGCAAAAACCTACAGCCACAAATACTCTATCCAGCGAAACTGTCATTCAGAATAGAAGGGCAGAGAAAGTGCTTCCAGGACAAAATAAAACCGAAGGAGTTCATTAGATCCAAACCACTATTATATGAGATGTTAAAGGGACTGGTTTAGAAGAAGGAGGATCAAAGTTATGAACATTAAAATGAAAACTGCATCACAAGAACCAACAACAGAAGCTAGGGAATCAAAACAAAGGCAAACTAAGTAGGCTACGAGAGTGGAAAAAGAACTATAGGTATGGGGAACATTATGGGGGGAGGTCAGCAAGGAAGGGGAAGGGGGAAAGGGAGGGAGATGGTATAGGAATTAAGAAGCATAGTAGGAGGGAGTGGAGTAGACAGAAAAAGGTTGAGAAGAACTATATGCACAACCAAAGGACATGGACTAAAAGGGGAGGACAGCTGGAGGGAGAGGGGCCACCGGGTGGAGGGGAGCAGGGGGAAAAGAAATTGGAACAACTGTAACAGCATAATCAATAAAACATATTTTTTAAAAAAGTTGCAAACAAAATCTTTACCTGTTTATTAAGACTTTGCCCCAAATTATCAAATCAACCATAATTTTCTTCAATGGATATTTTGTAACTTTTCAGTGATCCTTTTTTGTTTATCTTTCACCTTGCAACGAGTGAGATCAAAGAAAAAACAGGAAGTAGTCCAAGGCCAAACTCTTCTGAGTAAATTTAGTTAATTTACCCTTCAGCGAATGTGTACGATGCCTGAAGCATTATGCTAGTTTCTGAAAATACAAAGATAAATAAGACTTAATCCTGAACTCAAATGGCTTTAAATGTTATGAAGAAACCAGGCGGTTATACAGATAAATGTAGTTCAAAGTCATATACATTTCAAGAGAGATAAATATAAGTGTCACTGGAGCACAAACGAATGAGTAACCAGCAGTGCCAGAGGATAGCCAAGTTGAGGTTTCGGTGGAGACAGACTGTAGCTGAGCTCCAGGATCTGGCAGCTTAATAGACACTCAAGAATCATTTTTTAAATACATGCATAAGTAAAGAATAGAGTCAGATATTTAACTGCTTGGATAAATAGAAAAAAAATCAGTCCAGGACTAACCTGTCCAGTATATATGTCAGGCAAATTAGCTTGAACTTTAGGGTAAAATGATTTGAAACATGGGGAGATATTGAAATATTTTCACTTAACTTTACACCATGAATTCTGACACATTTGTTTAAGTAATACATTTTTAAATTTTCCAGTGTGATCTCAAAGGATGAGAAAAACCTAAAATGAGGTAGAAGACCTCATGATGATGCTATGCCAGCTGTTATTAACAGGCCACTCATTCTTAATCCAATCACAGTGCACCTGGGCCTGAATTTTCCTTAGTTTTTGTGGTATCCAATTTATGATTCTAGTTGCAAAGTATACTCCGAGATTAACAACTTCTCAGCATCATCACTGCTACCATCTTGGTTCCAGCCTCCATCACCTTTTGCATGGGTTATTGAAATAACCTCTTAACTTCACTCATTGCTTTCTTTCTTGTCCCATTCATTCTTTTCTCAACTCAGCAGCCAGTCTAGTTGTTAAGTAAAATCACACCATTCCTCTGTTAATGTCTTCCATTATCATTCAAAGCCAAAGCCAGGATCCTAATCTTGGCCACCATCTCCCTAATCTCATCAACCATCACCACCCCTTCCTTTGTTCCATTCTTTAAAAAAACAGCACCTTCTACACTTTCCATGGTTTCTTTTCCTCCACAACACTATCACCATTTATATCACTATACATTTTATCTTCTTCTCTGTGTCTTGTTGATCTATCCATAGTGCCACTGTGCAGAGATTTTTGTCTGTTTTGTTCATGTGATTTAAAGAATGTCTGGCAAATAAAAGCTCTCAAAAATTTTTAATGAACAACTAAAGTATTTAATAAAAAATAATGTTACAGAAGGGGGGTGTCCAAAAACCCCCAGAGCTTGCGGCTGGGAGATGGGGAGAAGGAAGCAGCTTTCAGGATGCCTTCACATGCCTGAGGCTAGGGGCTAGTGTTTTTGTTATGCAAATGGATTTAATGCATCCAAGGCCCAGGAAGATGGGAGGGGTCTTGGACCGGGGGATGGTATGGGAAAAGCACACAGAGCCTGCGTGAGGTTCTGTGAATGGTCAGAACTGGGAACCATGCCGACTGCGCCACAGAACGCAGTCAGGGATTTAAAAATAAGCAGTAGATATTTTAATGGGACTGACCATGCGGTTTTGAGGAGAGAACACCTTGCGGCTTGGAGAAGGAGGAATACCTTTGTGGTTTTGGAAAGGAAAGGCTGGGAATTCACGCAGCTTTAGATTAAAAGTTGGTGGGCACCACAACACAGAAAGGTCTCCCAATCAGAATTGAATGATTGGCAGCTACCGGTAAAGCTGAACTGTGTCTAGGAAGTAGGGAAATGGTTTCTCTAACTTTTCTAAAACTAGCCTGGTTTGGTAGGGGGAGGCAGAAATATGTGTATGTGGGTATTTTAAGGAACATAAGACTTAACAACAGAAATCTGCAAATAATCTAAATCTATATAACTATTAAATAAACAATTCTTTTTCTTTTCACTAAACTCTGGTATTGAGAGTTATAATTCTGGTGGCGGGCAATCGGGCCCGTAACTAAACAGCCCGTGGGTTGTTTCAGTTGGAGCAGCCCAGGGGTTCTGTAACAGGAGTATATTTGGTCCCGGCTAGTGTAGCTCAGTGGATTGAGTATGAGCCTGTGAACCAAAGGGTTGCTGGTTCGATGGCCAGGTCCCCAGCTGGGGGTATGTAAGAGGCAACCGATCAGTGTGTTTCACACATATCGATGTTTGCCTCCTTCTCTTTTTCCCTCCCTTCCTCGCTCTATAAAAATAAATAAAATAAAAATTTAAATAAACTTTAAAAAGAGAAAAGTAACCAGTTTGGGTCAGACGTCCTTCTTATTCTACCCTTTCACAGTTGCATAATAGCACATCTTATTATAGTGTCTAAAAGATGGAGGAAATAGAAATAATTATCATCATGAATATATAATTACTGAATGTAAGTAGATATTATGTAATACTTTTATGTCCTTATTTCACAGCATATATGAAGAACCTATTGATCCTTTCTGGGACTGTCACTCTTATTTAGAATATATATATGGAATAATTGATGACATTCCCCATTTTTAATGCAAATGCCATTGGAATCACAATCATTTAAAAAGTAAGTACTCATTAAAATCATGCTAGTATCATACTAGACAATATAATTATCTTTGAAAATGTTTTCAGATCTCATTCACTTTTAATGTAAAAAGTTGATTTCTTTTTAAATATAGTTCACCAGTAATACGATGCTACTAAAGCCATTGAAATGTCACAGAGCCACAGAGCTAGAAAGTAACCTGAGATCATTTCGTTAACACCTCTTCAATAAAGCATGTGAATATCTAAGCTATTCAGGACCCATGTATTTCATAGGGTAGAAACACATTTAGATATATCTATAAAAGCATTATGAATACTTTCAAATAATAGACCTATGCTTTAAATGTTAATGTGAATGTTTGACCTCACATTGATTCTCTCTGCTACTTCAGCATTGATTATTACAGAAATGTTGGGTTTAACTTTCAGTTTATATAAAATCTGAAGAATAAAAACATAGGTAGGTAATACACTACATGTCATTTGTGTTCAAAAACTATCAATCTGCTTTAAAACATCAATTCTGAAAGCAGTTTTATTTGGAACAATAAGAAGAGAATAGATTGATATATTCTCTGTAATTGAATTATAATTTTAAAATTTAAGTAACAGCAAGAATGACAAAGATCTTGTCCTTCAATTATAAGAATAATCAAACTTTTTCTCCAAGCGATTTGTGCATTTGCATCAAATATTTAAATTTAACATTGCAAATTATTTAAGCAGATGTTACTAAGTTTTTGATGCAAACTCAATCCAATTGAACACTTTCTGCTGATTCACTAACTGTGTTAAGTTTATAAATCACTTTATCTACATTGAATTTAGAATGAAAAACAAAACAAAACAAACAAACAAAAGCTGTGTTTCAGTCCCAGTTCCATCTCTTTAAAATAGTAGCTTTATTTTACTAACCCTCAGTTTCTAATAAAACAAGGAAATTTTACTATCACACTGAGTTCTTGCAAAGCAAAATGCCTATGAAAGTACTTCATGACCATAAGTATATTGTAAATATAAAGGGCCATCATGATTATTAATTTTGACATCATGTCTACCAAAATATCCCCTAAGAGTCTGAGCAAAGACTATGAAATATTGATGAAATAAAGAACTGCCATTTTTGCTAACTTAGCAAAAATATATTTTGGCTATTATATAGTTTCTTCTCTCAGCTTTATATTTATTTGTCCTTATAACCATGTTGTTCATTTTTATACTGATTATAAGTAGGTTTTACAATGTTGATTCTCATTTATTATTATTAATAGCTAATATTTATTGATCTAAGCTGATTATGTGTCAGACACTGTGGAAGAGCTTTATATACGTTAGCCTATTCACTCCTCATGACAACTCTTTGAGGTAAGTTAGTTGTCTACCTGTTTTAACAAAGAAGAAACTGAGACAGAGAGGTAAATTCTTTCCCTAAATTCACAGAGTTAGAGATGGAAATGGGATTTAAATCTTGATAGCCTGTGCAGATCCTATTCTATTAACTAACTATTAAACCATGCCACAAGGGTTTCATACAACTGTCTGCAGTACTTTCCTAGGTAGACTGATAAAGCCTACATCTTTATTACTCAATATCTCTAGTAGGATCTTGGAGTGGTTACCAGTGTTTTCAACTGACTTAGGCAAGCACTTTCACTCAGGATGATAAATTGAGCCAAGAAAACTACTTAGTATATGAATGGGCTTGGTTTTTCACCAAACAAATTTTCCTGGCCAGGCATAATATCCCTTAAGCTCATGAAGAATTCCATGGGAAATATTCATATCAATGATTTAAACATTAAATGCTATTTTTACATGTCTTGGTTCTATAATACAGTATCATAGAGTCAGAATACAGCAATTATATTTAGAATTTCTTAACCTTTCAGTTTTCATGACCCTTAGACCCTTAAGGACATAGTAGAAGACATCTTATTAGCTTGATGTCTTCCAGCTACTTGGTGCTAAAGGAAAAATTGCTGAAAATGTCCACTGCTTCACTGTTTAATATACAGACCTTAAAATGACTGGAGAGTTGAACAAATCAGAGAAAATCAGTTATGATGTATAGACCAATTGTCAAGAGTATAAGCTCTGGAGTCAGAATACCAACCCTTGACTTAACTTTTTGAAGAATCTTAAACAAGTTACTTAAGACCTAGTTTTTCTATCTGTTAACTAGAAGTGTTCTAGTTTGAGGTAATTATTGCGCTGTAGTTCAAGCTGAACAAAGACTGGTTTCTTAAGAATTCTATATGTAGTTTTACTTATTTTCACCAAACCTACTATTTTTCTTCCACTATATAGAATTAGTCTTAGAAGTGGGAAAATAAATCACATTAAATTGGTAGTAATTAGTCTGTGTTAGACATTCAGTTAATTGACCAAATGGAATATTCCTTTCACCAGCACAATAAATATCCTTTTGAAGTAAATATTGTATATATATATATATATATATAAAGAGGTCTCTAAGTAACTAATAGCAGTATTAACCTTTTAAGCATAAACTGAAGATAAGATGGTCATGAGTGCTAAGGAGCAAAACAGTCAAACAGCATATGACTTTGCAGTGTAGTCCCTTGCAATAAATGAGTGTAAATAAAAAATAAAACATGTGTTAATGGTTCTTAGTGTTCAACCACAATTAAATCTGTAAGTACCTATTGAGATATCTAACTTCCACAACTTCGCTACTATGATAACTCAGTCCTGGATGGAAAAAGCTCATGGCATTTACAAACAGCTCAAAAGATGGATTTGTGCATTATATTAGCATATACAGAAAACTAAATTTGTGCAAAGTGCAGAGGAAGCAGAAACTTGTATAAAGCATTGCTTAGGCCCTACTCTCTAGGCCACTGTCATCTAATTGGAATCCTCAAAAGTGAGCTGAACTGAGCCTAGGGGGCATTGGGTTAAAGGAGATAAATGCCCAGAAGTGGGAGAACCAGGAAGCAAAGATGTTGAGAATCATTTCCAAGAACAAGTCTAGGGCAATAGGGAAGAGGAAACCACAGAATACACACCCCTAAAAAGCCAGAATTTAGGAGCAGAAATGCTACAGAGTGCCAGCACTAGCAGAGTGGGGACTGGGTAGGCAGGTTTGAATATGGGGAAATTAGATCTTTGTATGACCTGCTATACTGTAATTTTTCATCAGTACTCTCCAGTTGTGAATAAACAAAGGTGTCTGGAAGAGACTTTACACCTGGTGAGAGAGGCCTTGCTTGTTACTTAACCACACATTGTACATTCTCAATGTTACCTAGAAATAGTGGTCTGACCATCCAACAGATTGTAATAATAAGCAAGAGGTGTTACAGACAGCAAAAATAATCTCCTAAGCAAGGAGCAGAAGTGCTAGAACCAGCTGTAACTTTATCAATGCTATTAATATATCTGTGTTTCTGGGAAGGGTTTGGGATCCTTAGCTTAAAATAGAGACTTACACTTTAGTATGTGCAGCTCATTCAAGGCTGTGCGGGTCTGGTCCATGGAGCCTATACAATTTCTATGACGGCAATGTAGACAGGGATGGAAACATTAAGTATTTTATAAACTGATGCCACCGAGCATTTGAATTTACAATACCTTTCTTATGCTGTAACTCCATGTTTACCAATATCCAACAAATTACAGTCTTACTTCTTTTATACTGATCATAAGAAGAAAAATGTTCTGGTCATATGTAAAGGATAATGCTGATCAATGAAAACAAAATAGTTTAAACAAGAAAGCAAATAATTGCCTTCCTTGTTTTATGTGCATCTGACTCAGAGAGATGGTTTTATTCTGATCATTCCAACAAATGAAGTTTCTAAACTTGGAAAATTGAAGACCAGACCCTGAGCTATGGGAAAGTAACCACGAAAAAATGCATATGGTAAACATTCTTGGAAATCATTTAGCCTAATTTTGACTTTGAAACTTATCTTCATGAAACTTTAAAATAAAGACTGATAGTTACCTACCAAATTAAAGATATTCAGATAATTGTGTGTTTTCTGAAAATAATGTGGTGGGGATTGAATGTGGGAGATGGAGTGGGCTGGGTAAGGGTGAGCAATGGAGGAAAAAATGGGAGAACTGTAATAGAAAAACAATTTTAAAAAGAAATAAAAATATGTATTCTTTTTATTACAAAAGTGATATATGTATAATTTTTTAAAAATACGGATGCACAAAAACTCTACACTTAAAATTACCTATTATGAGGACAATGGAGTCTAGTCAGTCTTCCTCACCCCAGATGCCCAAGTGTGAACTGCCTAGAGATAACATTAGATTCACATGTGCAGCGCACTCACAGTTATATAAGCATTAATATCATATTTTGGCTAGTAACCGGCTTTGTCTATACATAATATAAAAAAGGTGGAACCCCCATGGGAGTGTTCTTGTTAGTGTTGGTATAGTGAGCGGGGGTGCAGGGAGCGCAGCCGGCGGCTGGCTAGTGCTCCAGCACAAGCCTAAGGGCGGACGGCAAGTATAAATGTTGTAATATCTGCAATAAAGGAACTGTCAGGGACCCCAACCTTGCCTCGCATATTCTTCTGATTGCTAGATATAAGGGAAAAAGCATTGGGTTCCCCAACACCTATAGTAATAATTAACAATTATTCCAAGAATTGTTTTAAGTGCTCAAATGTATTAATTCCTTCATATCTTAAAACAACCCAGTAGGTTGGGACTACTGTTACTCCTGTTTAATATAGTTTAAAATTAAGGCAGAAAGGTTAACTAACCCAATAAACTCACACAATTGCTAAATGGCAGAGTGTGCAGCTACCCCCACACTATACTGGTCCCATAATCTCCTCTTTCATACAGTCCTCTCTCTACAGTAACATACATTATTTTCCCTGTAATATGTGATTATACAATACACACTTTTTAATAATGGGCCTTTCTCCCCTCCACTGCCACAAAAATGCAATACATCATGAAGGTCTTTAGAGACAAAACCATGAGGTATAATCACTGGATACCATGTCCTTTCAGTTGACAAAACTAAGAAAAATCATTTTTATTATAAATTTTAGGGATAATAAGCAGTTCAAATTCAGTAATGCAGAGTTCTTTTCCTTATTTCCCCAATTTACATTTTTATCTTTCTCTCCAAAATGAGAAACTTGATTCCACAAAACATCAATATATTACTCATTTGCACTACCTTAAATATCCATAAAATATTTTCCAGAAACAATACATCAATACCAGTATTAATGACACATCTACCATGTAAAGTTCAAGATTACTTTGCAATTTTCTCCCTTAGAATATTCGAGGTCTGTCCAGAAGTATGCAGTCATGTCATATGAAAAATAAAGATATTTATTAAAGAAGATACAAAATACAAGAAACATTGTACATAGGACAATGACGCCTCAGTCCTCTTCAATGTAGGCACTTTGGGACCTTACACAGTTCTCCCAATCGCTATCAGTTGCCCCATCATATTTTCTTGAATCTCAATGACGATCTGAAATCTCTTCCCTTTCAAAGGTGATTGCAGTTTTGGGAAAAGAAGTCTCAGGGTGCCAAATCTGGGGTGTAGTGGGGCTAAGCCACCTGGGTGATTTGATGTTTCACAAAAAGACTCTGCAGGAGATGTGATGCATGAATGGGTGGGTGGTCATGATGAAGCTGCCAGTCACCAGTTGCCCTTAGCTGCAGCCTCCTGATGATCCCAACAGTTTCTGCAGACGAATGTTCAAGGTTAAACAAAATTTGATGTAGATTTGTTGCTCTACTCACTCAGTCATTTTCAATGCAATGGCCACATGCTCACTTAATGACATCTACTGCCTCCACTGACTAGCACAGTGAACTCACTATTCATACATGTGCATTCCAGTCCACTCTCCTTGGCTGCCAGGTTACATTAATGTCACCCAAACTATTCTCATCATATAACAATGGCTGGAGTTTTTCTGGACAGACCTTGTATGTCAATCACTAAGTCGTCGTCGTCGGCAGCCGTCCGTCTCGAGAGACGATGGTGTAGCTTCTTAAGAGTCTATCTGCACCGCCGAGAATGGTTGTGCAGTCCGACTCGGGAGTGACATGGTATCTGTCTCCTCCCATGTTGAATCGACATCTTGCGATGACGCTGAAGTGTCCACTCCAGTGAAGCTGAAGCTACAGAGCCTGGGCAGGTTGATATGGAGGGTCTGCTGTTGCCCATGCAGCAGACCCCCCCTCTCTTCGCAGCTGAAGGATCCAAGGGAAAGACGGAGTCAATACAGCTTGGCTTCAGGTGCGCCGCAGGAGTTGCCGGTGTTGACTACAACGTCAAACCGCCTTAGGGACTCCGGCCCCGGATTTTCTGTCGGGGTTTACTCCCTTAGCCTTTCCCCTGAAGAGGTATGCCGCAAGGCAGCAGAGGTTTTTTGGAGTCAGAGTTTTCCTTCTCTGATGTATATATAGTTAAAGTACTGTGTTTAAATGTCACTTGAATTAATTCTTTTGTATATGTGCAGTTATGTTTTATATACAGTTAGGCTCCTTGGTTTCTCTTTACCTTCAAATTTTAGAGTTCACTTTCTTCGTAAGTTCATATTAAATATTATTTTCCAAGTATGTTTAAGAAGTTCAAAATACAAAGCTATATACAAATGTATACTCAAGGATGTCTTTTACTTGCCCCATTCTCACACATCTGTGTGTGTGTGTGTGTGTGTGTGTGTGCACATGCACAGCTAATGAGGTATGTGAAAACTTGGCTTACTTTCATAAATGAACACAGTACATTTAAAAGCAAATTAGCCCCGGCTGCTGTGCGTCAGTGGATTGAGTGTCAGCCTGTGAGCCAAGTGTCGCTGGTTCAATTCCCAGTCAGGGCACATGGCTAGGTTGCACGTCGGGTCCCCAGTTGGGGGCGCAAGTGAGAGGCAACCACACGGGTGATGTTTCTTGCCCTCTTTCTCCTTTCCACTCTCTCTAAAAGTAGATAAATAAACAAACAAATTAATTAATTTAAAAAAATTAAAAACAAACAAACAAACAAACAAAAACCCTGTAAAAGCAAATCAGAAAATTTACAAAGCTGATTAATAAGGTACTTGACAAAACAAATATATAGATTTTGCAATGATATTTACATGATTGAAAGTGAAAATAAAAATATGTCATTCCCTCCCTGAAGTCCTGTGTCCTTCTTGTTTTGTATTATACCTATCCTTTGCCACCCTTCATGAGCATTAATTATATTTAATGCATCTAGCCCCTAAAATAATCATAAAAATAGAATAATAACTATTCAAATTGTAAATTATTCTAAAAACTTATCCAAAGCAAAAAGCTATTTGTTAAAAAAAAATAGTAGTCAATTATTTTATTATTTATGTGCCTTCTTAAGAAGCTACACTGTAATTTACTTAAGGAACATGTACATTCTTAAATCATTTGGAGAAGAGTTTATTTATGGAATTCAGGTCTCTCTTCTATATATTCATGTTGAATAATTTCTTGACTTTCTAGTGTCAGATTACTATTCAGTCTAGGTTTGTGTTGCTTAAACTGATTAGGGCAAGAATTCACATTAAGGATGAAGTTAATGTTAGTAATAAATAAATATACTGGTCTCTGCCAAGTCAAAAATTTAAGACTGCAATATTCTAATTGCTGAATGTCTTTTTCCTGATAACCTGACTAGTTTGCTAGGGCTGCTGTTACAAAGTACCCAAACTATGTGGCCTGATCAGCAGAAATTCATTGTCTCAGAGTTCTGGAGGCCAGAATTGTAAGATAAAGGTGTTGTCAGGGTTAATGTTTTCAAGGGCTATGAGGGACAATCCGTAGCCTGCCTCTCTCCTGGCTCCTGGTGGTTTGCTGGTAATGTTTTTTTGTTCCTTGATTTGTAGAAATATCACTCTAATCTCTGCCTTCATCTTCACATGAAGTTCTTCCTTGAGCCTGACTGTTTCTGTGTCCAAATTTTTCCTTTTTATTAGTTCAAATTCATATTGGATTAAGGTCCACCCTACAACCTCATCTTAATTACCTCCAAAAACCCTATTTCAAAAAAAAATTTTTTTTAAGGTTACATTCACAGATACTAGGGATTAGGACTTCAGTACATGAACTTTTGGAGGAACACAATTTTTAACACCTAACATCTGATAAATAAATTGTACCAAAAGTTTCTATTTTAATTTTCTATTACATTTTTGTAACATTTGAATATGGTATGATCAGTGCTGTAACTCCAAGATATGAGAGAAAGAGAGAGAAGAGAGAGATTGTTGAGATTTTTTAAAAATATGTGCAGACCTAAGTTGGGATTTTCTATAAAAAATATTGATTTATATTAATATAGATATTGATGAGTATTGATAAGTTCCTTTGTATATATAAATCCCAAAGTCATTCAGAATATGTGAACACAGACTTTATATTCAATGTTGTGTTAGGGGTTACTAAAAACCAACCACACAAACAAACAGAAAAATGATATTAAAGTTTATTTGACTATATAAGTATAATATATTAGGGAAATATGAGTAACAGTAAAATACACACATAGTTGAATACTTAAGAGCTAAATTTTGACAGTGACTGAAAATATTGCAGGCGCTCAGAAAAGGAAAATTCAAATGAGATTTATTAATATACACACACTCTGAAAAAGTATGTTATATGTAATACATACATATTCATTCACATAGTTCTTTTGCCTTCCTATAAGCCATCACTATATTATGTTTAACAAACACTTTTTATTTATATATAACTTTACAAAACATGTATTGTTTCCAGTGCATGATTTGAAACTTATGCAATTTATGTGATTATATAGCTCATTTGGTAACTTACATTATCTTCCTGCCTTGATTCTAAATTCTTAGGAAACTTGGCTTCCGGGCACTATGCGTGATTGTGAGGTGGAGTAAATAATATTTTAATTCATAGTTAGTAGAGGGCAATTACAAATGAACACAGAGCCATTAAAAAGAAAGTGTACTTAGAAGAAAATTCTGAGTCCTATTCTTCTAAAAAAAAAAAAAAAGAAGAAAGGAAAGGCAATGAGCACAACAGCGTAAGTGGTATGCGCTGCTTGTACATAAAGTGTGATCCTGTATCTACATAGACTGTCTATGGAAAGAAACACAAGAGACTGATGACAACAGTTGTCTCTAAGAAAGGGAACCCAGGAACAGGGAGGGTGGGATTAAGACATACTTTTCAGCATGTACTCTTTTAAAATTACAATTGACATAAATATTATATTAGTTTCAAATGTACAATATAGTGGTTAGACATTTATATAATTTATGAAGTTATGAACCCAATAATTCTAGTACCCATCTGACATTCTACATAGTTATTACAATATTATTGACTATATTGTCTGTGCTGTATTTTACATTCCCTTGACTATTTTATAACTACCAATTTGTACTTTTTAATCCCATCTCCTTTTTCATCTATCTCCTCAAACCCCCTCCTATCTTGTAACCATCAACATTTTAATGCATACTCTTATACCTTTTGAATTTTGCACCATATGCATGGGTTATTTATGAAAATAGATAAGGAGGGGAAAGACATTTCTGCTGTTAGATGGTGGGTAGCCAAGAATCACAGCTCAAGTATTTAAATAAATGCCATATACAGTAATGGGTATCAACAAAAGGACAAAAAAATTACACCCACATTTCCTCCACCCTGAGACTGTAATTTCAAACTGTGGGTTTGAAATTATCAATAAGTCAATTCTTGAACCAGCAATAAAGGAATGACTGAATTTTCCAAAATTAAGGAAATAAGAAACAGAGAGAAAGGGAGGGAAGAATAGAAGAGGAAGAAAGAAAATCCGACTAGTAGCACCATGCAGAATGGTAAAGGAAGTAAATCAGAGTTTTCCCAGGCAGCCTGGGGAGTGAGCTGGTAAGGCTCTGCACTAGGTAGGAGTGACGGGCATGAGAACTAACAACAAGCTTCAGTGCCATATTCAAAGGGGAAAATCAGACCTGCTGACTAGCTGGGACATGCTGGAGGACTAGGAAAGAGCATATCATGAGCAGGATGATTTTGCAGTGACAGGTTTCCAGGAAAAATTGCTGCCTTCTCAACATCTGCTTGCATTTGAGAATTACACCTGGATTCATTTCCATGCTTGGTTTTATTCCTTAGGAAAGTAGGCCTAGGGGTACTACTTTTGATTCTAAATGGAATAAATAATGATTTAATTCCCAGCCAGTAAAGGGCAATCCAAATGACTGGCTCCACTATTTCCCCAGGGCTAGTTTGTAACTTGGGACAGAAATAAGCTGTGTGTATTAAATCAATACAACCACAAGTTGTTTTTTTGTTTTTGTTTTTGTTTTTTAATGCCATTGCTTTGGTGGCTGTGTATCATATGAACTGTTTCTGTTTCTTAATTGTTTGCTTTCTTCAGGTGAGATAAATCTGGCCACATGTCCACAGAGAGCCAACACCAACCAGGGACTAGGTGCCTTGAACAAGTATTCCAAGATGTTATGATGCAATTTACAATCCCCTCCCCGCCCTTCGGGCTCTCTCAATGGCCAGGTTTCCTAAAAGAGATGATTGTGTAACATGTCATGGAACTTGCTGCTTTCTTCCTTCTGCCAGCCACAGTGGGGACTGCTCATTAGAGCATGGGATCACAGCAGACTAGGGAAAGTGTTAGTGTGTACCACCCAGAAGGCACTGTTGGCCATCTTGTGGTTCTTCCATGCTTGACCATACCGATAACGAAATCACTGTCTACCATAGCGTCTAAGGGTAAAACAGAAATAACAGAGTACACCTGTGTCATACAACAATACATATATTTGTCATGATATGTCACTGAGAATTAGAAAAGGAGAATGGGCTCTGCCCGCCTGAAGAAGGCATGTTTCTACAGATTCCATAACACCTCACTTCTCTGTTTTTCTACCTTCAGCTCCCCAACTTCTTCTACTCCCTAAAAATGACCTTCCCAAGGCTCTGCCCTCAGATTTCTTCTCTTTCCTCCATGTCTACATTCTTAGCTTTGATTTCTGTGCAGTTGACTCCCAACTCCACCTCTGCAGCCTTGATTTCTCCAGATCTAGATGTCAACTGTCCAGTAGGCATCTCCCCCTACATGTGTCAGTATTTCCAAAAGTAAATACTCTACTCCACCCTGTTCCTTTCAGTCCTTTCTCCTCCTGACTTCCTGACATTATACCACTATTCTTCCAGTCACTTAAGCTACCTTCCTACATTCATTTTCTTCCTCAATCTGCCTTGCCATTAACTTCATGCTAGAGTCCTCACCCAGGTCAGGGCCTCATTGCCTCTCCACTTCTATTATACCACCTGGATGAATTTCTCTACCTTTACCTTTCACTTCTCTAACACATTATTAACAGATCATCCCTTCAAACACTTTGATCCCTCATCTGATGAAAAAAATCTTCAGTGGCTTCACTTGCTACAAAATTTACATTATTCCAACAAATTAAGGATGAGTCCTTCAAACATTTCTCATGGGTTTTATTGTCCCTTTGTAATGCTACCACTGATGAGTTTCTTTAAACTTTTCTTATACTTTCATACTTTAAGCCTATATCACAATCTGAGGGAATGAGTTCTCTAAATGTACTATGTTTGTGGTAAAATAGTTTCTCAATTCATGTTCAGATGCAAACAATATAAATGTTACTTACACTAACTTTAAAAATAAAGACAACTTATTGAGTCACATAAACTAAAATTCAGGCATGGCTGCTTCTAAAAGCTCAATGTTATATAAGCGATATTTGTCTCTCTCTTTTGGACAAGCAGGTTGATATCAGCAATCTCAGTTATAAATTCAACCTGTTTGTTCACCCTAGTTGAAAGGTAGCCTTTGCTTATAGCTCTGGCAAGAAAATTTTGGTAAGGATTTGATTATCCCTGGCATGGTCACTTCACATATCCATCTCTAAATTAAGCACAACGTCAAGGAAAGTATTTGGCTAGACCTCTTTCACATTTCTACCATTGTGACAGAGAAACAGAGGTTTGGGGGTAAGTTAGCCTTACCCAAATCTCAAGGTAGCTCTTCTCTACATAATAAAAGATATGTCCCAGTTTCGTTTCAGAAAGCGTGTGAACTGCTGGACACACACACACACACACACACACACACACACACACACACACCCTGCATGCTTTTGGCTGCATGTAACAAAATGTCCAACTTAATGGGGCTTAGACAATAAAGATCTTTCATTATCTTACCGAACTGAAAGCCTAAAAGGAGAACGTCCAAGGATGGTGCAATGTCTCCATCTTTCTGCTGGGTCATCCTTAGTCACCCTTCAAGTCACAAGATATCTGGAAGCTCCAAGCATCATGCCTCATAAGGCACTCTTACAAGTAGGAAAGAAAAGGCAAAAGAGAGCTCCCATCTTTTCCCAGAAATCCCCAGCTGGCTATACTTCCACCTCTGCTGCTGAAGATTTTTTTCATCAGGAGAGGGGTCAAAGCATTTAAGGGGTGATCTGGCAATAACGTGTTAGAGAAGTGAGAGGAACTGTCAGAAACCCACTCCAGATAAAACTTTGGAAAGGAAAATGGGATAACTGGCTTAAGGTACCACATTCGTCCCTGGCACTAGGTAGGTTGCTACCAACTTTTATTAAGAAAGAAAGTAAAATGGTCTTTGGTAGGCAACTAATAATGTTTTCCATTACATCATATTTCTTATTTGATTTCTTCCACCAGTGTTAAACTTTTGGTAGTGTTTCTCGCACTGAGGGTTGTCTTTTTTTAGGTTGTTATTTTATTTTGAATCATAATATTTCAGAGTTCAAAGAAACTTCGGTTATTTAGTTCAGGGCTTTTCAAACTTGTTGTTGTTTTTTCACTTCAGATTTTTAACCCATCAAACAAATGTAAATAAATGGGAGAGTTTAAAAATGAGCTGGTGGCAGTGACACCTTTCCACCCTAAAGAAGGTGGGGCCTTACCAGCCAATGGCCCTGAGGCCTGTGTGGAAAGCTAGAGCCCTTCAGAATGCAATTTAAAAACCGCATCTCTCCTCGTTCCTCTTATTTAAAACACTGAGGTTCAGAGAGGTAAAATGATTTGACTTTGTTTTTCCATTTAGGATTGTAGCCTAAATTTTCTGCTTCCCTAATCTCTTATATCATTTATGTATTTACAATCCTGTAACATATTTGTCTTCAGTTTCCACATACTAAAGAGTCCTTAAAAATAAATTTTAACAGGAATTCTTACATTACTTCAGTAGTCTTTTATGATCTTTTTCTAACTCCATTATACTATTCTTGATATATAATGTCCTGAGCTACATGCAGTATTTCTGGTGCAAGTACACAGTGATTTATTCTGTCGTAGGCAGAACAGGGTGGTAGCTAAGCATCTAGATGTTAAATGTGTTACTACATGTGTTCAAATCTTTCCTTGTGGTTCAGTATCCTCATTTATTAAGTTGGAGTAATTATAATATTTTCCTCACTGAGTTGAAGTCCGTGTGTAATAATACTTATACAGTCCACCACACAGACACCGCTATGTGTTTACTATTATTTTCTCACACTTTCCTCCCAAATGTTCCTTGGTCTTCAATGATCCTGAAAGTTGTTGGAAATTTCCTTACCAGGGGTAAAGGGCCAATAATGCCTAAACCTTATGTTTAGATTCATTTCCACAAATGCATTCTTTTCACTTTATCTTGTCCCCCTATGTTGTATGGTTTTCAACCTTACTTTCCATGGAAACTAAGGATAAAGGATCAGACTCATACTATTAACACTGAAAAGTCATTCACAATGAAAGAAGGGACAGTTTAGAGAATTAGGTCACTTGGTGAGAATCACTGACACTTCAAAATTCCCTGTTCACATCACAGAGTTCCAATTCACCCTTATAATTTGGTTCAGGATCCCAGTTTCCTTTCACTGCTTCCTTGTCCCTAATCCTGTCCCTGACAAATATCAGTATATATTTATTCTAATAGCTAAAATGATAAAAAATAAAGAGGTAGGGGTTGAGTGGGAAGAGTTGTTCTAAGTTATCTAAATGTCTGAAGATAAGCTAGGTAATTATGTAATCCTGTACATGCATAACAAAATTTTCATTTGCATCCTTCAGCAAGGACAGCTTCAAAAGAATCTACTCATAAAGTTCAACATAAATTAATATGAAATTTTTTGTAAATGTTAATGTTTTCTCTGTTTTGATAATGAGTTCGTTAAACATTACATTGCTTCCTCTAAAATTGAATATATAAATACTATATAATTACAGAAAAAATTATTAATCGTATGAAAATATCTTTATTAGTAATATGCAGAGAATACTTACCTAGGTGGGCATTGGTGGTTCAGTGATAGAATTCTCGCCTGCCACGGGGGAGGCCCGGGTTCGATTCCCGGCCAATGCAAAGATTACCTATATTTTGCACTGGTACGTCCGGGTTTAATAACGGTATGGAAATGTCTACTTTATGCAAATAAATGTAAACCAAAGCAAATTTTCCGTTTCACTTTTTCTTGTGCAACCAAAAGGTCAGTTTTTTAAGTTTCGCTGTTCTTTTTAGACTTCTGTTTAGATTGTTTGTGGAAGACCTAGAGTATGTGAGCAAAAATTATGTACAATAATAGAATATATCGTATTGTAAGATATAAGTTAGAAAACAGGTAACCACGGCTGTTTGGAGATGCCGGGGATTGAACCCGGGACCTCACACATGCGAAGCGCGCGCTCTACCACTGAGCTACATCCCCCAGCCGAAAGCCCTTTTCCTGATATAGACTTTCATTCAGTTCATTTAGCACTAGTCAAATTTCTACATTAATCTTAAGAATTTTATTTTGGTGAGTGCTTCTGAAGCACGTTTTTACCCTTTCTACTCCCTTCTTTAGCTGATTTCCCTAGTGCATCTGGACCTAGCACAGGCAGCAGTCTGGGACGCAGCGAGGATCGACCGCCTCTTAAGCACTCCTGCCCGGCGCCTGGAGCTCGGGTAAGGACGGATCTAGCTCTTGAGCCGGCCAAGGGGACGGGACCTCTGTGCGCAGAGTGCCCGCCAGACCCGGACTCCTCTGAGGGTTTACCAGGAGCCCGGAGATCTGGGTTCCTCCGTACTCGGGCTTTGCAACTCCTGCGGAGGACTTAGCTCGAGGGACTCGCCGCGAGAGTCGCCCTAGTGCCAGGAGATCTGTTCCTGGAGCAGAGCGGCGGGACCTTCTGTGCGCATCTGAAAACTTTATAGGTCTGTACAACCCCCACCCCCCGAAATAAAACCTCATCCCCGGAAAAAGACGTGTTCACGCCAAATCCCCACAAGTTGGCGGATGTAGAGGTTATAGCCAACTTTTGGAGATGCAAATGATTTCGCAACAGGCTCTTTGTCATGGGGCCCAGGTTGGAAGAAAGAAAATGACACCGCTACTCTCTTTGTAGTTGAATTATATATAAATGACGATAAAGTCAGGGCGGGGGACCTGATCAGGATGTATTTTTCTGTTTGATGTTTACATCTTGTACCCACCTGTTGGCTATGATAGTAATGTAAGTCACTGAACACCTTTAATGTCCTCTGAACTAAATTCCCTAGGCACAAATCTCACTCCCAGCCCCAACTGAAGAAATATGAACCGTGTCTTCTTTCTCGGAAATTTCCTCTTTCTAGCTGTTTGTCTGCTAGGTAAACGCCTGAGCTAACTTCCATTATACTTAGATGAGGTATGTTTGGCCCTTCTTCATGCAGTTTAAACCGATACCACCCCGCACAAGAGAAGGCTAGGTGGTAGAAGCCTCAGACATCCTAATGAAAGGAGCAGGGGAGAGATTTGGTGTCAGGGGAGCTGGGTCAAGGTCACTTCCAGCCACCACTGGTAAGATTCACCTCAACAGGTAGCACGACGAGGGCATAGAATTTTCACTCCCTTAGCGGCAACAGAGCGCCCCTCAAATGAAACCGTCAGCGGGCCCAAAGTCAGAGCAAAAAGCCGAAGTTTTACAACTTCATAACTCCCAGATTAAAAATGAATGTTATTGTGTTTGCTTACAGCAATTTAAGTAAATAATGGCTCCTAATCAGATTTTGTTTTTAACTAGAATAAGCCACATGCTGAGCTAATAATACAATAATACAGAAAGAAAAAGAAAAAATAAAATAAAAGCCTTGTCGTTGGACAGTCTTTAAGCAGCTCTGCTACAAGCTAGCTGTGGAGCCACCATACCGGCCCTAAACTGTCTGCCTCTGGATTTTATGAGAAAGAAATCAGCTTTCTTCATGTTTAAGCCACTTTATTTAGGATCTCTTTTTCCCACAATAGAACCTAACTTCTAATTAATAAAAAGAATTATTCTTTCTAAGACAGAGGTAAACATACAGATATATGTTGCCCATGTTGCACAAACATACTTTGATGAGAAACAGTATTGTCGTATTAATTTTTGAGCTTTTGTATTTTCAGTTTATTTTTCATTTAACTTTTAAAACTACTATAGTTGAATATTAAAACAAAAACAATAAGCAAGTAGTGAGCATATTATGATTATAGTCCTTCACTCATTCACTACTGTATATAAAAGCCAGCAGTCAGTGCTATTCACTGGCCCTATTAAGAGGTCTGACACTCAACACCACCCCTAATATGATGTTCATTATCCTCATATGCTTCTCCATTGTAATGGCACGGTCCTTCTTGATTTGAATCAAAGGCCACCAAGTTCTACCTGGTCCATTTCATCAATCTCTTCTACTTCCTTTCTTTCAGGTAGGAGTTTTTACAGCAAAGAGAGTTTATCAGGAGAAAGAAAGCCATTCTCAGGAAAGTTTACCTTAAATTCAATGATTAGGCAACTCTTTTCATATGGTCTATGAAAAATTGGCATGCCTTCATTTAGCACACACTTGATGTGTCCATGCTTGGCAATCTGACCTGAATGAGAGGTTATGACTATGATTCAGTTGTCAAGAGTAGTTATTAGCTTTCTGAAGCCACACAATGCTTCAACAAGCTGTGTGTCCATACACATGAAAAGTTCTACTCGTTAAGTGAAAACAGTATGGTCCTTCTGCTCTAATGATAATATCTCCTGGCTCTAGTCCCAGTTCTTGGTCTCCTTCACCACGGAATGTTATTTTCTGGCCATCTTTCATGCCTTTGTTAATATGAACTTCTAGAATCTTCTCTCGAACTATCTTCCTTCCATTGCAGTTTTTGCATCTGATCCATTCCTCAGTGGTTTTTGCACTCCATGCACACAGACTGAATTTGCTGAACCATTCCAGGTCCTATGTTATAAATTCTTATTTACATCCTAGTACCTCAGCAATTGGGGCAGCACTCTCCTGTTCCTTTCTTACAATGTTGGCCTTCATGTTTGTCACAAATCACATTCTTTTGCAGAGCTAGTTTTCTTGTTACACCATTATTAAATCTTCTAAGGTTATTGAGAGCTGATGCACAACAGTTTTACCTCTTCTTTTCCTCTGCATCCTTCCTCTTCCTTCAAAAAGCATATAAAAGATATACACAGGGGAACTAAAACCACCACCTGCTCCACCTTCTTTAATTGCCTATTCTCCTCCTTTATGATACAATGCCCTTTTCTTTGCATCAGAGAGTACTTTGTAAGCTCAAGAAATCTGTTTAAACTTCTCTCCTTCATTTGAATTCTTACCAGGGTGCTACTTCCAGGCCCACTTCCTATAAGCCTTGTTCAATTCTTCCTAGGTGACATTGGGTTTGACCCCGAAAACATGATAGTAAGTGGTTTCTTTCACCATTTTGACAGACGATGAGCAGGCTGAGGCAGGTGTGAAGGAGGAGGAAAGCGAATGTCCCTGCACGCAGCTAGGAAAGCCACTGCTCTGCACTTCACACCCAGTGTTCTGAAAAGTTCCTAGTGTTTTCAGCTCTATAACACCAGGCTAAGGCTCTCAGCACTGCTAATGAGGTCAGGCTCAGATAGGCCAGATGGCAGCCAATGATTTTCCTCTTTACTAATTCTAGGTAAAGAACTTTCTTGCTTATTTATCACTGAAAGAGAAAGGGAAACAAAGGCAATTGCACCATCTTTCTCAATAAGTTCCTCTGTGTTTTAACTATCTTTAACAGATTAGAGGCAAATTAAGAGGAAAAAGGCACCCATAGGTTTTCCATGGATTCAGAGGTTTAGCTTCCAAAGATTGTACTTCCTGCTGCTCCCCTCCAATTCTAAGTTTTTGTTATTATGTTACAAACTCTTTTAAAAGTTCTAACATTTAGATATAAATGTTAACCAGTATCCCAAATGCTCATATTTCTTGTCCCTCTTGACTAACAAAAATGAAGCCAACTAGGATATTATCCTCACTCAGGAAACTAGAGTTTCTCACTGATATACAAAAAGGCAGAAAGGATTATAACATTTAGATAAATGTTGTGTGGAACCCCAGAAAAAATTTCCATAGCTATGCAAATATATATGATGAAAATATATAATACACATACATATATGCTTTCAGAACCCTATATACATCTTTATGTAAAAATTTATACTGTTAATTTAGTAAATATTACTTGAATAAATAGACACTAAATATTGATTGGAAATAGAGATTAGAAGAGAAGAAAGTGTGTAAGATGATTTCTAGTATTCTGGCTTGAATAATTACATGCACAGCGGTGTCATTCAATTAAACAGAAAACACTGGAGAGAGAATGAGCTTTACAGGTGGTCATTAATTCTATCTTCATTTTGTTAAATTTGAGGTGCATTTATCTCTATAAAGGGAGGTCTTAAGTTGATACTTAGATGATAGATTTAAAGACAAGAAGACAGTTTTGGCATTGAGCTATATATTTGAGAAACATTGGTATAGAGAAAATAAAGTCATGGACTGAATGGGACTATTTAGGGAGAGAGCAGAGAATTAATCAAGAAAGAACTAAAGGTCTAGCTTTGAGGCACTCTAACATTTAAAGGCTGAGAAAGGAGAATGAAAAAGAACAGCCAGGGAGACAGGAGGAAAGCAGAAGAATAAAGTTTCAGACATGCCAGTGGGAAGAGAATGTTTCAAAGGGGAGGTGAGTTTTAAATTAGTGGCACCTGAAAAATCAGGTCAGCTATCCAAGGTTTGAAATGTCCATTAGTTTTAGTGACATAGAGGTCATTGTTAACTTTAATAATAGTTATTTCGCTACAAAATCAAATGTTAGTTCTTCTAATACATGCTATGCAATTTTTAGTTATTCTCTGTGGGAAGTTTTTCTGTCTTTCTTCCAATGAAAGAGCTATTTCATGCTCTTTACCTTTTAATACCTACCTTAAAGAAATGATTTCTTTTGAAACAAATTCATCTGGAAATTAGTGACATCCAAGGAATCAAGAAAGAACAAGAGGAAAAAAGACTTAAATCACAGAATGTGAAAAGGTTCTCATTCTCAATCTCTCTCTCTCTCTCTCTCTCTCTCTCTCTCTGCCTCTTTCTTTTTTTCCCAGTACTAAAATAATTACATTTGTTCATTTACTCATTCACTTACTTCGTGAACATTATCAATCACCTACCGTATACTAGGCATTATGCTTGGAGCTGGAGATACAAGTGACAAAGGGTAGTGCTGTCCATGCGTTGACTGTAGCTAAGGTCAAGGGAGGAAAGACAGCTAAATATAAAAAAAGTATCAATAGTATAATACAATAAAGGCTATGGTAGAAGAAACTAAGAGTTCCATATGAATATACAGGAGGAACACATAATCCAGACCTAGGTGATCAGGGAAGGTTTCTGGGGAGATTTGACATATGGGTAGCAGTTAGCCTACTGAGGATGTGTGGGGACAAGGAGGTTGAGGAAGAGCATTCCAAGCAGAAGAAACAGAATATGCAGTGACTCAGAAGCCAAGAAGATCAAAGTGGCTTTAAGGGCCAAAAATACATTTGGTGGGTGTTATGTGCTGTATTATGGAATCGAAAAAAGAAGAGTTGAAGCTGGAAAGTGGGTAAGCTTATAGGTATGTGAGAAACTACGCAGAGTCCTATGGAGAAAAACATGAAATTTTATTTTTAGAAAAATCATTCTCCCTGTAGTATGTAAAACATATGGGAGGGTGCCCCAACAGGAAACAAGAAAAGCACTGGAAGCTCCTCCTGGCATTCAGCAAAGAATTGATGAAATCAGACAAGAGATGATGATCTAGGCTGCACTGTCCATTGGCAACTGCATATTTAGATGCGGTTAATCCAAATGGTAAGGTAAATATTCCATTAATGTTATTTATCATGATTACATATTTAAATAACATCGTTGAATGTATTGGATTAAATAAAATAGATTGTTAAAATTAATTTTATTGTTTCATTTTACTTTTTTGTGGCTACTAGAAAATTTTAACATTTACACCTGGTTCACATTATTTTTCTATTGGACAACACTGATTTAGAACCTTTGCAATGGAAATAAAGAAAACTGAATGAATAAAGAAATACTGAGGAAATAGGTTTGGCAGAAATGTATTTCAATTGGATATAGGGGATAAGGACAAGGAAGGAATAAAAGATATTTCTGACTTGAGCAACTAAGTGAAAGAAAAAAATGGTAGATTGAAGAGCTCCTCAGGATAAGAAAGGTCTTCTTTATTTTATTTTTATTTTAAGATAGAAGATTTAGTACGTCCAAATGAAAATATAAAGGAGTCATAACAGAGGGAGACAATAAATATATGTGAAAAGTTCCTTAAGTGTCTTCCCTTAGTACAAGGGAGACATACTTACCTTATTGCAGCAAAAGAAAAGAAGGAAAAGATCAGTTGTAGCATATAGTTAACTTTATAGATTTGGTGATAGTAATCGAAGATTTTCCCATGAAAAAACCTTCTATTTTTTTCTGCAAAGAAGAGAGTTGATCTACTTGGTTTCATGACCAAGTTATTATGTTTAAAGATTGGATAAAAATGGAAAAATGGAAAAGAAGTTGGAAGAATTTCCAGGCAGCATTGAGACCCAAATGAGTTTGGAGGGAGAAATGTAGAGAGCCAGTGGTCCAGCAGCAGGGCCAGAGAAAGGGATGCCTGTAGCAAAAAGACAATGGGGCCAGAAAGTTTGGGAATTGACAAAGGTATGTCTAAAGAGATTAATATAGAATTTAATATTTTCCTGAAAGGAAGTAGAGAGGAAAGGGTTGACCATGATTGAAGAATTCTTTGATGTCAGATGAGACAACAGTGATCAGTGGGATCTTTGGAATAAATATTTAAAAGACAGAAAAGGTCAAAGTGATGACATTGCCCCGGAAGTGGATATCTAAAGTAGAATGGAGGTGAAGGTTAATGAAAGTGAGATGATCAAGGGTTTGATAGGCTTGAGATGGTCATGGGGATGTTAATTCACCTTAGGAAGATCGTGGGATCTGAGTAGAGCAGCCAGCTGCATGTCTTTAAGCAATGGAGGTGGGACAGGGTTGGTAACTGGAGGAAGGTACATAGCCTGATAACATAGTAAACATCCAATAAATGCTAGTTTCTTTCAACAGTTCACATGTAAATTAGTCAAGGATTCCATTCTGTGATTTCACATTAAAATAGTGTTTTATCCTTTTTTCCATACACACACATAGACACACTCTCTCAACACACACACATATACTCCACACACTCACATATGCTCCCCATGGCTGATATACATTAATCTAGTCTTTTAGACAAAAACTGTTATGGAGAATTGGGGGAAATGTGTTAAATTGTGCATTTTCTTTTTGTGGTGCAGGTAGAAGAAAGATGTACAATGTCTTAACATCGGTAACAATAGGAACTTCATAAATGTGCTCAAACAATAGCTTCTAAAGGTTAGGGGCAAGCCATGCTGGTACATGCTGAGGAAGCATTTTTAAAGACAGATATTTATGGTGAAAAGAGTGCTGAACTAGGAGGAGTAAGGAAACCTAATATCCAAGCAGATTGGTGAGTTATCAGTTAGGTGTTTTAGGCACGACATTTAACCTTGCTGAGTCTCCACCTGTGGAAGACAGGTGATTTTACAGCTCCTATAACTCAATAGGGTATCTGTGAGGACTCAGTAAGAAAATGTATAGTAAGAAAAATTCTTCTGTGGCTCATTTATTAGTCACATAAGTTATCTAAGGGGACTTCTGATGTAGTTCCAGTAAAAATGTATCATGGTTCCTAAAATACTGATAATATTCACATTCATAATGGGGAATTAAATATTGGATCAAATTTATGATTTCTGAAGAATGGCTATTTTATTGATTATTCTGAACTTCTGTGGGATTTTTTTTTTTTTAATTTAGGGGAAGTACCAAAATATATCATCTTTTTAAGATTTTCTTAAAAGAGTGAGCCTTGGATCATTTCACTGGAGTCGCTTGAGATGATTATTTAAAATACAGTTGCCTCGACTTAGTTAGCATCTAGAGATTTTGCCCTTTGGGCTAAGACTCAAGAAACTATATCCTATGTGACTCCACACATTAAAACTTTTTAACAACTTTGTTGAGATTTAATTTACATACCACATAATTCACCTATTTAAAATATACCATTAATTGGTTGTTGGTATATTCCCAAAGTTATGCAGCCATCACCATAAACTCTGAGCTCTATTGGGGTGGGTAAAAATTCTATGGAGGCTGAGGACGCTCTGTGGTCATTGTATATAGAATCTCATCCCAACCCCAGATACCAAAATAGATAAAAGACCAATTCATTGTATGCCACCAGACTAGTCTGCCTCTGAACACGGGGGTTTTTCTGCTAAACAAATTTCCTCCATTTTACAAATGAATTTGAAAATACTATAGGGAATATAATTGATGAATGACCAAAGTAGTGTTGGGTCTTCCCTCTCCTTGAAAATTTGTAAGCCTCGGTCTTGTTTTCCCAGACTATGGATCAGAAAGAATTTGTAAGGAAAAAGAATCATGATTATGCTAATGTTTCTCAGCTACTCAGCTACTTGGCAAAGTCTTGCTTTCTGATCTAGAGGTCTTTTTCCCTTCTTAAGAATTCAGGATCGATGCAACTTCCTAACATCTTTAGAGAGATATTTAGAGAGAGAATGTCTTTAATAGCTTATTGACATTTTCAGTTTGTCTGCTTCCCAGAACTCCATTGTTGACTCAGTTCCATCTCTGTTTAATTAGAGGGGAAAGACTTTTAAACAAAAACACTTCATTGTTCCCATAAATGGTAATGTAAAAGGTAACATAAATGGTAAGGTGTGAGTCTGAAACACCCAAGGCTTTAGAAGTAGTCACAACTCTATTTAAACTGATTTTTATTTTGCCAACTGCTTTTCTTACTCTGGGGGAAAAAAATTTTCTGGAGAACCATATTTGGAAAGCTAGGTAAGGTTTCTGTTTTTTAAAGAAGGTTTCTTATTAAGTTTTTAGTGTGGTAAATTTCCTGAGCATCATATTTCACTGATGAGTAATATTTATATGTATTATAGACGATGAGAACTGTCCAGAAAGTATCCAGCCATGTACTATGGGAAAACAGATTTATTGAACAAGATACAAGATACAAGAAACATTGTACATAGGACAATGATGCCTGTCCCCTTCAAAGTAGGCACCTTGGGACCTCACACAGTTCCAATCACCATCAGCTGTCCCATCGTATTTTCCCGAATCTCATTGATGTTCTGAAATCTCTTCCCTTTCAAAGGTGATTTTAGTTTTGGGAAAAGCCAAAAGTTGTAGGGTACCAAATCTGGTCTATAGGGGCCTGGGTCACCTGGGTGATTTGATGTTTCACCAAGAAACTCTGCAGGAGACATGATACACGAGTGGGTGCACTGTCGTGATGAAGTTGTCAATCACCAGTTGCCCATAGCTGCGGCCTTCTGATCATCTGAATAATTTCTGCAGAGCAATATTCAAGCTTAATGCAAAATCTGATGCAGATTCATCGCTCTACTCTCTCAGTCATATTGAGTGCAACAATCACACAGTGGAGTCTACCACCTCCACTGACTAGTACAGTGAAGTTGTTACAGTTCATGCATGCACTTTCCAATCTACTCTCCTTGGCTGCTAGCTTACATCAATGTCACAGACACAAGTCTCACTATATTAACAATGATTGGACTTTTTCTGGGCAGACCTCATATATATATATATATATATATATATATATATATATATATATATATATTTATGTATGTATGTATGTATGTATGTATTGTGGGTGTGTCATACAGACACACATACAGGCTTCTCTTCTGTTGGAGCTAATATTCACTCTAGGGAGTTCATATCAACAACATCTGAGTTTGATTATGAGGATGAAAACAACAGCAAAAAATCCTCCACAAACTCTTATAGAGACTTTAGACCAACCCTTCCTTTTTATAGCTGAGAAAACTAAGGCTTAGAGAGATTTGGTAACTTTGAACTACAGCACACTTTTCTGTTTTCCTTAGAGTAAATTATCATAAGTTTAGAGGAACTAATCTTGAATTAAAGTTAAGAACTCAATTAAACATGATTTTCAAGGTAAAACCTTAAAAGCTGTAATGAAATAAGTTCTAGTCTGTGTCAATAGCCAAGTACTATATTTTCAAGACCATGGCATTAAAATGACAGTGAAATGCAAGTTATGTGTTGAAATTGCTTATTTTCCATGATGTCAAAATAAAAGCAGAGAGCAAGTTGTGTTTTCATGTTGGTTATTTTCCTCTTCTATATACAAAGATTGTCAATTCAGTATAAAGCTCAGCTCAAACTACCTGTGAATGGTTTTCAAGTTCCAGAGACCTTTGTCTGGAAACATTGTTCAAACCGCTGATAATATTGTCATATATAGATTCCATCTTGGTTTAAAGCACAGGCCCCCACAACATTACCCTTGTTTATATGTCTTGAAGCAGCCCCTAGTTCCAGGAAATACTTTGTCATCATGCACTTGACAATTTTTGGTTGCCATCAACCACGTCCCAAACTTAACACTCAGCTTTCCCAGTCAGTCTTTCCAGGGACCCAACTCACCTCTTTGTTTGGGTTTCCATGCTGACATTTAGAAAAACAACAATCACTTGACTCATAAAGCCCTTTCTCTATGTTCGTACAATTTTTATTATTGACTTTCTCCTAAAAGCTCCAAAATATTTTAAGGATTTTTTTTTCTTTTTTGCAAGAGTGAGCTTCCAATTTGTATTTTTTAAGTGCTTCCAAAATTTTTCTTAACATATGTTGCACAAAGTCTGTCTTATTAGCAGAACCTACTCTTCTTCCAAATAGCATAAAAATCCAAAGATTTAGCCTTTCAGAGAGTATTTCTAGGTAGTACCATTAATTTTAGCTTTGTGTTTAGCTGAAATTAATTTGTTTAGGTTAGGATTTCCCATGTTGCTTATCTAAAACCATTAAAGATTTTGAGTTCATATTCATTTCTGTAGCACTAAATTTGGTGTTGTATCTGGATGGGGGCACATTTCTTTGTATTCATTAGGGCAGTAAAAGTTTTGTTTTGTTTTTTAAATGAACACAGCAATGTAATGTTTGATCCTAACATTTTTGAACAGCTTTCTTTGCTTCTTCCTTTTACTCAGAAAATGATATCTATTTATGTATTTACTCATTTATTTAATCCTCACTTAGGATTTATCCACTAATCCTAGAGAAAGAGAAGATTGATTGCTTCCCACACCAAACCCACAACCCAGGTATGTGCTTTGACCAGGAATCAAACCTATGACCCTTCAGTTCATGAGACAATGCTCCACCCAGGGCAGAAAACTATTTAAAATCATAGGATTTGTTAAGTCTGTGCAGAAAATTAAGAATTTTAGAGAGGCATTACTGTACGTGATAATAGGATAAAAGCCACTTTCTCAGGACCTCTTTTCCAGAGCTGGCTGGACATTTTAAAGCATAACTGACCCTGATTGTTTTATGAGCCTATATCATCAGGATTAGAAAATCAGTGGAATCACCCTGAAGGCATAGAGGCTTCAGGAACTTACTAAACAAGACATACCAGACCACAATAACCTGACTAGACCTTGCACCCAAATTAACATTGAAACAAGTTGCAACCCAACTGAAAGAGCCTGCTCTTCAACTATACCATTATCCAATAAAAGGCCCAAGCCCTACTCCCTCGGGGTTGGTGCCTATCTTCACACCTAGCCCTTTCTCTGTCTCTCTGTCTCTGTCTCTCTGTCTCTCTGTCTCTCTCTGTCTCTCTCTCTCTCTCTCTCTCTCGTAAACTAAACCTTTACTCTCTGTACTTTCTTCTCTTTGTGAATTCTTTCATAGCCTGTGTCACCAACCACCCTAACACTCTGGTGGCCTGTACGGGGACGGGGACGTTCTCTATTTCTCCCTCTCCTCCCGCCTCCTGAGACTTGCAACTAGGGGAGCAGTGGGAAGCTGAAGTTCAGCCTGGGTTAGCCCCTGAACCCTGTCTCTGTGAGATTTGGAGAAAGGATTCTAGTCTTTCTGCATCTCTCTGGACCCCGTGGACAGCCTCTTTCTCACCCATCTTCACGGCCAGCGCTTGGTAAGTCTCTGAATCTCAGGACGAAAGCATCCAAATGAAAGTGATAGCTTATCCTCTCGTGTCGTTGTCGTTGTAGTTTATCACTTTTGCAGGGTTTTGGCTGGGAGGGACGCCTCCAACCATCTCCCTGCTGGTTCGGTCTGCTCTCCGGGCTCAGGGACGCCTGGCTCTGAGGCAGAACCTTGTGTTCGGTCTGCCCTCAGGTTCGAGGGCACTCAGCTCTGGCCACAGCTCTGGGTTGTTTGTATTGGAGACACCCTTCTCAAACCTTCTCCCTTCCCTCCAGTTGTTCTCATTCCTGAGATATTCTTCCCTTTTCTTTTTCTTTCTTCTCACCATGGGCAATACCCAATTGACCTGCCCAAGGACTCCCCATTGGATTGTCTGAAGATTTTGAGGGCTCTCGGACTTACCGACCTCAAGCCCAGGTGCTTGATTTTCTATTGCAACATGACCTGGCCTCAATACAAACTGGGTGACCAGAAGGTCTGGTCCATGGACCAATCTCTTAACTATAGTACTATCCTCCAACTTGACCTGCACTGCTGCTGTCTCAATCCCCTATTTAGGATTAGTTGTCCAGGGGGGACAAGATTATAACCTTCAGTGGAGATTCCAGGCCTCTTTCTCCTAACTATGTCTTTTTCTTCAAAATGGCCTCACATGTTTTTTTTCACCTCCTTTTTCTGACCATTCTATACACATCTCTACCACCAGCCCCCTTCCTAAACTGGAAAACATTCTAAATTCTCCTGGAGACGTGGGAGCTGATCAGTCCTGGGAACAATTGAGCCTGCCTCTCAATGCAGTGAAAAAAGTGGCATTTTAAATTTCCTTTTCAACCCCTTTGCCTGATTCTCCAACACCCTCTCCATCTCTTCTTCCTACTTCTCCTACTCAGACTTTGCCCCCCCCCCGCCCTCCCCACTTCAGATTGGGTTTCTCCCTTCCACACCTGTTCTTGCCACCTCTTCCAGAAACCTCCTAAGAGAAAACTAATCTTGAGACTGACTGAATGTTTGATAACCATTTTTTTTCTTTATTATTAACTTCCATCAGAGCCTCAGGGACAGCTTAACAGGATACCTGCTCTACTCAGAATGGCCCCAAACAGCCCAGAAACTTACAGGGATGCCTCTAACTCTTGGCTTGCTACATATCTCTTTGAGTGGGTTAAATCCACTCCCAGGACGTCTGGTTGGTGTTCTTGTCATTGGTAAGGTCACCCTCATGCACAACGTAAATACACCCATCTCTTTTTATTTCTCTGCTTGTGTGGACTATAACTCCCGGCCCTCCATCTGCAGCATGTATCTTCTGTTACGAGGTTTCTGACCTTTCAGAAGGCCAAAGCAACCCTGTCCAGGCTCTTTCCTGCTGCTCAATTCCTTGGATCCCTGACATTATTCCCACTACTCATTAACAATCCTTAAAGCTTTTATTGAAAGTCTCAACAGGTCTTCTTCCTTGGTATTTAGGACCTCCCATCCCCTTTCCAGTATTCTTAAAACTTATCAGAAACAAATGTGAAAAATCTTGTGCTTTCTCTATAAGAATTATTAATTCAACTTATGTCTATGGTCTTTATGTGTTCAGTCTTCATGTGAATGGCCTGTATGTGGAATGTGTTTGTCTGTGCAGTGCATGTAGTGTGTTTTTTGCCTCTGAATGGCATAATTGGGCATTATTTTATTGGCCTAAATATATAAATACTTATATAAATTAAGCAGGATCCTATGTTCTGGACAAAATATTTGATATTTAAACTGGTTTTAAGTTTGATTAATGTCTTTTATGGTTATCACTAAAAATTATATATATATATATATATATATATATATATAAAATTTGTTTTACAACAAGCTCATGTTATAATCTTTTGGTTAAATATATTTGACAACCTCCCCAAAGTTTAAATTTAAAAAATTGAGAAATGACTTTGAGTTATAAAAATGGGCCCCGGGAATACCTCAAGGATTTATTCTCTCTCTTTACAAAATAGAAGCTCTTAAACCAATTAGGCCTGTTTATTATGCTTGAAATTACATGGGAAGCTTTGCAAAACAGAATAATAATAACTATTCTGTTTGTATACACGTATTTTCATCAAAATAGATACTCTAGAAATTTCAACCTTCCCTAGGAAGAAACTTGCAAAAATTTAAAGTCTATTTCAATCAGAAAACTCTCAGGGTTAATAGGTGTCTTGTGAGTGACTCTGGACAAGCCAGGGGTGATGGTCCCCTATAGAGACATCAAGCACTGTACTCTGGGTATTTTTAACCCAAATATTAGGAATTTATGACTCATTTACAAGGCTCAATGCATACTTCTAATAAGTTCTGTATGGCATTTAAAATCTTGCATACTGTTTGGTGTTTATATATATTTAAAATTGTGTGTTCTTATCTCATTTCATAGTAATTATTACTTACCAAGAAATTGTTATCTTGGAAATGTTATATCTTACAAAGAAGCAAAGTTCTTTCTCAGTGGGAGCAATTTGAAAGAAGGTAGGAGGTTTGCTTGTTTCCACCCATCAAGAAGGCTGCTCATACCCTAACCAGATCTCACAGACTCGTGGCAAGACCAGAGCTGAAACAAACATTTTGAGTATAATTTAGGATGTTTAATTCTTGATTTGCCTTGTTTTGGTTGGGTGGAGGCAATTACACTAGTTGTTTCTGCTTGTTAGACAGTTGTTAAAAAACTCAAACTATGAAAGATTTTACTTGCTCACTAAACGAATAGGCAGATAACATGATTTAAAACTTCTCCATTGGACAATGGACATTGAGTGGATTATGTTTTTCAATGGGGTAAAATATGAAGCATTTTCTGCAGAGGTATATATGTCCTGAGGATATGAAGAAAATAGTTATGTCCTTAAAACTTCAGTGCCTAAATAATGAGGAAGACTCTTTTGCGCTATGTAAATTCCAATTCCTTATGTTCTTTGCCATGGAATTTAGTAACTCCTTGTTTGCTCTAGTTCTGCCATCTAGGTAAATCTCACCTTCCTGAGCAGGTTTCAGGCCTTGCATTTTCTTCTCAACTCCTTCAGCATGAGTAGTCTATCAGACATTGATGCAACTATACTACAGCTTCACAACAAGTATCTTATCACTGACCTCAAATCTCAACATATTGTTAAATACGCTGTTCTCATTGCCTGAGTGGCATGGACAATGGCCTGGCAAAAGACAGATATCCTGTGTCTGTTCAATTACAGCCCATGCTTCCAGATGGGAGGTTCATCACAAAAGCCAGAAGTCAAAGCATCTGCTCTTGGAGGTCCCGAGGAGCATGCAGTGATGGGAGGAAGGCCATTGAGACTCCTAGTTTAAATGTACTCTCTGGTATAAATTCACACAAGCTACAGTGCACCCATGCTCCACCAATTGTTGGGCTAAGCCCTGCAGATACAGAAATGGATGATGCTTGGCCTACCTTTGAGGACTGTACAGCCCATAAAACTGGGACTCTGCAAAAACAGGGTTAGGAGAGCTTGTAATTTGAATAGAGGACTTCTTCAAATGAAAAAAAAGTAGAAAATTGAAACGATAGTAAAATCACTGAAGTAGCTTTTTTTTTTTCTTTTGTGGGGTTGGAGTGGGGATGGGGCTATAAAATGACCAAGCAGGACTATAACAAGGTCTATTCTCTGTAATGAAAGCTAAAGTTCCATACACGTCAGCTCCTACAAAAGGGTAAACACTGGCCTTTATGACTTTGACATTCTGAAATAAGGAGGGTGAAAGTAGTTAGACAGATTTACACAGATTTTAAAGTAAAAATTTCCAGATAATTAAGTGATACAGCTTTTTACAGCCCTTTAATTTATAATCCCACTTGTGAATCCACGGAAAAGCCGATTTTAAAATTAAGACAGCTTTTAATTAGGACATATCATTAAGTAGAACCATCTGTATTTGATTCCAAGAACCCTTGATTATACCATTGTTCCATATTTTACCGTAATCTCAGAAAGGTGTCAATATGTATGTTAAGCTAACTCGGTGTGTATTATGTTTACACTATCAATAGAATATAACCCAAATTTCTCTACATGTATGAGTTCAAGAACTAAAAAACAAAAAAGTCTCAGAAGCAATTAGGCAGGTTGTGTAGAAAGGAACAAAAAGCCATCTTCACACACCTGCAAAACACCATCTTTCGAAAGACAATGGAGAAACAAACATCTAAAGAGATTTATAGAGAAAAAAAAATTACTAACATTTATATTTAAAACAAGCTGTCTTTCGGGCATGAGGGCAAAGAAAGAGATCCCTTGATATCTTGTCCTGGAGTTATAATCTGATTAACTTGGAGATGATTTAAAAATAAGAAATCAATTAAAAATACTTAAGTAGTTATATAAAAAAACTTGTTTAGTTTTTCTTACTTAGTCTGGACTCCTTTCATTAATTCAGTTGAAAATGTGATACCAGATGAATTCTGCAGTTTTGGAAAAATCTTAATGAGCAATGATTCCCTAATCCATTCTTTTCTCTTTTACTCATTTTTACATCTCTTTTCCAGTTAGCTAAACATGAATGTTTATTTGCAAACATGTACCTTTTAATCTATATAGAACCTCTCTTCATGTTTAAGGACAACATAAAATGATATCTGTTGTTCTCTAGTTTTATCACTTGTTTTAAAAGGTTAAAAACTTCTGGTTAATGATTATGCTTGTTTATCTCCGAATCTTGCAGAAATCTCACTAAAATAAAAATAAAGGAACAAAATATGGTATAGACACACAGGAAGAAAAATAATATGAGAAGAAATTATTGAAGAGGGGAGGTAAACAAATTTTGAAGAAAGAAAGCAAATGGGTGAGTACTGGGAAGGCTCAGGAATACACCCGGTGACTATAAAAAGGTGGAGCAAGAGGAAAGATGGGATGGGGGAGGTTGGGGGGTGAGCACACAAAAAATAAGCAAGCAAGAGAAACTCGATATGCTTGATGCTTTTCACTTCAGTGAGACAGTTTAATTTTTAAATTAATATTAAAATTTTGAGGGGTAAATAATGTTAGGTTTACAGAAAGTAAAAAAACGTAACAATAACAAAACCAAGCAATAATTAACTCTTGAAAGCAAAGTTATAGAAAAAAAAGGGAATACAATCGCAATAAATTACATATTCATCTATAAAAATATTTATATGGACACAGCAATATAAGTAATGTATGTTGATTTTACTAAAAATTGAAATATATGTACTAGTATTTGGACAGTGGGGCAGGGAGCGAAAGAGTACTAAATACTCATCTTGTGAGATCATAAGTATTGCCCTAAATTAATAATGATAAATGTCACTAAAAGCATTAAAAAACATGACAGTAGTGTCTAAAAGACAAAGGTTAAAAAAATTAAAAGTGGTCATCTCTGGGAAGATGGACTAGGAGGAGTGGATCCACTAGGAGAGGTAAAGCAGAGGACTTCTGTGTTTGTATTTGTCTTCTTAAATTATATGTATATACTACAATACCTTGACTAAAAAATTAAAATAAAAATGGCTATGTTATTTACTAAGTTGTGAGCCACACTAAAAAAACTATTAAATGTAATCCCCTTTTTCTCCCTTCCATAAAATAGAACTATATATAACAATAGTGGTCATTTTTTTATTGCTAGAAAGCTTGAGTTATGATTTTCCTCACCTTTAAAACTCATATTGATCACCTGAGTCATTTTTTTAATTGGAAAAGACTAATAAACCATCCAGTGGTAAATATTATCTGTCATCTAAGACAAATGAGTATTTCTTTGTTAATTATGCTTAAAACACAAGTATAAATTGCTTTACCTTAACTATATAAAACAAATATTTGATGTAAAGTGAAAAATAGAAATGTAATCTCAACGAGATTTCTACTTTTCTCTTTGTTATTTCACTCATTCCTTTTCCATCCTTTCTACCTTTTCTTTCTTTTTTATTTTACACTTCTGTATTTTTCCATTTTAAAAACTTGGCTATTAATAAAATAATAAAAACATATATGTTTAAAACTCAATTTAAAATAAAATATAAAAATACAAAATTTTGTATATAACATTATATATATATATATATATATATAATATACACATACATAAGAGAAAGACAATGATAACACACTAAATTTTAATGATTGTTATCTTCTCGGGTGAGATAAGAACATTTTTTCTCCCTAATTTTCTATGTTTCTCATACTTTAATAACAATATTTTAGTGCTTCTAAGTATTAAGTAAAGTTAATAACATTTTCCTTAAAGACAATGTTATTATATAGCTTTTTAAATTTTACCCAAACTACTTTAACATAGGCAGTAAGGATCTGTGTGAAGGGGGCTTCTGTATGCAGGTAGCCAGCAGCAAAAAGGCTATTAAGGGAATTGTGGAAATTCCTACAACTTTAATTACCTTGCCCAATGCGTGGCATGCTTTTTGGTTATGATGGATTTATGGCATCTCCAGCTTCAGGCAGTGATCCTGATGTGTTACATTGATTAGGGTGATCCCATTTCCTTTAGCTTGGCTTCAGTTCAGGAACACAATACCTCAGGACTGGCCCAGTCAATGCTTGGCATTCCCTGGACATAGTCATTGGTTTATGGGTGGTCCAGTCTCCTTAGGGATGGAATTTTGTTTCTGATTTCAGGAACAGCATTCTCTCACATGATGTGCACCCCGCCAGCCACCTCGAGATACTAGTGCAGAGGCAAAACCAAAACACAGAAGGTAGAACAGAAAGAATCATAGAACCAGAGTGGTGATCAAACAATATCTGATGGCCACCATGAATCTAGACTTTTCACTTACCAGAAACAATAAGTCATATTTACTGTTTAAGCAGAAGGAGTGAAACTTTGCAACCCAAAACATCTTACTTTGGAAAAGAAAAATTTGAGTGTTTCTTACATGTTGGGCATATTACACAGGTGAACAATTTTTAACATAATTCCTGTTGAGTTTGATTTTTCAGCTGTTTTCGACTTGAATAGGTATGGTGATTTCAAAGCTGCAATTAGTTTTCTTCTATCACATTAAGTTTTTTCTTAATGTGATGACTCTAGGCTGGCTTGAGCCTGAATCAAGGGAAGCACTAGTGCTCTCCTATTGGCTGAGAGCAAACCTCCCTCAAGTGGGGAGGGGTGGGGGATGACCTTGGAGACCAGCGACAGGTTCATACTTGTCTAGGCTATTCAGTTACACATGAGACAGTGTGGTGAGAGGTTGTGTGCCGCTCTATGTAGTGAATCATATTCCGAAGTGTAGTCCGAGTTCTTGTCTGTATAAAAGGAGTTAGCAGAATTTATTTTTTTATTTACATACGTACTTATTTTCTTTCCTTCACATCACGTCTGCCTCAGCTATTTCTCATCCTAAGTGCCCAACAACCTTGATTTGTTTTGTTATATCTGTGGCAGTTTCATAATTCCCAAAGGATGAACATCAGTGCATTTGTCAGGCAAGCTTATTTTGCACATTTTAAAGTAAAACTTGGTGATCAAGATAAGTCTCAGGCCCCTCACAAGTTGTGCAAGCAGTGTGTCAAGAGTTTACAGATTTGGACGAAGGGAACACGTGATAAATTGCCATTTGGTATACTATGGTTTGGTGAGAGCCCAGAGATCATTCAAGTGACTGTTACTTTTGTATAGTGAAAACATCAGGATAAAACAAGGAAAATAAATGTAAAATAGAGTATGCTAGTCCACCATCAGCTATACACCCAGTGCCTCATTCATCTGAAATCCCAGTGCCAGTTTTCATTGAACTACCCTCTTTCAAAAACAGGAGTATGGTGAAGACTAAGTGACAGCAACGATGAAGATTTTGAGATTGAAGATGACTCAGTTCATAAGGGATTTGATCAGCATAAGTTGAATGATCTGGCATGAGATTTGGGACTATCCAAAAAGGCTTCAAACTCCTAGCATCAAGACTGCACGAGAAAAACTTGCTTGCAAAAGGAGCAAAGGCACCCTACTTTCAATCAAGAGAAAGTGCATTTCTGCAGTATTTTTGAAGTGATGGTGGCTTTGTGTATTGCCATAACATACATGGTTTAATGGAGAATTGGGAATTCCAATCTATAACGCAACTGAATGGCAACTGTTCATCGATAGCTCAAAGCAGAGCTTGAAGTGTGTCCTCCGTTACAATGGCAATTTATTTGGTGCAGTCCCAATTGGTCATTCAATTTGTTTTCATGAAGAATATGAAGACATAAAGAGAGTCATTGACCTGTTGCAATATCACAAGCACAATTGGATCATCTGTATTCACCTTCAAATGGTCTGCTTCCTTCTTGGTCAGCAATGCAGATACACCAAGTATCCCTGTTTTCTGTGTATGTAGGACAGCAGAACTCATGAGAAGCATTGGGTGGAGTCAAATTGGCCTCCAAGATCTGACCTCAAAGCTGGTGATCCAAACATTAGCCACCTGTTGACAGGAAGAACATTATATTCCCGCCTCCGCACATAAAACTGGGTCTCATGAAGCAATTTGTTAAAGCTTTGCCAACTGAAGGAGACAGTTTCAAGTATCTCATTTTGGCATTTCCTAGCCCGTCATTTGAAAAGATAAAATACCTTAATATGTATGTTTGGTAGCACCCTGGCTGGTTTGGCTCAGTGGATTGAGCGTCGGCCTGCGAGCTAAGTGTCACTGGTTCGATCTTCCAGCCAGGGCACATCAGAGAAGGAAAACTCTGACTCCAAAAAACCCCTGCTGCCTTGCGGCATACCTCTTCAGGGGAAAGGCTAAGGGAGTAAACCCCGACAGAAAATCCGGAGCCGGAGTCCCTAAGGCGGTTTGACGTTGTAGTCAACACCGGCAACTCCTGCGGCGCACCTGAAGCCAAGCTGTATTGACTCCGTCTTTCCCTTGGACCCTTCAGCTGCGAAGAGAGGGGGGGTCTGCTGCATGGGCAACAGCAGACCCTCCATATCACCCTGCCCAGGCTCTGTAGCTTCAGCTTCACTGGCGAGGACACTCCAGCGTCATCACAAGATGTCGATTCAACACGGGAGGAGACAGATACCGTGCCACTCCCGAGTCGGACTGCACAACCATTCTCGGCGGTGCAGATAGACTCTTAAGAAGCTACACCATCGTCTCTCAAGACGGACGGCTGCCGATGTTTGGTAGCAGAACTTTACTACTTGTACACAATTTGACTTACAGTAACAATATTTAGCCTTTATATGAATAAAATAACTCTAAATAAACAGTATATTCAGGTAACTTTTTAAAAATTTTCCTTGGTATGTACATTCTGTATGATTTTTGGGACAAAAGGAGGGTATCCTGTACCTTAAAAAGTTGATGTGATAGAGCAAAACTGGGGTCACTTTTGGATTCAGATGCCAAAAGTTAGTAAAAAACAAGTGTCAGATCTAACTCAATAAAAATTGTGTTTCCCAGTGTTATACATGTTTTCTCATTTATTCCAAACAAAACAATGCTGTTATATTTTATTCCTCTTATTTTAAAGTCAGAAAACTAGTGATAGTGATGTTGGCAAATTACCCAATGTCAAAACCTAGCAATAGTTTTTTACTTGCTAAGAACATTTTTTTAAAGTACCAGTTTTGTCACAACGGTTTTATAAAAGGAATAACATTTTAGTAAAATGTCAGATGGTCATGGTCTGAGAACAAAAAACAGTCCCTCTCAAGAAGGAACTGTTGCCATCATTATATGAGACTTTTTCACATGGACAGGTGGAAAAGGTCTATCATAGGTGGGTGCTGGGCCAGGTACATAAAACATTATATTCTGATTTAACAGGACTTGAATAAGGGCTGGAAATGGGGTTTTCCAAAGTACGCTAGGTAATTCTGAGTAGCCACAATGGAGAACTACTCTTCTAGGAGACATAGGTATGCTTAAAATGGAACAGGGCCTTGTTGCCCACTTTCCCCCCAAATTTCTTTCCTTTTCTCCAACCTGCTTCTATTTGCCCTTCAGGCTATCCTCCTCAGCTGGGCATGAATCATGTCTCTTCTGGCCCTCAGTTTCTAAAAACTGAACATTATCTCTCTTTCTCTTGTTGCTTCAGTGATTACCTAGTTCCATTTTGACTACTGATTTTATATTCAGAACAACCCAGAGAAGAAAGACTTCTCTATGAGCCATTGATCACAAGCTCACAGAAAGGAAACATTGACATGACTATTCCCAAAGACCTCTCACCTCAGATCTTCACCCTAGAACAGCGGTTCTCAACCTTCTTAATGCTGTGACCCTTTAATACAGTTCCTCATGTTGTGGTGACCCCCAACCATAAAATTATTTTCGTTGCTACTTTGTAACTGTAATTTTGCTACTGTTATGAATCATAATGTAAATATCTGATATGCAGGATGTATTTTCATTGTTAAAAATTGAACATAATTAAAGCATAGTGATTAATCACAGTAATTATACATGTGTTTTCCGATGGTCTTAGGCGACCCCTGTGAAAGGGTCGTTCAACTCCCAAAGGGGTCACGACCCACAGGTTGAAAACCACTGCCTTAGAAGGTGAGCAGTGATTTGGCCTGATTCAAAATAACTTACAATTGCAAGCTTCATCAAGCTTCAATACTTTCTATGTTTCTTCTCCCAGTTCCCAAGATCGAAGACTTACTGTGTTGATTCCTAGAGCTCAGTTATTGTTTAATTTCCCTCTTTCTCTTATTTTCTCTCTTTTTCTTGCTCTCTTCTCCCTCCTCCGCACCTTGTTTCTACCATGGGCACTTCTGGCATCCACGCATCCCTGACTCTGCTAATGTTTCCAAAGTGAAAAACTTTGATTGTTCGGTCTGTCAATACCCAATAAGGAGCATTCCTATTGGGCAGCTTTTGGCTCAGATACTCCTCACTTGGTCTTATAAGTAAATAATGATCAAGGTAGTAGGACTGCTTTAATTCCAATCACTCAACTTCTTTCCTCCAAAGATTTTAGCAGAGGAAGTATAGCTGGCAAGTCCTCTGAGGCTACATAACACATTGAGTACAATCTGGTTTAGCAAGCAGCTGAAAGAGCTAGGGGGTGGCGGGGGGCGGAGAGAGAGAGAGAGAGAGAGAGAGAGAGAGAGAGAGAGAGAGAGAGAGAGAGAGAGAGAGAGAGAGAGACCCTAAGTAATGACTGCTCTCACTTTTCTTCCTTAAAATAGAGAGATGACAGTATTGTTTTTGAAATGTTTAGATTTTCTCAACCACTCTTGGAGGGAAAGCCCAGTTTGGTATTTATTTGCAACTTTAACAATCCCAGGATGCACACCTAAAGGTGTGAGAACTTGATTTCCTGCTTCTGCACTACCTTCCTGACATGGCTCCTGTCAACCTGTGCAGTGACTTCTCTCATTTTCTATACATACAGAACTCCCAGCTCCATCTATTGTAGTTCTCTGATTTTTCCATATACTTGCAGAGCAGCTCTCACTGCCTCTCAGCCTTTCCAGACTTTACTCTCCTGGCCAACTTCTACTTGAATTCAAGGTTCAACATAAGCATGATCTCCTCTATGAAGCCTCATGAGTGTTCTTGTCAGACTTTTGTGAGAGGCACTGTGCCTTGTCATGCAAAGCCATTCCCCTTTTTGCTTTCAAATGGATCCCATAATTTGTTCAGAAAGCAAATGACAATCCCTAGTTCTGGTTCCAGTAACTGGTCTAAGCACTGTCAAGGGACCAACTTGTAACCAGTAAGATGTGCAAAGAAGCCTGTTGAAGGGTTTCAAGGAAGATTGTTTCTCTCCTTAATAAGAGGACAGTATGGAAGGAGAAACTCACTTACCTGTATCAACTCCTTTTTGCTGCATTTAAAAAAACAATTTTATTTATTTTTTTGCTAGGACAAGTGTGCCAGAACATTTTTGTGCTGCAGTCATCACTTGACTATGAGGGGAAGGCCAGAAGAATTGCGGAGATGCAGCCTAAATGTCACTGAGTACTGAACCCAACTCTGTTGAACCCACCTCTGTTAGCTGATTATTTTGTTGCTTACAGCTGAAAGTATTCCTGTTACCATCTCTGTGTGAATAAGTGCAATCACATAAGCGTCCGTGTTATCTCCTCAGAATCATTTCTGCCTGAGAGTGAGACATCTTCACTCTTAAGCAGTACTATATTATTGGTAAGAGGAAAGCACCTACAATTGGGTATATTTGGATACGTACTTACTATGCTGATAAAAGTAAGGCAGCTACCTTGGCCAAAAGATCTTATGCAATCACTGGGTGGCAGAGATTAATATAAACCTGTATTGACCAGGCAAATTGTCTTTACAGTGTGTCTGAATACAGAAACACAAGAAGGAAAATTTTCAGTTGAAAAAAGATAAAAATAAATTTTCATCTAATGATTTTCAAAGTCTCCCAATAAGAAGAACAAACCTCACATTACTGGAGCCAAAAATCATCTATCATCAGCTATATATGTTTCTTGGTCTATATTATTTCTGTCCCAGACACTGGAAGTCTGGACTTCTCCCAGAGAAGAGAACTGTCATCCTGTCACATGATTGCAGTTGGCAAGTCTTACCAAGAAACTTTGGCAGATTCTTAGAACAGGACTAACATATGTTTTATATATGTGTGGGTAGGTGTATATATAGCCATCCATCTACATACATATATGTATACTTATTTATTTATAAGCCTTAGTTAAAGTTAGAAAAATTAATTTAGATGCATATGTATAAGTCACACAAATTAGCACTAGTTTTAGAGGAATTAGTATAACCCTAAAGGAAATCATTCTAATTTTTTTAAAGTAAAAATGCCAATGCAAATTTTACAAGTAGAACATCATGTTAGTTAATAACTTTTATCTTTAGGTTATTGCTCATTTATGTCAATGATTCATTCACTCATTCAAAGTCTTTAAGAAATCAACTACACAGACAGATAAGACACAGAAACAAAGTCCTTTCCCTTGAGAATCCTATGGTCTAGTTGCAGACAGGAAAAAACAGAAAATCATTCATTCATTTATTCAAAAAATCATATTAAGGTCCCTCTATATCTGCCATATGTGATGATAATAAAGAGGTGAAAAAACAGGGAAGTTACCTGCTTTCATAGAGCTAATGTAATATTGGGGGGGGGACAGTAAACCAACACCATCAACATAAATACATATAACAGAGTGATAAATGAGATGGAGAGATTTCAAATAGAATGATATGATAAAGAGTGACAGTGTGACATTTTTAAATGAGTAACTGGAAAGACTCCTCTGAGAATACATTCCAGTGGAGACCCAAGAGGCCATTGGAAGAGGCTGTACAGGGAAGTGAGGATCTTTTCCTGCTGTTGTTGCTGTTGTTATTGTTGCAGTTGTTGGTGTGTGTGTGTGTGGGTGGGTGGGTGTGTAAGAGTTACTAGAGGTGGTTTATGACAATGGAAGTAACTGAGTAGAGAAACAATGATGTAGGAGAAACCACGCCCATGACAAGGTAAGGGAGAATGGAGTCCAGAGTAAAATGAGAGGGGCATGTACTGATGGCAGCAGAAACCCTTGCTCTAGGAGAAAACTCGGCACTCAGAGAACAGGTATAGAATGGGGTAGGTGGACAATTTTAGGTTAGAAAGATGAGGGAATTCTTATTTAATTACTTGCATTTTCTCAATGACATATGAAACAATGTTATAAGCAGAGAGTGAAAGGGGTTAGGAGATTTAGGGAGTAAAGATAAGATGTGAAGTATCATTTTGGAAAGTGGGAATGCAGAAGTCTTATGGAAGTAATAAGTTATTTGGAGTGTGTCTGTGAGGGTGTTTCTGGATAAGATCAACATTTGAATCTGTAGGTTGAGTGAAGCAGACTGTCTGTCCTCCCCAGTGTAGGTGGGTTCATCCAATCCATAGGAAGGAAAAAAAAAGGCTGACAAAGAAAAAATTTCCTCTCTGCCTAACTGTCTTGGAGCTGGGACATGGGTCTTCTCCTGCCTTCAGACTCGGATTCATACAAAAACTTATACCATTGCATTTCTTGGTTCTCATCCCTCTGGACATGGACTGGAACTGTATCATTTACTCTTCTGGGTCTGCAGCTTGGTGACCACAGATCTTGAGACTTCTCAGACTCCATAACTTCATGAGCTAAATCTTTATAATAAATTTATCTATCTATCTATCTACCTATCTATCTATCTATCATTGCTATTGGTCTGTTTTTCTGAAAAATTCTGACTAATACAACTACCTACTTGAGAGGTAAAGCCAGAATTTAAAGTGTTTCTGGCCAGCACAATTATTGTGTCTTCATCAATGTTTGGTTGTTTAGGTGCATGGGAACTATTGATTCTAACCCAGGTTGCAACTCAGACAAGTAAAAGAGGGTGGCAGAGAAAAAGGCGTAAAGGGTCTTTTCAAAGGGCAGACTGTACCTGAGAAGGGCAGACTGAAAATGATAGAGTCACAAACTCAACAGATTGAAAAGTCTTAATAAAGTAAAAATGTTTCTTGTTTACATGTATATGATTTAGTGAGCTGCAGGACAAAGAGGGTGGCATGCTTGAACTTGAGATTTGAAGATCATGGATTTATTGATGATCCCAAGGTCAAAAGTATGAGAAGATGGCTAAAGGTGGGCGAAGAACACCATTATTCTATTGTAAGGTAGGGAGGTCCAGAAGTTTAGAGTCTAAGGTACTAGATGTATCATTCATACAGACATTTAACTCACAAAGAAGGAAGTCTGAGAATAATGGCAGCATAATAAAAAAGATAATAAGCCCGGTGTCAGTGTGATCAAATAAGAAGGCAACTGAGTTCTCTAGATGACAACAACAAGGAGGAGAAGTAGATGACAAAGTCTGATGGCACAAACTTCAAAGCACTAGGAGTTTGGAAGGATGAAGGGGTACAATAGATCTGGAAGTGGCACTGGAGAGCAAGAACACCCAGTCCAGGATCAGGCCTGTCGTTAGGTAGAATGTCAAAGAAAAGCAGCCTATACTGACTACAACATAACAGAAGTTACTTCAAGAGAATACATTCAGGTTTTACTCAGAGTAAGAGAGCAAAGGGAACATTCAGAGATGAAGTTAAGGATGCAGACACATTTGCTGCTGATGAACTGTTAGCTTCGGGTAGCAGAGTGCAAGGGATTGGGATGGCAGCAGAAGTGAAAGGACAGATCAGATGAATGGATGTGCAGGTCAGTATGAAGATGAATGTCTAGGCTATGGGTCAGCAAACATCTCTGAAAAGAGCCATGGCCTTGGTCACAATTACTCAACTTTGCTTTTTTTGTATGAAAACAACCATAGACAATATGTAAAAAAATGGGCATGATCGTGTTTCAATAAAACTATACTTAACAAAAATAGTCAATGGGATGGATTTGGCCCGTGGGTAATAAAAAAGAAGGTAACAAAATGAGCTTGGGCTTCTGATGATAAGCAAGGTCAGACACAGAAATGTGGGTGAATGGGTGTTTGATACTTTCCTGGTGAAGGAGGAGAGTCAGTTTAAGATGGAAGATGTGATGCTCCCAAGTATCTTTTGGCTCCTGCAGCTTCCAGATTTGGCTGCCAGGAAGACCTTGACATGGGACTACTGTGACGGGGCCAGGAGCATTACTTTGGGTGAGGACATCTGCTTTTGAGTGGCCCCAGTGTAATGCAGGATGTAAATGGTTCTCCTTTACCTGGAGCCATAGGCTTGGGACTACCTCTTCTCCAGGATGCTCAGTGTTGTTGATTCCAGTGAGCTGACTCCAAGAAGAAAAAAAAGAAGAAGAAGAAGAAGAAGAAGAAGAAGAAGAAGAAGAAGAAGAAGAAGAAGAAGAAGAAGAAGAAGAAGAAAAAAAAGCTTCATACATTGTGCTTCTAAAGAAAAAAGACATAAGCACTGGTAAATATAGGAATGGGCAAGGTTTTGTTACATCCAAAAACTCAGTCTTATCAGATATCTCCAATGTTTAAAATGATTCAGCAGCTTCCAATTAACCAGGCTTTTAGATTTTGTTAAAAACCAAATTGTCTATTTGAGGGTCTGGTGTCTTGTATCAGACTCATTTAGATTCACTCATCAATAACTCATTATAAGAGCAACTTGAACTCAATACAGTATATAGAAATAATTTTAAAAGATCCCTGGGTTGAGTTCACTGCATATTCTAAGTAAACTCTGTACTCAGAAATGGTCTCTTAGCTGCTCATTTTAAATGATTCTTGAACAACAGATTTTCACTCTTATTTCTAAAAGATTAACTCACGGCCCTAATTTACCCTACAGAATTGAACCAAACATCATTGATGCTCTTGTTGTTTTGTTGATATTATTAAAACATTTCCCAAATGTTTAAATTATTCCTTGATAATAAACCAGGTAGCATATTATAGGGAGATATTAACTCTATAAGACCCCTGAAGTATAATTCAGTGTATTTTGCCAGTAATCTAAAGGTATTTAATGTGCTTCTTGGTAGTTAATTAGGGCCTGGGATACTGGTTTATTGCTTATAACTTGTGAGGTTTCTGTTATATTGATGACAAAGAGATGGATCTGTCTTTTAAGCAAATGCTTCCTTTGCTCTTATGGAAGAAACACACAAAAAATAGTTTGATTCAATTAAAGTACATTGGTATGAAAATTCGTCTTTTTTCTTTATTTAAACCATTTCTTCCTTATAGTAAATATATATTTTAATCAAAGATATATTTCTTTGTCTCCTCATTTTAGCAGCCTCCCTGTGTTTGTTTCTATGTATTAAATAGAGCTTCTGTGCCTCTGAGGCTTGGTAGAGTGCCCTAATGTAGTAGGTGTCTTATAGGGGGCCAGTGGCACAGCCTCTCCTATTATCCAAACTGAATATTTGAGATGCACCCACCATGTGGGCTATACACCCTTTCTTGTAATTAAACCTGGATTGTTGTTGGCACATCAATGGGAGAGATTTACCCAGGCTGATCAGTTGCAAGGACTGGCTGTGACTACTGACCACTGACCTCCAACTACTTAGGAAAATCAGCTGTGCAAGGGCCCAATCCACAGAGAAGGACTTTCCTTCAGCAGAGCTTTGGTGTCCACTGAGTCTACCCCTTGAGTGCGTTGTTTGTGGAGGTTGTTAGGTGGTGCTTTGATGTTGCCTGAAGCCGTCCACTGGGTACATTGGCTCTGGAGTCTCCTGCGAGGTGTGGGCCAAGGTCAGCCACCACCTGTGTCCTGCACAGGGCCACTTGGCATAAGCTACAAAGCGATCCGCAGATAGCTGCTACTTGTGCTGGGCCTGGAGGTGCCCAGGCCAGGCCAAGCTGTGAACCAAGGCCAGCTACTGCTGCTGCCAGGCCTATGGCCACTTAGCAAGATATACAGGGCTCACTAAGGCCAGATGCTGCTTGTTTGAGAGAATTCAGGAAAATATGAAGCATGAGCCAAGACAAGCCATTTATATGGAAAAGCCACTGGAAACAGCTTCGGTGGGCCCAAAATTTGGGTGGGGCAGGGCCCTGGGAATCACCAAGGTGGGGCAAACAATGTGAGCCAGGTTGATGGAGTCTCAGATATGGCACCCACCTGCTAGTTCTGTTGGGGGGAGAGGGGTGTGTCTCAGAAAAGAAACAATGGCTTATGCCAGCACTTCTGTTGGGAGAAAATTGACCTTCCAGCCCTCATCCAGACGCCAGACAATTCAGTTCCTCCCCATATGTCTCTAGTATCTTTCAAGCTGCTGCTCCAGTGCTGGAGCTCAGAGGGAGTGAGTCCAAGTAAGTGAGTCCACATGTGTGGGCCATTTAAGAGGAACTCCCTGGGATTCCAGAAGTTTCTGTCTTTCTCAGCCTCAATCCCCACTAGTTTTTACTGCCAGAAGTTACGGGGACTTTTCTTTCTGGCACTGGAATCCTGGATAGGGGGTCCTTGTGTGGGGCTGGAATCCCATGTCCCTTTGGGGCTTCCTGAGAAGCTGAGATATCCCTTCCAATTTTTATCCCCCATACATGAGTGTGGGACCACCCCATTCCACATCTCTGCCCCTCCTACCAGTCTTGATGTGGTTTCTTCAATTCCATAGTTGTAGAACTTCCATTCAGCTCAATTTCTGGTGGTTCTGAATGATGGTTGTTCTATAGCTTAGTTGTAATTTTGTTGTGGTTGTAGTAGGGGGTAGCTGTATTTACCTACATCACCAACTTGATCAGAAGTCTCAAAAAATGTGATATTTCAACTTCTGGCCATAAGTCTTTTAAGAGTTCCTTTTAGGTTCACATATTAGATGAGATCATATGGTATTTGTCTTCTGCCGCCTGGCTTATTCCACTAAGCATAGGAACCTAATGAACAAAACAAACAAATGAGCAAAATAGAACTGGAAGCATTGAAACAAGGAGCAAACTGACAGTGACCAGAGAGGGAGGTGGAGAGGGAGAGGGGGGAAAGAAGTGGAAGGGTCTAGTTAAGGAACTAGTATAAATGACCCATGGACATGGACAACAGGGTGGGGATTGACTGTGGGAGAGGAGTGGGGGTGGGCAGGGCAGTGAAGAGCAATGGGGAAAAATGAGACATCTGTAATAGAACAACAATAAAAAAAATTAAAATAAAAAGAGTTCCTTTTTAAAAATGCAGATTTGTACTCCTAGAAAGATAACATCTAAACATAAGTAGTTTCAAGTTCTTAACATGTATGTCTTTACAAAATCTTAAAGGAATGGGACAAAGAACAGATAAGTTTTCATAAGGTTAAGGAGTGACAGGTATGGCTAAGAAAGAGGCAAGACAGACTAGGGGATAGGGAGTAGAAACTACTACCTCCAGAAAGCAGGTAGCATCAAAGAACTGGGTATGTGTGGTGGAGGCTCCTAAATGGGGACAAAATGGCAGAACATCTAAGACAATATTTTACAGTTACATAATTTTGCACAGGGTAGTTTTTGCTGCTTCTAAAACATTTTCAATGGTACACTAAGCAGTGACTGAGAAAGTTTCTGTTGTCAAAGAGCTTGTAATTAAGGAAGGGTTTTCCCTTTTCACACCTGTTTTTTTTTTTTTTTCATCGTTCTTCACATAATATCAGAAGACTTTTATCCATAATCACTTGCAACATATGATTCTAAATTAGCCTTATACCCAGGACAGCGATGCTAACAGAATTGATTGCTAATTAATTTTGTTGCTCCTTTTCATTGTTATATTCTTAAATGTAAGACTTGTTGGTATATGACTCATTCACAAAACTTAACTGTAATTTTAGTTACTTAGTTATCATCATCATAATGCTAATAATTATAAGGATAACGATGTTTATAGTAATAATAAACTGAAATAGTTTTAGGGTTAGAAATGTGAGTCTAAAAATGATATCTTCATGATCTGCGTTTGAATTTTGCCTCAAATTTGCTCAATTTACAAATCAAAAATAGATTTTTTTCTGTCAGCAAAGATCAGTCTTGTATCTGAAAATCAAGCACAGCTTGTACATCATCATTAACCATAAAGGCTCTGAAATCAGAACTTAGCTGCCAATTTTGTTGATGATGCATAAGATGAATTTAAGTACAGCTGGCTCTTCTGTCTTATGCTAGCTCTGTAGTACTGACATTAGTGAAAAATCTGTTTGTTTTTTGTTTCAGGAAATTAAATAGCTATGACTAAAATGAAGCAGAGGGAACAGACATATCTGCGTAATAAACCGGTGCAATTTTTATTTTAAGTTTATTTTTTTTCTTGCAGATTCACCTTGATTACTGCAACAGTAATTTAATTTGACCAATTACAATGACCTTGAAAAGGTATATGAAACGTCTTCAAAAAGACCACCTAGAGGAGCCCCCTCTTTTAAATAAATGGGGACCAAATAACAAATTGTGTATAGTTTAAAATCCATCATAAGTAAATATAATTTTCTCAATGATTATTCCTTTTAATAAAGTGTCTACAGGCAAATCATACAACTAAAAAATATATTTATTTGCTGACATGTAAACTGCCTTTTCAGAATGTGCATTGTTATGATTTAAGCCCAATTTTAATGCCTTAGTTGTGGAGAAATAAACCAATTTCTAAATATTACCTCAACATGAGGAAATAAAAGAATTTCAACAAAACAACATTACATTAATGACATAAACTTAATTCTATATCCCTAAACCTATTGGAATTTTGGTGAATCAAGAAGATCCTTATCCTCTCTTCCAGAAAAGCATTAAATATGCTGTGCCAATGTGGAGGTAAAAATTGAATACACACAGACATTAACTGTCACCACTTCAGGAAATCTGGTGAAAACAGTCAAAGACATTTTTTTAAGACAGAAAAAGATGGGGAGGAAGAGAGGAATTAAACTTCAACATACTTTTGAAAATTGAAAAAATAGGTAGATGAAACCAGACTGACAGCAGACCCCAGAGAGTGGAAACTAAGCTGATCATGGGGAAAGTTGATAATCACCCCCATTAATACAACAGAATCCTCAAGTTTCAAGAAATGGTAGCCCTGGGTAATTCTGGAACTGAAAGTACAGAAGGGAAAGTCAGTACTAAAGGAGGATTTGGTGAAAGCTGAGAGAAGCAATTATCTCCTTTGATCTCATTCCCAACTTCATACCATTGGGAGAATGGATCTCCCACCATGGAATAAGCCTATGATTTTATTTTGGACTGAGGGAGGCCAAGCACAGTTGAAGATAGCAATATTCAATTGAACATACCCCTCAAACGGTTTCTTATACTTGTTTCCAGGACACTGGCAGCCAGATCTCAACCTTTTAGGAAGGAGGTAGGTGGTCTTTTCTCTGGTAACCAACCTGACCATCCCAATTGGAAAGACCTAAATATATTCTCAAAAAGGAGGGATGCCCAACCAATAGCTTTCCCAGATCACAAAAGCTCAAAGTAAGTGAGTCCCAACTGCACTCCTACTTTCAGAGTTTTTCATTCTTAATCAAGAGCAGAAATCAAGGATTATGAAGTCTGAAAAAACACTTTAACATGGAAAAGAGAGACCACAATACACAAGCAATCAAATACAACTTGGAGAAAATGGATGCCATCATGCAGGAAAAAATAAGTGTATATACATATACATATATTGATACACATATATGTCGTCGTCGGCAGCCGTCCGTCTCGAGAGACGATGGTGTAGCTTCTTAAGAGTCTATCTGCACCGCCGAGAATGGTTGTGCAGTCCGACTCAGGAGTGACACGGTATCTGTCTCCTCCCGTGTTGAATCGACATCTTGCGATGACGCTGGAGTGTCCTCTCCAGTGAAGCTGAAGCTACAGAGCCTCGAGAGACGATGGTGTAGCTTCTTAAGAGTCTATCTGCACCGCCGAGAATGGCTGTGCAGTCCGACTCGGGAGTGACACGGTATCTGTCTCCTCCCGTGTTGAATCGACATCTTGCGATGACGCTGGAGTGTCCTCTCCAGTGAAGCTGAAGCTACAGAGCCTCGAGAGACGATGGTGTAGCTTCTTAAGAGTCTATCTGCACCGCCGAGAATGGCTATGCAGTCCGACTCGGGAGTGGCACAGTATCTGTCTCCTCCCGTGTTGAATCGACATCTTGCGATGACGCTGGAGTGTCCTCTCCAGTGGAGCTGAAGCTACAGAGCCTGGGCAGGGTGATATGGAGGGTCTGCTGTTGCCCATGCAGCAGACCCCCCCTCTCTTCGCAGCTGAAGGATCCAAGGGAAAGACGGAGTCAATACAGCTTGGCTTCAGGTGCGCCACAGGAGTTGCCGGTGTTGACTACAACGTCAAACCGCCTTAGGGACTCCGGCTCTGGATTTTCTGTCGGGGTTTACTCCCTTAGCCTTTCCCCTGAAGAGGTATGCCGCAAGGCAGCGGAGGTTTTTTGGAATCAGAGTTTTCCTTCTCTGACACATATATGTACACATATACATATATATTTCCACTTTACATCATCAGAGATTTAAGATTTTATAGCTTTGAAAAAAGAACAAAATACTACACAAATGGAACATTCAGAGAACTCTTAAAAAATAAATATATATATAGTAATATAAATTAAAATTTTGAGGCACCAATGTTTATAGCAACATTATTCACAATAGCCAAAATATGAAAAAACACCAAACATCCACTGACAGAAGAATGGATAAACAAAATGTGGTATATACAATACATACAATGGCATATTATTCAACCTTAACAAGGAATAAAAGTCTGACATATACTTTTACATGGATGACCCTTGAAGACATTATACTAAAAAAAAATAAGCCAGATACAAAATAACAAATATTATATAATTTCACTTATATGAGGCATGTATACAAAGTCATAGAGAAAAAAATAAAATGGAGAGCTATTGTATTGTGTGTGAGTGTGTGTAAAATCTGTAAAAGAATATACAAGAAGTTAGAGACATATATATTTGCTTCTGGGAAAACGGATTGTGTGGTTAGGCAAAGGAGTATGAGGAAAACTTACTTTTCAAAATGTATCTTTTTGTTCCTTTTGAATTTTTATCACAATTTAAAAATGAATAACTTACATTCCTTAAAAATTTGTAACACAGTTTTAACCAACGAATTCAACTTCTGTGAGTTAATACTAAAGAAATATCTGTCCATAAATAAAGTAATCTAAGTGTGGGAATATCTGCATTCGGAAAAGATTGGAAACAAGTTAAATGTCCATTCACTTGATACTTGTGAAATGAATTTTGAATATTCTTGCAATGGAATAATATGCAACCAGGAAAAATAATTTTAAATTCCTTTGTGTAATGATACAAAACTATCTCCAAAATAAATTGTTAGGAAAAAATAAAAATATACATTCTTAAACATATACATGTTTATTTACTTGTATGTTCATAGACTATCTCTGGGAGAAATTACGAATATTTTATAACAATGGGTTAGTGTGGAAAGAACTGAATGACGAACAAGAAAACGACAGAAATTATTCTCTGCATACAATATTGTATGTTTTGAATTTTGAGCCATTTGGATATGTTACCTTTGAAAATCAAATTGAATTACAATATCGAAAATGTGGGGCATTTAAAAATAGCCTAGATTATTTTCATCTTGATTCTTTCTTTTTTCTCTATCGCAAAGCCAGTATGTGCTCTTTCATCTAATAATAACATTCTGGTTGTAGTTCTGCAATGCCTAAGAAATAAAATCTGTTACTCCTGCTGGGATCAGAACAGTTGTCAGCATATGTGGGCAGCAGTGGGTGAAGTGCTTTTGAATTTAAGACATGTAAACTAAATACCAAAGTTGAATGTATTATAACATTATTGTTGATATAGGAGAAATCTTATATTAATGACATTTATGAAGATATCAGTGATGTTCTTCCTTATGATACCCAAGAGGGTAAGACTCTGTATATCAGCTTTATGCTATCCATTCAATCAAGATAGACCAGAAATATGAATATATAGAGAGTAATGAATTTCAAAGATGAGTCTGAGTCCCTTTTCAATGGTATGACTTACTGGGATGGATAGAGGTGCATAGTTTCTGGTTCTTCCTTTCTCTTCTACATGTTTATAAGCTATTATGGATATTAGAAATTTGGGCACAAACTTAACTTCATGGAAGGCTTTTGAAAATGTTATGTGTGGCTTAATTTCAGAAAATTAAGTGGCTTCTGTGTGTCAGAAAGCCCCTGATGTAAAATGATAATGATGAGGTGCAGAGGTGAAAAGCCTTGCCCCAATATCAGTCAATTTTTACCCAATATTTATGTTCACAAACCCACCATGCTGTCTATTATATTCCATATGACCATCTCTCTCCACCCAAATTAATTTAGGATGAGAAGTATTTGATGGACTTACAGATTTATTAAGGAAGCATATTCCACAAGCCTTTTGATCACTGTGTAGGAACATTTACTTTCCCGAATTCGACAGATTTTTGAGGACATTGCTGCTTCTACTGTGGTGCCATCTGTCTCAGTACTGACAACTTGGGTAATCTTTAAATGGGTAAATCTTTAAGTGGAATTATTTTAGCATGACAAATAACTTTAATGGCATGTATCTGAATACCTAGTATCCAAGTGAAAGGTGCACCTTCCAGTAGAAATCTTGAAGATAATAACAGGCAGAAGGAAGTTTTTTATTGGAAGTATTGGCAGGAGAGGGTCATGGACCAGCAGTCATCAGAAAGACAACTGTGGTGATGGTGTGGCATAGAACCAGACCACAGCAAGAAAGTCACTGGTGGAAGGAGACAATATAGGTGGCTGTTGCCCAAAATCCAGGTAAAAAATGATGAGAGTTGAAGGAAGGAGGAAGAAATAGCCAGATTCTTAGAGGCAGGAAAGTGAGGGTACAGGGATTAAGTGCTCAAGGGTAGAATTGACAGGAGGCTCTGATGTTCTTGGTATAGGTGCTTCTCCCTCCCCAACTCTCTTGTCTGCCCCCAAGTTGCCTTCTTGTCCACAGACCTTTCAGGGCCCTTCTCAGGCCACCATTCATTCCCCTGATATTTGCCAGAAGTTAGAACTGCACGTGGTGGCGTTAGGTCCCGGTCCTTGAATTCAGCAAAGAAAGAATTCAGAACCAAGAACTCCAGTGCAAGAAGTTTGTTTAATCTTTTAGAAAGAAAGTCACAGAGGCAAAAAAGTGAGCCAGCTCTCAGGCTGACACCGCTTGGAGCGGAATGGGGAATGAGTCAGCACTGGGACCCGCTCAGCTGCTCCCTTAGTTCTACCCTCAAAGCCACCACCCCAAATTCTCCCCAAGCATCTCTAGTCCTCTCTGCCTTCCCTCTGCTTGAGCCCAGGAATGAGAATGTCCATTAGAAAACTGGAAAATACTTCCGGCCAAGATGGAAGCCTAGGCAGACACGCTGGGTCTCCCTCCACAACTAAGAAGGAATACAAGTACCTCAGAACTAGAGATGACCAGAAGTTCCAGAAAATTGAGCTGCATGGAAGTCCAACAAACAAAGATATGAAGAAGAAATACTCATCCAGACAAGTAGGAGGGGCAGACCCTGGGCGGAGAGGACTCGGTGGGGTGGCGGCAGCAGCAGTAGCATCAGCAGGCCAGTGGAAAGCACAGTCACACATTTTAAAAAGTCAGGAGGGACACCTGGGGAGCATTCCTAGCTCCTCACTGGATCACGCAGCTCACGGACCCAGCGCCGGGGAAAATCAAGCCTCATTGCTTCTGACTGTGCAAACCAGTGGGCGTTAAGGTGGTGGAAGAAATTGTCAGTCTCCCAGTAGTCCACCTGTTTAAAGAGCCTCCGTGGGTCCTAGAACATCCACAGACCCACCCAATCTGGGAATGACAGCCAGGGCAACCACTAGAGAGGCGCCAGCCCCATACGGAAGTGGGAGAAATGCCTGGAAAAGGGGCAAGTGCTGAGCAACTGACATTGTTCCCTCTCAGACCTCTCCCCCTCATACAGGGCCTCAACATGGTGAAACAGGTCGCCCTGTACTGATGAATCCCTAAGCCTCCGCCCCTTACAACATAACAGGTGTGACAGCCCTACCTAAGACACAGAGGCAAACAAACATAGGAGCCTGTCAAAATGAGGAGACAGAGAAGTATGGCCCCAAAGAGGGAACAGATCAAGGTTCCAGTGGGAGAACTGAGCAGCAAGGAGATAGCCAACCCAAGAGATGCAGAATTCAAAACACTGGTGATAAAGCTGCTCACAGGCTTGACAGATATGCTTGAGTATGACAAATGCATAAGAGAAGAACTGAAGGCTATGCTAAGTGAAATGAAGAAAAATCCATACAAAACCAATGGTGAAGGGAAGGAAACCAGGGTTCAAATCAATGATTTGGAACATAAAGAAGAAAAACAGTCAACCAGTACAGAATGAGAAAACAAGAATTGAAGAAAATGAGGAGAGGCTTAGGAACCTCTGGGACAACTTTAAAGGTGCCAACATCTGAATCATACGGGTGCCAGAAGGAGAAGAGGAAGAGCAAGAAATTGAAAACTTATGGGAAAAAATAATGGAGGAAAACTTCCCAAATTTAGCGAAGGAAATGACACACAAGCCTAGGAAGCACAGAGAGTCCCAAACAAGCTAGATCCAAAGAGGACCACACCAAGACACATCATCATTAAAAGGCCAAATGTGAAAGATAAAGAGAGAATTTTAAAAGCAGTAAGAGAAAAGCAGAGAGTTGCATACAAAGGGGTGCCTAAAAGACTAACAGCAGATTTCTCAAAAGAAACTTTGCAGGTAAGAAGGGACTGGCAAGCAGTACTCAATGTGATAAAAAGCAAGGACCTACAACCAAGATACCCTATCCAGCAAAGCTATCATTTAGAATGGAAGAGCAGATAAAGTGCTTCCCAGACAAGGTAAAGCTAAAAGAGTCCATGATCATCAAGCCATTTTTATATAAAATGTTAAAGGGACTTATTTAAGAAAAATAAGATCAAAACTATGAACGCTGAAGTGACAGCAAACTCACAACTATCAACAACCGAATCTAAAAAATAAAAACAAAATCTACCTAAGCAAACCAGAACAGGAACAGAATCATAGGTATGTGGATTATTTGTAAGGTTATCAGCTGGGCATGGGGAGGGAGAAATGGGGAAATGGTGCAGGGATTAAGAAGCATAATCGGTTGGTACAAAATAGACAGGGGGAAGTTAATAATATAGGAAAGAGTGAAGCCAAAGAACTTGTATGCATGACCCATACACATGAACTAAGAGGGGTGGGATTGCTGGAGGGAAGGGGGACACTGGGCAGAGGGGAGCAAAGTGGAAAAATTGGAACTACTGTAACAACATAATCAATAAAATATACTTTAAAAAAAAAAGAGGAAGTGAGCCAGCTGGGCTCCGTGGCCTCAGGAAACAAGTTATAGAGGCAAATGAAAGGCCATTGAACAAAGAAAGCAAAAATACATGACTTAGAAAGAAAGGAGGTAAGGCACAGGTGTACTCTGGAGAGAGAGTGCATGCTTGCACTGGGCCTTTTATCTTAAGGGTTTTTAATCTATTTCCTAAAGGCAGGAATTTTAGGGAAGATCACAGAGGAGGATTTCAATAGAATATTCATCAGCTTTCCAACTGTGTCTTTTCAGGGATATGGTCTTTACTAACTGGTCAGTGATAGGGTAGGGGGTCATTACGGCTGGTCCTGATGCCAGCCATGGCATTGCTTCATCTGGTTTTGCTGCTTTTCTGGGCCTGGAGCTGAAACACAACTGATGCTTGTTATCTCTAGTTTGACCAAAACTTTGTCTCTGTGGTCAGCAGAACCAAGTCTTCATTCCTAAGATTATTCAATGCTGATCAGAACCTCATAGTCCTGAGGACTTAATGCTTACAGGGGTGATCATGTCAGGGAGAAGGCAGGTGGTTCAGGGTGCTTGATGAGGTCAGTTTGAATCAGTGACCTGTTTTAGTTTCCCCATTTCACTTGTCAAGGAATTTTCCTAGCTTTTTTCTATCCTGCCTCAGGACCACAACATTCGCCTTGGAGAGCTGTGATGTGCAGGTTATAGTGTTCTATGTTGTTCTTTTCTTTGAGTGCCCCATACCCCACCACATAAGTCTGTGCAAGTGTTTATAACATTTGTGTTTAGTAACAAATGAAGGGACTTACAGCATAGAGGAAAGATGAAAAACTGTTCACTAAATAAACTTTCCAAATAGTTTAAAGGAAAAGAACAACAAAAAACTAAATATTCACACAGATCCTTTAGGCATAGATCCCAATTCATAGCCTTGCTTCCTTGTCTCGAGTCTCATCCCGAGGTCCACCATTATTTACTTTCTTATTAGAAAGCACCTTTCTTCATACTTCTGCAGTAGATATATCTTCAATACCTTATGCCCTATTCACTGCAGTATGATCTCATGTGGGCATTCCCCTTCCCCAGGCAGTGCAACCCATAAGATATTATTCATGGTAATACCTTTCCCGAAGCCTGAGTTAGGCAGTCTAAAATGATACTACAGAAGGTCTTTCTAACTGCACAGTCTCTGTCTAGTTTGCATTTCAATTTCTGCCTATTGGAGGCAGTGAAGGTTTACCACCTATTCTTCTTGATCATCCATCGAATTCTGCACATACATATCTCACAAGGGCAAATAATAATGATCAAAGGCAATTCACATAAAGGAAGAGAAACATTTCCCCAAATATAACAATCTGTACTGAGTCTAGCCTAAATAAAGATAACTGGCTATATTTTTATGCAGAGCTATGTTGATTCCCAATTTGTTCATTCTCCTGCTTCTAACCATGCCCAGATTTCTATAGGTTTGTAAGAAACAGGATGCATTACAGTAACCTTTTCAAGTGACAGCAACTCCCTTCCAACACAAGATGTTGAAATCATGGAATTATTAAAGAGTATAGATATGAGTGTGTGTGTGTGTGTGTGTGTGTGTAAAGTGGATAGAGGATTATTTTTTCCAGTTACAATTAGCTTGGTTCTTTTAAGTTTCTGAATTTATTTGCTATTTAAACTAATGTTTTGGTTCTTGTCTATAATAAAATGCAAGACATACAGGGTACACATAATGTCTTGTGTACTATGTAGGTCTGGGGAACAAACAGACATGCATAAGAAAAAAATGCTTAAAAGGAAAAGAAAGAATGTCTTAAACTTAAAAGAGAGAAGGAAGGTAGCCAAATTTTAAAAATGCAAATTTTTAATTTTTTTTTTATTGATTTGAGAGGAGGGGATGAGGATACAGAGAGAAACATGGATTTGTTGTTCCATTTATTTATGTATTCATTAGTTGATGTTTTGCATGTGCCCTGACCAGGAATCTAAACCACACCCTTAGGGTATCAGGATGATGCTCTAACCAATTGAGCTATCTGACAATAGCCAAAAAATGAGAAGTCTTAAACTTTGTAATATATTGATATATCCATGCAAGAACAATATAAAGAATGCTATATTATGATGAGTTCTGATGAAATTTAACATTCCACTCTCAGAATTTATACCTTTTCTATTCCTGTTATTGTGCTAAATATTTAATCACAGGGGTTAGATTAACTCTAAGATGTCAGCTATAAAAATGCATGATTCTTTCTGCTTCCACATTCACTCATGTATTTAATTATATTTATTATTCACGAATAATTGTAGATAGCCTAATGGCCATATCCCTAAAAATTCCAAGATGAGTTGGAGAGAATTCCTGCCCTTGTGGAGCTCAGTCTAGTTTGGGAAACAGAGAAATTTAAAAATTACATATAGGTCACAATAGAAGGATGTATATAATGTGACAAGTCAGTCATCAGTTTTTGTGTCTGTGGGTGGGAGGTATGAGGAACAGGGTAGTGTTAATATCAAGTAAAAATTTACAGGAGCTGGGGCACCTGAGCTGAGTATTGAAGTGTAGATAGTATGGGAAGCTCATTCCAGCCTGAGGAAAGAGTTAATGTAAATGTACTCATACAAGAAGCAACATTGGCCATTTGGGGAACTACTTATTAGTTGACTAAGACTGGAAGTTGAAAGCAGAGTGCAGCAATAAATAAAGTGGTGGGAAATACCCAAGGACCAATGGCTGCCATGTTTTGTATCTCCAGCTCTGATCACTGAATTTTCTCTTGTAGTGCTCATAGGGTTTAATATCTCTGTGGCATCCTCCCTGAAGAGTCTCATCCTCCCTGAAGTTTTAAACACAAATGGGCTCTCCTGTTTGGTTTTAACATGCCTTCCTGTGTGATGATATAAATCACTCTCACCTGTCCAGTATCGTCGTCGTCGGCAGCCGTCCGTCTCGAGAGACGATGGCATAGCTTCTTGAGAGTCTATCTGCACCGCCGAGAATGGCTGTGCAGTCCGATTCGGGAGTGACAATCCCTGCCGCACTTGGTACAGGTGAAGGCAGATGGCTGTTGTTGCTGCTGCTGACGCTGCTTCCGCCTCGATCTTTTCTGGACCGCCTCCTCGTTGCGTGCAGCCTCCGCGCGTGACGTACCTTGCCTGACCGCGAGCCCCCAGGCTAGGCGGTCGTCTGCTTGAACTTCCCATGTGTTGAGATTGATGGAGCATTGTGTCATGTCCTTTTTGCAGATGTCTTTGAACCGCAGTTTTGGGCGCCCTGTCATCCTCTTGCCTTCTGCTAGCTCGCTGTAGAGGAGGTCTTTGGGAATACGGCCTGCATCCATTCTTTTGACATGGCCGAGCCACCTGAGGCGTCTCTCGCTAAGAACTGCATGCAAACTGCTCATATTGGCTCGCTTCAGCACCTCGGTGTTGGGGACCTTATCCTGCCAGGCGACATGCAGGACGTGTCGCAGGCACCTCATGTGGAAGCTGTTGAGTTTCCTTTCGTGCCTTGCGTAGGTGGTCCACGTCTCGCTGCCATAGAGGAGAGTGCTGAGTACGCAGGCTTGGTAGATGCGCAGTCTGGTTTTCTCAGTGAGGCTGGAATTGTTCCACGCTCGCCGGTTCAGTCTGGCCATAACTGTGGCTGCCCTGGCGATTCTCCGGTTGACCTCCAAGTCGACTGACAGAGAGCTCGAGATGGTGGACCCGAGGTAAGTGAAGTCGTTGACAACCTCCAGGGTGTATCCGTCGATGGTGATGCATGGGGGAGTCCCCGTGCCTTGAGCCATAACATTCGTCTTCGTCAGGCTGATGGCTAGTCCGAACTCCTTGCATGCGTGGGAAAGGCAAGTGACTAGCTGCTGGAGTCCCTCTTCGGAGTGTGATGTCAAAGCTGCGTCGTCGGCGAAGAGCATCTCACGGATGAGCACCTCTTTGACTTTGGTCTTGGCTCGTAGACGGGCCAGGTTGTAGAGCTTGCCATCGGATCTGGTGTGAATGAAGACACCCTCGCTGCAGTCCTTAAAGGCGTATTGGAGGAGCATGGAGAAGAAGATTCCGAACAGCGTAGGCGTGAGGACGCAGCCCTGCTTTACTCCGCTGCTGACTGGGAAGGCCTCAGAGGTTGCGCCGTTGTAGGACACCGTGCTGTGCATGTTGTCGTGAAAGGACATGACCACAGCAAGCAGATGTGGTGGACAGCCAATCTTCCGTAGCAAGCTGAAGAGTCCGCTTCGACTGACCAGATCAAACGCCTTCGTGAGGTCAATAAAGGCGAGGTAGAGTGGTTTATGCTGCTCGTGACACTTCTCCTGCAGCTGGCGTAGGGAGAAGATCATGTCCACTGTTGATCGGCCAGCTCTGAAGCCACACTGGGACTCTGGGTAGATGCGGGAAGCAAGGGTCTGCAGGCGGGCAAGAGCGACCCGGGCGAATACTTTGCCGACGACGCTGAGGAGAGAGATGCCCCGGTAGTTGTTGCAGTCGCTGCGGTCTCCTTTGTTCTTGTACATGGTGATAATGTTGGCGTCTCTCATATCCTGGGGGATGTAACCCTCCTTCCAGCAGAGACAGAGTAGATGGTGGAGCGGCTGTAGCAGGACTGGTTTCCCGCTCTTTAGGATTTCTGGAGGGATTCCGTCGCTTCCTGGTGCTTTCCCGCAAGCGAGGCGGTCGATGGCTTTGCCGAGCTCTGCCGCAGTAGGTGGGGTGTCTAGCTCCTCCATGACTGGTAGGTCTGGGATGGCTTTAAGAGCAGTGTCTGTTACGGTGTTCTTCGTTGCGTACAGCTCGAGGTAGTGCTCGGTCCACCGCCGCATTTGCTGTTCCTGGTCAGTGAGGACCTCACCTGTCTTGGACTTAAGGGGGGCGATCTTGGAGGGGATTGGGCCTGTTGCCTTCTTGATACCCTCATACATTCCTCGTGCGTTGCCTATATCGGTGGCTTCCTGAATGCTTCTGCACAGGTTTAGCCAATAGGTGTTGGCACAGTGGCGGGCGGTCTTCTGGACTTTGTTCCTGGCAGCCCGTAGAGCTTGAAGTGTACTGGGAGTGGGCGTGACCTTGTAAGCCAGTAGGGCCTTCCTCTTAGCCTCGATCACGGGTTCCATTTCTTCCCAGTGAGCCTCGTACCAGTCAGCGTTCTTCCGCTCTTTCTTCCCGTAAGCAATAATGGCGGAGTTGTATATGGCGTCGCGGAGACGTGGCCAATTGGATTCGATAATGTCATCTGCCGCCACTCCCTCGCCGAGTGCATCTTCCATCTTGTTGATGAATTGCTGGGTCTTAACTGGGTTGCTGGCACAACTGGTGTTGATGCGTGGGCGACCCTTCATCTTGGAGTGGTGCAACCTCTTCGGCATTATGCGCACCTTGCTTACCACGAGGGCATGGTCCGTGTCGCAGTCTGCACTGTGGTAGCTGCGGGTGAGGAGGGTGCTGCCAATATCCGTTCTTCTGGTGATGACGAGGTCAAGCTGGTGCCAATGACGGGAGCGGGGGTGCCTCCATGACACCTGGTGGATCTCTTTGCACTTGAAGAATGTGTTTGTCACGCACAGGCCGTGGTGACACAAAAGCTCAAGCAGTCGCTGACCATTCTCATTGATCTTTCCTCTCCCAAAGTTTCCAAGGCAGGTGGGCCAGGCCATGTGGTCGGCTCCTACTCTTGCGTTGAAGTCTCCAAGGAGATAGAGAGCGTTACTTCTGGGAATCTTGGATAACGCTTCGTCCAGTGCATGGTAGAACTGTTCTTTCTCTTCGGTGGTGGCGCAGAGGGTTGGGGCATACGCGCTAAGAATGCTGACTGGGCCGAAAGTTGTTGACAATCGGAGGGTAAGTAATCTCTCTGTGCCTCCTGTGGGTGGCTCTATGGAGTTAACAAGCGTGTTCTTCACAGCGAACCCAACACCGTGCTGTCTTGGTTGGTCCGGAGACTTCCCTTGCCAGTAGAAGGTGTAGTTGGTTTCTCTGATAGTTCCGTTGTCGGCCAACCGGGTCTCCTGTAGAGCCGCAATGTCGATGTTTAGTCGTGCCAGTTCCCTATCAATGACAGCGGTTTTCCTGGCACCCTTGATCCACGGAAGGTCTGCAGTAAGTCCGGGGCACATGGTCCTGATGTTCCAGCTAGCGAGGCGAAGAGCCGGAGGCTTCTTTCTTGTTGTTTGCTTGGAATTAACTGGTGCGGGTGTTTTGTGGCCCACTTTTCGAGAGGCTCCTCTCTGATCCCCACACACCCAGGGGGGCAGGCGAGCCATGGCGAGACGGTAGCTGTCCAGTGAGGTGCGATGACCTCTCCCACCGTCAGAGGAGACCCCTGGCGCTCGTTTCCTTCGCCAATCGAATGAGCTTATAACCGGTATCTGTCTCCTCCCGTGTTGAGTCGACATCTTGCGATGACGCTGGAGTGTCCTCTCCAGTGAAACTGAAGCTACAGAGCCTGGGCAGGGTGATATGGAGGGTCTGCTGTTGCCCATGCAGCAGACCCCCCCTCTCTTCGCAGCTGAAGGGTCCAAGGGAAAGACAAAGTCAATACAGCTTGGCTTCAGGTGCGCCGCAGGAGTTGCCGGTGTTGACTACAATGTCAAACCGCCTTAGGGACTCCGGCTCCGGATTTTCTGTCGGGGTTTACTCCCTTAGCCTTTCCCCTGAAGAGGTATGCCGCAAGGCAGCGGAGGTTTTTTGGAGTCAGAGTTTTCCTTCTCTGATTTTAGAGATGTCCTTCCTCTGTCCAGTATCAGTAGCATAATAAATTGATACCCTACATGGATGCATCGATATTAGTCATCATGTAAATTTGGTACTTATTATGCCTAGCACAAAGGCCTTGAACAGGTATTAGGGACAAGAGTATCAGGTAGGACTCTTTCTAATGCAAATGACAGAAAATTCAATCCCAATTGACTTTTTAAAAGGATTTTTATTTTTTATTACTTTTTTTAGAAAGAGGGGAAGGGAGAGAGAAAGAGAGGGAGAGAAATATTGATGTGTGAGAGAAACATGGATCTGTAGACTCTTGCATGCTCTGATGGGAAATTGAACTGCAACCTTTTAGTTTACAGCCCAGCACTCAACCTACTGAGTGCCACCAGCCAGGGCAAATCACAAATGAGTTTAAAAGAGAACTACTTTACTCAGAAAATTTGAGAGCCAGGTCATAGGCCTAGTTCCAAGAACAGCTTGATGTGGGCTTCGATATCTTCAGTACCCAATATCTCCTTCCTCATCCTTTGGATCCACTTGTTCTGTGCTTCCTATACTCTCTAGCACACTCTTGCATGTGGTGGCAGTTTACATATTTCCATGCTCAAGTGCAGAGAAGAAAATCTGGAAGAGATCCTTCCTGATGGCTCCCACAAAAGCCCTGACCAGTCACTGTGGCTACCTGGGGTGCTGACTGGTCAATGGAAGGAAGAACTAATGCAATCCCTGATACAAATGAGTGAGGTCTAGGTAGTATTTGTGTGATGATTCATCTCCCATGACACATCTGGATGTGAGAACCATGACCTCACAGGACTCCTTTGCCAAATCTACTCTGGGTCTCTTCTCCAGTGTCAAGTCCCAGCTCCTTGTTCATTCTCTTGTTTGTTTCTCTCTTCTCTTCTATGTACCCAACGGGAATCCTTTCCATTTTCACGGAAACCCTTTTATTCCCTCTGAAGATTCTTCAGATACTTAGGCTATGTCCTGTAACCTCCTCCCTTGAAAATTTAGGATTTTATAAAACAAAGGCAGTGTCCATCAGTAGATGAGTGGATAAAACAACTATGGGGCATTTACATAATGCAATACTGCTCAGCCATAAAAAAAAAAAAAAGAAAATGTTACCTTTTGTGACAGCATGGATGGACCTGGAGAACATTATGCTAAGTGAAATAAGCCAGTCAGAGAAAGAAAAATACCATATTATTTCACTTATATGTGGAATCTAATGAACAAACTAAACTAACAAATAAAACAGAGACAGACTCAAAGATAGAGAGCAGGCTGACAGCTGTGCAGGGTCGGGGGTTAGGGGGTGAAGAAATTGAGCAAAAAGAAAAAAGGACTCATGGCCACGGACAACAGTGTGGTGATTGCAGAGGGGGATATAAGAGGATTAAATGGTATTGGAAAAAATAGAATTAAAAAAATTAAAGTAAAAAAAAAGAAGCCAGAAATACTCATAAGACTACTTTTGTTTGCCTCCCCACTCTTGTTTTGATTTCTTCTGGAGACAATGAACATTTGGCAGGAGACTTGCTTATTGGCATAGGGAGGGAGTAGAGAAGTGAGAGGCAAAAACTGCAAGGAGAAAAACAAAGTAGGCACACCTTAGATTTCAAAATATTATCCCAGGAATTCACATACATGATATTTTGAATTAGTAATACAGAAAATTTTAAAACATTTTTTTCTTCTCTTTTCTAAGATATGAAGAGGAGGAGAAACAACTGGCAAATAAGCTGGTGAATGAATGGGCCTTACAGAAGATGTGTAATGAAAATTAAGCCTTGATAGGTATCTCTGTCTTACATTTAGCAAGGAATTTATGTTTCAGTCTCTGCTAAGTATTAGATCTGTTCTGGCTAGTGAACAGTAAAGTGTATAATATTTTTGGTTTACAGTTTTGAATACTATGTCCATGGAAAATTGATTTTTAAAAATATTTTTAAAAATATTTCTTTCTGCTTTTCTGAGGACTGAATTATTTATTAATATCTTTAAATGACACATTTTTAAAAAGGGTGTCCAGCAAAAGAAAATAAAGGAACAGTCGCATTTTCCATGTATATCATTTAATGATGCCTTTCAGTTGGATGCATGGAGTCAGGCTCCAACTAGAAAAACAGAAACAGCTCTAAATATTCAACAGAAGGATAATTTAATTCATGTATTGTAATCTGTAAAACAGGTGACAGGTCTAAGAAAGCAAAAAGAGGACAGTGATTTTCAACAGGATAAGTCACTAAGCTAAAGGATTAAAGGGAAAAGGAAGGGTCAGAAGTCATGGGACATTTGGCAGAAGCATGGGGGCAGAGGGTGAAGAATACACTGCATTTCCCATCCTCCAGCTCTCCGCTTTCCCACTCTTTCTTTGCATGAGGCATAACCAGCTCCTAAAGAATGTGAGGAAATGTTGCTTGCAGGATCAGCTCCTTGTGACAGATCAGAGAAGAGGAAAAAAAGAGCCAGGAATTGATCAGAGGGCAAACAGGTCTAGGACTTTGAAAACTCACAAAGAATTTTTTTAAATTTACTATCAGCACATCCTGGTTTGATGTTATAATTTATACTTCAAGAACAAAGTAGTTTGCAACAGATCCCATCTATGAGTTGTCTGTGCTGTTCTGGGGATGAACCATTAAAATAAGAACAACCTTATCAAGAGCAGTTATGTACATACCCAGGTCTGTACAGAAAGTATCCAGTCATGTAATAGGGAAAAATAGAGACTTTTATTGAAGATAGAAGAAACATTGCACATAGGGCAATGATGCCTCAGTCCCCTTCAATGTAGGCACCGTGGGACCTCACTCAGTTCTCCTAATCGCCATCAGCTGCCCCATGATATTTTCCTGCATCTCATCAATGTTCTGAAATCTCTTCCCTTATTTTTTTTTGAGGGGGGGGGAAGCAAAAATCTCAGGGCACCAAATATGGGCTGTAGGGGGCTGAGTCACCTGGGTGATTTGATGTTTTACCAAAAACTGCATGAGATGTGATGCATCAGCAGGCATGTTATCACGACAAAGCTGCCAGTCACCAGTTGCCCACAGCTGTGGTCTTCTGAATCATCCAAATTGTTTCTGTGGAGGAATGTTCAAGTGTAATGCAAAATTTGATGCAGCTTCATTGCTCTACTTGCTCAATCATTTTGAATGCGACAGCCACACAGTATGTATGGCTCACTCAATGGTGTCTACCACCCCCACTTACTAGTACAGTGACATTTTCATTGTTCATGCATGTGTATGCCAGTCCACTCTCCTTGGCTGCCAGGTTACATCAATGCCAAGCAAAGTGTTCTTACTATATTAACAATGGTTAGACTTATTCCCCCCGAGAGACCTCATATGTCCATATTCTGAACTGATGCTGAGACCTTGTTAATTTTGCTTAATATATTTTCTTTTAAATTTTAATAAGAACACAGCCTGCCTTGATTTCTTGGCTTTTTAAAATGCAGAAAGCTTTTAGCTTTATAACCTCAGTTGTTCCTTTCCTCTCAGTTGAAAAACTGAGAATCTTTCATCACTTTTCTTGTTAACCTTTTATTTATCCATTTGAAGGTTGCTGAAATTTGCTTATACTCTAACTTCAATGATATTTTTTAAAATGAATTTTCTATCACCAAAACTATACTACACAGGACATGGCAAATATTTGTGCTCATTTCTCTGAAGCCTCAACCTGGCTGGCATCAGTTTCTAAATTTAGATCAGGATTAACTGAGTAATAAGGCAAGAGTGCACAGTAGTTTCTTTAATAAAATTTTCAATACTGTTACTGTAGAGGAGTCTTTTCAAAGGATTTAACCTCAGGTAGACAGAAACTTCAAAAATATTGAGAAATGTCCACAATCTAAAACCTTCAGTATGTTTGAAAATTGTAATAAGCTTTATGCTCTCAAGGAGACTGAAATAAAAGGCTTTTCATATATTCGGCCTGTTATTTCACAAATTTTAGCATGATGTATTTTCTTCTTTTGTTTTTAAGAAATCAGTTTCTTCACTAGATTTCTACTGGTCTTTGAGCCAAGCTTTTATTCCCCCCTCTAAAAGTGGAATGTTTCCATTTTAGCCTGTATACTCTAATTCTCATTCTTTTTAAACTTTTAAGGGTAAGAATAATAGCGAGTGGAACTGACCACATTAAGAAGGGATAAGAAATAAGACAAAGAGTTTTGATTTAAAACTATGTGAGAAGCTGGAAGTGTCAGGAAAGTAGCAGTGGGAGAAAAATATCTCTTTCTAAGCTGCAGAGAGAGAACTTTAAGATGAAATTGAATTAAAGGTACCAAACATTTTATGGAAAAGGGAGACAGATGTGCTTTTGGAACCGGGAAAATACTGGTTAACGTTTAGTTGTGATCACACTTTCACAATGTCTATGTGAAGCAAATGTTTTGGCTCGAAATGCGTTTCTGCCACTTCTATGTTTTCTGCCTTCACCAACCTGGAGACAGGAGAATAAGGCAGATTCTGACTCTCCGATGAGGTTCAATTAGAAGATTTTTGCCTGTCCCACAAATATCACTCATTGGTAAACACTTTATTGTCTTTTCAACTGAACACTTCCTCCTAAAGACCACACAAGCCAGAATGGAGGCAAAATTGGAGAAAGTGGTCCTAGTACATTTTGCTACCCATAATTCATCCACTCACATAAAAGAACATGATGTTGGAAAGGGCCTAAGACATCAGCAGACTGTAATTATATCTGCTGTCATGTAAATGAAGCATATAGTTTTAATGGTATAGTTTAATTCATTTTTTTCTGAACTGGCCCTAATAAATTTCCTTTGGGTAAATTTGACAAAATAGTAAATTGTCAGGAGCTGAATTATTCTACATTTGGTTATTCTTTTCCCATGAAACACTGGGTGTTCATATTGGTAATTTTATACCTGAACACAATTGTGTCCTAAGGTATTCCTAGGACATTCGTGCTCAAAAAGGCTTAAAAACCTCCAGTCTTTCATTTGAAGATGAGGAAACTGAGACAGAGAGAGGCTGTGATTTCTGCAAGGTGGCACAGAGAGGTACAATGAATATAATTAAAAGCCAAATTCCCTAGTCTTTCAACTCCCAGCGCAGTGAACCCTTTACTACACCATTTTGTCTCCATTGTGAATAATTTCCCCAGCCCTTGAACTTACTCTGTCCACACCAGCTCACTTCAAAACTCTGCTTGCATGGGCAAATTATATATCAGCATCCCAGAAAATCTGGAGTTTGTATATCTGAGACATTTTGCTCAGGAGGAGAGATTATTTTAATAGTCTATTAATTGATGGTCCCAAGAAAACTACCTCCAGTTGTATATGGGCACCTTAAGGGGCAGAAGTGTCAGGGTGTGGGGCAGAATTGCCTAAGTATGGAAGCTAGAACAGCAAGTCCCCATAAAAATTTCCCTACAGAGAAAGCCCCCTTTAAATGGCAACCTTGATGAAAGTCTAGAACCGTTGAAAAATTGTAGACTTTTGGAAAATACAAATGTGCTATATGTTCAAGGCCTATGCTAAGGCCAAAAAGACTTGTAAAATGTTCTGGGAATGAGAGTGTGAGTCCTGAAACCCACGCTGCTTCTAACCGGCACCCCTTACACAACTCCCCAAATTAAAGAAGTAACGCGGTTCTGGCCTCGCAATAACCTAGACAAATCACGTGGCGTTTGAGGAAAGATACGGTCCAGGTATAGCGGAACCCCATGAGATGCAAACACACGCATATACTTTAAAATATGCTACATCAGGACAGTTAAAATGCAAGTTTTTTATTTGAATTGAGTATTTACTACCACACACACAAGCCCACCTGTACTAGAAGGCGTGTGGGAGAGCGGAGAAAGCATCCAGAGGTCTAAATCACTCTCAGGTAAAGACCCCTACCCCCACCCCCAACCTCAACCCGTCGCCAAGTTCCCAGTTCCCTCCTGTTCCCCGTGTGGAGGTAATCCCCGTTTGGTCCCGACCCTCGGGTGTCCCACCAGAATGGGAGGACGCTGGCTAGGCTCCATCCTTCCCACTCGCGTGCGGCTCCGGGCGGGACCCCGGTGTCGCGGCCGCGGGAGGGCGGAGAGAGGCTGGGAGGCCTGCTGGCGGTTTTATTGTTTCCCTCGCCCTCCTTCTCCCGCGCCTGGCGGAGGCGTCACTGGAAGGCCGCCCGAGACGCCGGGCAGCGGGTTATTTATAGAGCGGGCTGAGCGAGCGCGTCACGGAGCCCGGCCTGGCTGACGGGGCCGCTGACGCGTTTGGCCGTGGGGCCGAGTCCGCGGGGCCGCGCGCCGGGCACTGGCGACAATGGGCTTCTGTGTGTGCAGCTGCCGCCGCCGCTGGGGGTCGGGGGAGGGGGGCTGGTGGCCGCTCTCCGACCCCCCCACCTCCCGCCCGCGAGGTGACCGGTCTTTTCTGCCCCTGGCCCGGATCTGCCCCCGCCAGCTGCTTTTATTTTATTTTATTTTATTTTTAAATTTTTATCAGTAAGTTCTCTTTGGCCCAGCCTTCGCTTTCACTTACCCCGTTTTCCCTGTCTTCCCCACAACTTGGTGAGGTGGGGGGAGTTAGCCGGCCGGGGGCAACCACTTTGTGCGTCCCGGGGAGCGGGACCCACACAAGGCTCAGCCAGCGGGGGATTCGCTGACCGAGGGGCCGGGAGCGCCGGGCAGGTAAAGTATCCTGGACCCAGAGCGGGGGCTTTGTTTGGGGTGGGGGAGGGGATCTGGGGTGTTTGTGAGCGCCGGGCAGCCCTTTGGGGACTCCAGGCGCCCCGCTCCTCCGCCCCCGGGCCGGCCCGCAGGAAGCCAATCTGGCTGTGTAGCGCAAAGAGCGAAAGAGAAACTTCTGCTTGACTGACTAGAGACTCCTCCTGAGAGGCCAAGAAGATAGAGGACAACGCCCTCCCCAACCCTCCCTTCCGCAGCCCCTCGCCCCCGTCCACTCCCACCCCCAGCCTTCCGCCCTCGCTTTACCCCAACCCCCTCCCGCGGGATCTGTTCTTTCACACCCCCGCCTTGCGGAAGGAGGGGCTGACGAGGATTTTTAGGGACTTCCTGCGCTGCGGAGTCCAGCTTTGAACCCTCCCCTTTCAGCTGCTGGGAGCTGGGAAAGCTTGCTCTGGAGCCTCTCGCACGTGGCAGGCAGGCAAAGAACTTGCTGTGCCTTCTAGGAAATTGCAATCGATTTGTTATGCAGTTTCGCTAATTGGGAGTTCAAAATTAAACTTTAATAAAGCATTTGTGTCGTCTCGTCTAATTGTGAAAGCTTCCATTCGTCCTGGCAGATAGACTCAAAGTCTCAAGTTAATGGCGCTAAGCTAGATTTCACCCCCAAGTACAATTCCGTCAGCCGGCGTCGGCGCAGCTGGATTTCCGTAAGGTACAGATGTTGCTAATGGCAGCTTAAGCACGGATGGGCAGATAGCATACGGAATGCAACATGTTGCCATATGGTTCTTTTAGCCTTTCACCTCCAGGGATGTCAATCACATAAATTCTGGGAGGAACTTAATGACTCTCTGAACGGCAAAATGAATTACCTGATGCAATTTATATCCCTTGACCTGATACGTTATAACAACAGGAAGAAAGACTCTCAGTTTCTGTGGTATAAATTGAACTATAAAGTCACATTTCAAATTCTATAACATCTATTTGTACTTTGAGGGGCTCTGTCAATCATTCTGGCTGTAAAATCTGTATTGCCTCCACCCTCCCACCTCTGGGTGATACAAAGTTTATAAAGTTTAACAAAACTGTTGTCTTGGAAATTGCTAATCAGCCCTCCAAATAGTAATCGATGAGGGTATGGAGAAATGGAAAATACGATTTCCAGAGCTAGTTACTGTACTTAAGAGTTAGCAATACACCACCATACTTTTGAATCCAGAAAATTAAAGGACTCCTATGAAAAAGTATTCTTCAAGTCCTTTTAATATAATTCCTAAATCCATTCATTGACTATTTACGTTCTTTTTCTAGAGAAATAACTTCAATCATTCTTAAACTTTGAACAGTAACTTACAGAAAACAGTGTTAGAAATGTGAAATGTAAGAAAAATAAGGACCTTCTCAACAAACCAATTTCTATACTCGTCCCCGTCCCCCCTACACAGACTATGTGTGTACTGTATTTCAACTTCAATCACGTATGTGGTGGTACTGGTCATTTGTTCCCCTCAACACCCCCCAATACGTCAGTGACAGCATACTGAAGTCACTGTTCAAATCCTGGTGGAATGATTTTGTAATACTTCACAGGTCTTATTTTTACATATCCTGGTGACTAATAATATATTTAATTTATTGCCTCTAATTTCAGATGATAAACATGGTTGTCCTTTCTGTATTCCTCCTTTTTCCTTCACTAATGCAGAGAGGTAATACTGAAAAACAAGAAATTCAGAGTACAATAACTCATTATCATTACAACATCTTTTACTTTCACCTGTTAAAGGATATCTGAAAACTATAGACATACTATCTTTTAAGAAAGTTTGCTTCTAACTATGTAAACCACATTAATAATAAAAATACACAAAATAAATAGTCTAAAAATATGTATTTTCAGTCATGTGAAGTTTTAGAAAGTTAACATTTTGAAAGATTGTCTATACCCCATGTCTTTTCAGGGCCATTTAAAAATTACAAAATGTTTCTCCATTTTTCTGCTTTTGTGATGGCTGATACTTTGTAATTTAGTGCTTTAATTAATGCAATAATTTTGATATTTATCAAATAATATAAGATCCTTTGTGTATGTATATAGCATAAAATTGTATACATCAAGATATATCTGAACTATGGCAACATTTTCTGTGGGCTGTTTTTGGTAATCTTTTAATTCCTGAAGTTATACTTCTGTGGCATCAGCATTCAATGAATTTTAACCTTGATCAGTAGTGAACTTGTCAATAATGACTCCATCTCCATGACTTCTGAACACAGTGAGTGTGTCCTTCAGTCAGTCACACACAACTTGCCTTATAAAGTTGTTATTGTCATGAACAGATATTGCAGCCTTTTGTTTAGCCCCATGATTATTAATATGTTACTCCTTCAAAAGTCAAGCAAAAGTCCCACTGTGCTTCATTTAAGAATTCAAGACTATTAATAAATAAAATACTAAGCAGCACTATTTGCTTTATCTCATTATAACATTACATATAGTTCATGAATAATTTTGGGCCCTTTTATAGACATAAACTATGTATATATTTTTGGTACCCATATATAGTAACAAAATCAAGCTATGTAGCTTGCATCATGACTTATTTTAAATGAAGATTTGATGGATTTCCATTGTTACTTGAAATGAGGTGGCTGGCTGCCAAGGTGATCCCTATAGCTGGAAAGTACTAGTATTATTATTGTCTGCAAGGGATCTTTTTCTTTTCCTTTCCTTTTTCTCTTTTCTTTTCTCTTCCCTTCCCTTTCCTTTCCTTTCCTTTCCTTTCCTTTCTTTTCTTTTCCTTTCCTTTCCCCTTCCTTCCTTCCTTCCTTCCTTCCTTCCTTCCTTCCTTCCTTCCTTCCTTCCTTCCTTCCTTCCTTCCTTCCTTCCCTTTCCTCTTTCGTTCTTTCTTTGCTCTCAATACCACCTCCTTTTTTCATATTGCCTTTCCATATTGCTAATCTTAGAATTAGTTCAGATATGAAAACTTTAGACAATGTGTTGGTATTGGCCAAGAACTTTTTCACCAGTGTTTTTGGTTGCGTGCTGCTTTACAGACTTTCTTGAGCTGGTATGTTTATTTTAATTGAAAAAAACGAGAAATACTTTTAGAACAAAGTACATTCCCCATGTTCTAAGTAGTTATAATTGTGATGTAATCTTAGCTGCTTTATTTTTTTTACTCATGAAAAAGCAGTCTTATGTGTTTCTCAAGGTAACATAGGAGAGGTTATGGGTAGGCATCAGGCCTATAACAGAACTTCAGTCGAGTGAGTGGGGAGGGGAGGAGAGCCAGAAGGAAAGAGTATATATAGTCTCACTGCACTGGCCCTATTTGCTTTTCAAATTTAAAACCACATCGCTGCATTGGAAAGTTTTTTCTCTCTTTTGTAGCATTTCAATTTTAAAGAATTTTTAAAAACTGTCTATCTGGAAATACTTAACCAGCCAAGCAGGAAACTGTCTTTAATTTTCAGCTATATATGCAGCTTTGTATTTATCTGGTTTAGTGTGAGTGCCCTGTAAATACCACATAAAATTTTGATTTGGTTTTCCTTACTTTGAAGATTGACAGAGGCTTCTTTAATTAATCTCGTTCTATTTCATGTTCTGTATTCAGATATTGAAATACAGTATTTTATACATTTATAAGATTGTGTTTGCATTTATTTAATTTGTTTCCTTTTTTAAAAAAGCATGTAGCCTGGAATGTTTGTTCTTCTTTTTTTTTTTTTCCCTTCACATCATTACTCTGGTACTGCTTGATGTAACTTGATTAGCTCCCTCCCCAGTCATGATTGGTAATTAAAATAGGCATTAAAATTAGTCACTTAGCAATTTTGCTGTTCAATTGGCAATTAAATTACTTAATTGCAATTAAAGTCCTAATTTTAATTGGCAAAATGATAGATGTAGATTTAAGATAATATGTATAAATACTTTAATAAGTATCTATATAAGGATTACTTAATTACTCAATTTCAAGTTTATGCTGTTAACTTTAGAACTTTTAAGTGAGCAATGAAATTTATATTACATCTATTCAAAGGATATGCTAATTAGATTTATTACTTTTCACTTTAAGGGTCCAGTTACTTTTGTAGTGTTAAAATTGTAGGCTTAATAATTGCAGAATTATGATGAGAAAATGGGCACATATATGTTTGTCATAATATATCAGTGTTGTATCTTTATTTTTTATTAAATTGAGAGGTGCCTATATACCAGTTAGTCTGAGGAAAAACCCAGAAGTGGTTATTTTATCATTAAAGATAGAACACAAACTAGCCAGCTAAGATATACACAAAAACTGTTGGAAAGTGTATATATTTTATCTACTTAAAGAAAATGCTATATAATACTGTGATGTTTACTAATGTTAATAAATACTTTAAAAATTTTAAGCATCCTAGATATTTTCTTAGCATATAGCAACTTATTTTCAGAATCTTTAAAATGTCCTTTAGAACTTCATACATTGTAATGACTCCCATGTTTACTGAAATTAGCAGTGAAATCTAAAACCACAGTTACACTTACTTGCTTATTTAAAAGAAAATCATTACAAAAGAAAATATTTGTTGTTGCCAGGGGCTGGGAGGAGGGGAACAGAAAGTTATTGTTTAATGGTATAGGGTTTCAGCTTTTTAAGATGAAAGTTATGAGGATGGATAGTGGTGATGGGTGCCCAACACTGTGAATGTATTTAAAACCACTAAACTGTACACTTAAAAATGATTAAGATGGTAAATTTTGTTATGTGTATTTTACCACAATAAAAAAGAAAATATTAAGTGGTTAATCTAAAAGAAAGTATTTAGTTCTTATGATTACCCAGAGTTAAGCATTAGGAGAAAGATGAAGGATTTTTATTATGCAAAATACTTTTTGAGTGGCATGAGGTTTTACCATATGTTCAGTTTTGTTATTTTAATTTACAAGTAGATGGTTCTAGAAAAAAGTCCTGGTTTCTTCTTCACATCTTTATACATTTCTAGAATTGAGTTCTAAATCAAAGTAAGACTTCTTAGTCTTTACATTAAGTGGCTTTTGGTGAAAAAGGGCTGAGTAAAATTGAGTAAAAGCCAAAACTATCCAAAATGTGAATATTAGCTAAGCAATTGACTTGTTCTCTAAGCATCCTATTAAAAAGGAACACATTACTGGTTGATTAATATCCTGTTAATGCAAATGAAATGGCAAGAGTAAAAAACAAACAAAACAAAACAACCCTTAATATTCAAAAAGGATTTTGTATTTTCAGAAACAAATTTTTTCAAAGTGAAAATTTCTTCTATTAATGAAGTAAAACTTCTTGCCAAATGACAATGCCATGAATGTTTGTCTAAATATAACTTCAAATATATATCTCATTTTTATGCTTAAAATAGGTTCATTAAGTAAATTTGTTATGAAATATGCTAGAGTTACCTCAACTTTTACAACATAAGGAGTTATGTATGTTCACTATATTTGAATTGTAGGGGCTACTCTGAGTTCATTTTGGGAGACTAGTGAAATAAATCCCTAAAGACCCGCTTTCCATGCATTAAGATAGAAAATCTTAGGGGATTACATTCATATTTGCTTTCTAAATTATACCAAAAGCTCAATTTTATTAAGTATAACCTGCCAAATCATGCACAAAATAAAACACTTTGGTTTAGATGTGAGGGTATGCATTATTTATATTGATTTTTATAAAAATATTTTTCCATAGATGTGCCAATATGTTCTGCTTATTATTGGTTAGTATGGTAAAAGATAATACCATCACATTACTTTCCTAAATACTTTTCTGAGGTTATCTAGTAGTAGTAGCATATGTTGATAGGAATTACAATTTTTAAATTTATTTTATTGTTTTCAAAAAAAGGAGCTACTTAGGGATAGTTCCAACTTTCACTCCAATTTATTTTAATTTTTTAAGAAAACAGACCACCAAGTGGAGGTAACTACATATTTAAACATGGCAATAATTTAAAGTTATATCAGATTCTAGGCCCTAATATTGTCATTTTAATTGAATTACAAAATAGTTTATGTTCAAGAATCTATGTTCAAGAATATTGAAGGGTTTCAGTCATATAAATGCAGAATTTCAGTTTCTTTTAGCCTAAAGCATCGTTTAAACATTTTCTAAAAGGTTTTCAATTGTACATTTTGACTCCATTATATGTGTAATTAAACCTCTATGCACAAAAAGCATTTTCTTACGTACTAACAAATACACCCACAGGAATTCTCTTCTAAACTATAATTCTTTAAAACATGTAATCATAAGATTTTTAAAGCATGCTTTCATTTTTCCAAACTGCGTGCCAAATTGAACTGCTTGGTGATAAAATGAGAGATTTTATTACCATTTTGACACCCCACCCCTGGCCTAGCAGTGAGTTAAACACGAGCAGGAGGAAATAAAGAAAATCTATTGTGAACCTAATTCCATGTGTTAAACTGTTTCCGTTTACCAGACAAACAGAAGAGAACCACAGATTTGTAGATATTTATAAATTCCAACACAATTTGAATATTTGGGCCTGCAGCATTCTGTCCTCGGGATTGGCCTAAATAGTAATAGCTGCGTGCCTGTAGAGGGGTAGGGGGTGGTGGTGGTGGTGTCTGTGTGTGTTTGTGTGTGTGGTGTGTTTGTGTGTCTGTTATCTTCCTGAACATTGTGGAGTCAGGCCCCCTACTGACAGGATCAGTCAATTACAGACGTGGGCGTTTCTACTGAGACTTCCTTCCATCAGAATCTGGTGGGGACACAGGAATATGGAGTTTTGAGAGTAGTCCTTTATATTTCTGATACCTATGCTGGGCCTTTTCCACCCCAAGTACATTCGAGCCCTCCCCAAAACGCCAATCCAAGAAGTAGCTTATTCAGTCTTGCATCTGATGTGTCTTCCTAAGAAGTAACGCTTCCCAGGAGCTAGTTCTCTTTCCAAAGAACTCTTCCATGGACTGCAGTATAGAAGGAAATAAGTCTACCTCTTCTCTCACTTTAAAAAATCTTTTATTTATTATGCCATTCCAGTTATTAGTAATTATTATAATAAGCTGCTGTGAAAACTGCCTCTCGATCTTGGATGCATTAAGACTTGGGCAAAGGCTCGGTTATCAAGAAGCCAGACTCCACATGTTGCTGTTCTCTAGTAAAGAATCACAGTATGTATTCCTTGGAGTTCACTCTTTAAGAACTCCAGAACACTTTTCCACTCTCTGGAAGAAAATTCTCAAGTTGTCCCCAGCCTTAACCCAGGCTAAGTGTTTTTTTTTTGTGTGTGTGTTTTTTAACGGCAATAACGGCGGAGGAACGTGTGGAGGAAATGTATCTACTTAGATGTGCTTATTTGTGTACAAGCGTAATGGTTACAAACTTAAAAGTTCTCCCATCCCGCGCTTTCCTAGGAATATATTAAAAAATAATAACTGCCAACCTAGCGTGGCTGTGCTTGATTTTCCGACCGCCTGAAAATAGCGGCTGGGAGCCTGGCCCGCCGCTGGGATCAAGGAAAGCTCGCCTTGGGCGCGCCCTGCTCGCTGGCGGAAGGGGAAGGGGAAGGGGAAGGGAACCCGGGAGGGCGCCACCGAGCTAGAGCTGCTATTTTGGGCCGAGCTGAGCGGGTGCGTCAATGCCTGCGCCCCCTGCGTCACCGCCACCCCCACCCCTTTCCTTCTCCCCGGCCGTCCAAACTCTCACTTTTTCCCTTTCGTTCGCGTGGAATCGATTCTGCCCACGGGACTCTGACGCTACCGAGCCCATTCTAATAAGCGATTCTTCGCCCCCCTCCCCTAATCCCCCTACTCACACACCCTCGCTCGCCACCACAAGCCCCCACCCCCACCCCGAGCACACACACACACACACTTCCTGGTTTGTTTGTTTATTTATTTATTTATTTATTTATTTATTTATTTATTTATTTATTTATTTATTTATTTCTCGAGCCCGCCGAGGCACTGCTGAGCCGCGGAGGCGGCGGCCACATCTGGGGGAAACTTAAGGTGGTCGCGTAGGTGTTCCCGAGGCTGCGGCGCACAAGAGCTTGCAGCTTCCCGGGGCAGTCTCAGGGCACCTCGTGGCTTCTTCGCCTGTACAGCCGCTGGGAAGCAGGGGGCGGCGGGAGTGGGCAAAGGCGGGGGTGCGGATTAGAGCAGAAGGGCTCGGAAACGCCGGTAGTTTCAAGGCGCTTTCGGCCCTTGCTGGTACCATCAGGATGGTGGGTGGAGGCGGGGAGTTACCAAGGAGCCCCAGCGGCCGGGAAGCCAGCCCCGCGGAGGGAGGAGGGGCGGCTGGAACTGCAAGAGCAGAGAGCGAAGAAACTCCCGAATCCTCCCTACCCTCGTCCGAGCCTCTTCCAGCCCCACAGGGGAAGCCCTCACGGACCCAGCCAGCTCGGCCGAGGGACAGGCATAGGGGTTTGCTCCTGGGAGAGGCGGCATTTCCTTTGCTAGAAAGCGCCGTGCGCCCTCAGCGTGGCGGTGGGACTGGCTTGCCAGGCGGAGTCGGCGGCGACTCAGAGGGCCGCGGGAGTAAAGGCACGCTCCCACAGCCTTGCACTCCTCTTCTGGGAGGGCTGCAGGCTCACACTTGACGCTTAGCGGAACTACTCTGCCCTCCCCTCCTCCTGTTTGTCTTTCCTTCTTGGCTCTCACATGGAGGCTGTGAGAACCCTTGTGCTTCAAAGGAGGGTCAAAGTATTTCCCTAAAACTCGTGGAAGGGTAGGAGTTGATCGGCACCGAGGAATGTCGCAAGTCCTAGAGTTACCAAATGGTGAGATTAGAGCATCTTTCTGCAGAAGGCGCACCTGTTGCCCGCTGCTTGGCTGCCTTGTCTGCGAAAGGAACGTGGGCGACGCCTCACTCTGACTTTCGGGGTTCCTTCAAGGTCTGGGTCATTGTCTATTCCGTCCTCCCTTCACTCTCCTCCCCAAACACGACCTCCTCCTTCGCACGTGAGCACTTAAAGGAAAGAAAGGAACACAAATTAGCCCCTTCCACCTTAGACTCCGTTTGTGTGTGTGTGTGTGTCTGTGTGTGTGAGAGAGAGAGAGAGAGAGAGAGAGAGAGAGAGAGAGAGAGAGAATATGAATATGCCGCCGGAGGAGGAGGCGGCCTGGGACAGGAAAAGAGAAGAGGGGGCTACACTGGGCTAGGGAAATCCCACCCCAATTACTTGAACCCTCGGAGCGTCTCGTGTCAAGGGACTTCTGTCCTCTCTTCCTCTAATGGGGGTGACGATTGTGGGTGTGTGAGGTTACGGCTCTGCTAGGCACACCCCATCCTTAAGATTCCAGGTGCTGGCTACCTGGCCCACACCAGGGTTCCTTTCCGCCCAGGCTTTTGTTGCACCCTCCCCCACGTGTGAGAGGCCTGGCGGTAGCAGTGGCGCGAGTTTTGGGGATGTGGGTGAGATGTCGCTGTTCTGTGGGCTGTGCGGACCAGAGTGGAGAGGTCACACCTCTTTCGGAAAAAAAAAAAAAAAAAAAAAAAAAAAAAACCAAGTTGGATATTAAGGTGAACCCAGAATGGTTCCCACCTTAAAGTCGGTCCTGCTCGTGACGTCAGGTCGGAAATATACCAAAGCGAGCGCCGGCCAGGAGTCCGGGGAGCGCGGCGGCGCGGCGATTGGGCGGCGGGCCTCTGACGCGCGCTGACGCGCGGAGACTTTAGGTGCATGTTGGCAGCGGCAGCGCGAGCCACATAAACAAAGGCACATTGGCCGCCAGGGCCAGTCCTCCCGGAGGCTTGCGCAAAGCTCCGCGGTCCTGCTTTCCAGTCCAGCCAGCCGCCTTCTTCTGCTCCCTCCCGGCTCCCGGCGTCTCGGCACCCTTCGCCCCTCTTGCCCGCCCTCCCCGACCTTGCGCCCGGAATCCCAGAGGGAACTACACTTCGGCAGAGTTGAATGAATGAAGAGAGACGCGGACAACTCCTAAATGAGGTGACGCCCGTGCAGCTCGCGTTTTTTTAATCCTTCTTTCTTCTTTTGCACGTCTTTTCTTTCCACATCTGTGGTACAGATCCTCTGGAAGTGGGCGCCAGAGGCGCGAGTGGGGCCGGAGGATGGGGAGTAGAGGCGCGCAGTTACAGAGGGCATTTGTCCAAACACCACCTTTGGCACTAGCGGGGAGTTGGCTCCCAACAGAGATTTCCAGGCTCGTCATCGGTGAACATGAAGGGAGACTTGCATAGTTTGGGGAGCTACGGACTTGCCCGCGGAAATAAATGTGCGCAAAGTTTGCTCTTAGTGCGGAATTGGTTGTGGCCTTTAGACACTGAGACTCCAAGTCCTGTGTATGCGAAGGGCCTTAACGCTGCCCACAAAGTGACAGGGAGAGAGAAAGTGCTTTAGTTTATGTGTTGCTTGGGAACTGTGTCACCGCTGCTGGCCAATGTGCCAGTGTTTCCTGGGTATTGTTGAGTAAGGGAAGGGGGGGTTAGGGTGGGGTGGAGTGGGGTAGAGTGTCCTGTTACTAAGTTGACTGAAATTTCTGGTTTTGATATATGCCGAGCTTGTGTATGTCAGTGTGTCAGAGACAGAGATAATATGTGAAGAGTACAGTTATGAAGCTGTGAAGTAACCAGGGGAGTAGTATGGGGGGCAATATCCAGCACAGGCACGTCTCTCAAGGCTGTGGGGGTCGAGTCTCCTTCCTTTCTACTTTTTCTTAGTTAACCTCTCTCATCTAATGAAGCAAGATCCTGAAAGAGGGAGAGGGCAAGGAGAACAGAAGGAGTGGATGTTTGGCTTTCTTTTTCATTAGTAATAAGGTTGTCTATGCTGTAAAATGCCTTCCAAGTAGGAACATTTGAAATTACTAGGATACAAGAATGCCTTGTTCCAGTAAGAGACAGATTGTGGCAGGCTCTATAAGGAAGGTGTTCAACTTGCTTTGTTGGGAATTGTTTCTAACATTGGTGCCAATACCAGATAGGCAGCATTGCCCTCCCTCTGCAGTTGACTTAAGATGCTCCTGGAAAAGTAGGCTCCCTTCTTCCCACCCTTTGGCCATTAAAGATGTTGAAAGATAAGTTTCCTGGAAAAGTGAATGCCAGTTCACTTGTTTCCCCAATCCCACTACTCTGTCAAAAGCACATTCATATTGACTTCAAGGCTGCCCAGGCCTTTCTAGCATGTTGTATCTCAAAGGGATGGTGGGAGAGGTTTCCTCATTTTATATTCTTAACTTCTACTTTCTTACCCCCTCTCAAAAGAAAAGCCAATTTCACCATGAGGGGGTGGTCAGAGGAGATTCTAAGGTATTTTATTAAAATCCAGTTTCTTCTTTTTGGGTCTGAGTTAAACTAAAATGGAAATGACACTCCCCTCTACCCTCCATACACCCTATCAAAAGGGCTAATGTATTACATCATAAGTATTAAACAAGTACATGGAATACTTTTGCTTCAGAACCCTCTCTCTGCAAGGATTTACACAGTGCAACGGGTGGCATTTTCTGTTGTTTTCAGCCATTTCCTTTACACGTTTATTTTAACTGCTAGGTTTGATGAAGGTTGCACACAATTTCCAATGAAGCAATCATGGAGGGCATAGAAAGGCCTGCCTGGTGAGTCTACAGATGCCTGGCTGAATCTGTACAGAAAGTCATCCTGAAGCTTTCTGTGTCTGTTTTCAGGGAGGAGATCTGACAGACTGGACTCCCCATTGCTTTTCTAAAAATCTTGGAAACTTTAGCCTTCATTGAATTACGACACTGTCCACCTTTAATTCCCTTGAAAACGCCTCTAACTCGGCTGAAGGTTAGTGCAACTTGATTTCTCCCCCCCTCCCCACCCCCATAATTCCGAAAACATCAAGACTAGAGGCAATGTGATCTTTCTCAGCAAACCTTGTAACTTAAGGTTTTTCAACTGTTCGCCTTCGGGAGCAACTTTCTCATTGTGCAGGTCAATTTTATTTCTCGAATGAGCTTGCTGAACCTGAGCTTCAGAGGCTGTCTCATTTGAGCGGGATTGTTCATGAAAGGGGGTTGATGGGGAGGCCTTTGGAAATCGCCGGGCTTTCTAGCTCTGGGTCTTTATTTGATCAGCCTTTCCACGCCCTGCACTGTTTTGCCCCCTCAGCATTCGCCTTCTCCACCCTTTCCCTCGCGCCCCTACACCTCTCTGACCACTGCAGACTGCTGGTGTAGCTCCAGGTGTACCCAAGCCCAGGAGAAAGTGTTCAGTTGCCCAGGCTGAGTGTATATTATTGCCCTGTTTCATTTCCAGCCATGCCTTGTGTTCAGGCGCAGTATGGGTCCTCGCCTCAAGGAGCCAGCCCCGCTTCTCAGAGCTACAGTTACCACTCTTCGGGAGAATACAGCTCCGATTTCTTAACTCCAGAGTTTGTCAAGTTTAGCATGGACCTCACCAACACTGAAATCACTGCCACCACTTCTCTCCCCAGCTTCAGTACCTTTATGGACAACTACAGCACAGGCTACGACGTCAAGCCACCTTGCTTGTACCAAATGCCCCTGTCCGGACAGCAGTCTTCCATTAAAGTAGAAGACATTCAGATGCACAACTACCAGCAACACAGCCACCTGCCCCCCCAGTCCGAGGAGATGATGCCGCACTCCGGATCGGTTTACTACAAGCCCTCCTCGCCCCCAACGTCCACCACCCCGGGCTTCCAGGTGCAGCACAGCCCCATGTGGGACGACCCAGGCTCCCTCCACAACTTCCACCAGAACTACGTGGCCACCACGCACATGATCGAGCAGAGGAAAACGCCTGTCTCCCGCCTCTCCCTCTTCTCCTTTAAGCAGTCGCCCCCCGGTACCCCTGTGTCTAGCTGCCAGATGCGCTTCGACGGGCCCCTGCACGTCCCCATGAACCCGGAGCCGGCGGGCAGCCACCACGTTGTAGACGGGCAGACCTTTGCGGTGCCTAACCCCATCCGAAAGCCCGCGTCCATGGGCTTCCCCGGCCTGCAGATTGGCCATGCGTCGCAGCTGCTCGACACGCAGGTGCCCTCGCCGCCGTCGCGGGGCTCTCCCTCTAATGAGGGCCTGTGCGCCGTCTGCGGCGACAACGCGGCCTGCCAGCACTACGGCGTGCGCACCTGTGAAGGCTGCAAAGGGTTCTTTAAGGTGAGCAAGGCCCGGGACGGAAGAAGCTGGTAGGGGCCCCCTAAGAGTCGGTATCCTCCGCGTGCGCTCTCCGCCTTGGTGCAGGAGTCTCAGGTCCGGCTTGTCCGGAAGGTTCAAGTCCTGGGATGCGCAGAGGTTGCAGTAGGGGCATCCGGGTGCCTGATGTAAGGAGACCGGGAGAGCCGGGGTCGCAACCATCGCACGAAGCCGGCCGGGCAGGCGCCCGCCCCAAGTTACTGGAGCGGGAGTTGGAAGAGGGTCATTTGCATGTGCTCAGAGCTGTCTACTCTGTTCAGATTGAAATTGGTTAGGACAGAGAACCGTGTCTGAGCTAACCAAGTGGAACAGAATTCCCTATGGTCAAATTAAGTGATCTCTTTATTTCGCTATCCTGATTGAATAATCTTATCATTTTAAATAGAGAAGGTCTCCAAGGAATGTAAATAATATGAATGCCCACGGATTTGTATTTACTGAACGTCTCCTTCTCCTTCTCTTGGCATATAAAACACAGCAAGGAGCGGCAAGGTTAGCTCAAATGTTAACGCTATCAATTTTCTTCTGTAACATGCCCTGGGGGAGGAAAAAGAAAAGAAAGAGAAAAGAAAGAGGGAAAAATATAAAGGAGTTTTGTATATGTGTTTGTGGGAAGGGAGTGACTCCAGCCGTTCAGAAATTGTCTCTGGACTCTCTCGGTTGCTGATTTTCAAGAGAAAAAATAATTTTCGGCTTCTATTGTCTTTTTTTTTGCAGCGTACGGTGCAAAAAAATGCGAAATACGTTTGTTTAGCAAATAAAAACTGCCCAGTGGACAAGCGCCGCCGGAATCGCTGTCAGTACTGCCGATTTCAGAAGTGCCTGGCTGTTGGGATGGTCAAAGAAGGTAGGTCGGGGCAAGTAGCCCACTCCTCAGTCTGTGCTCTTGGGAAACCACTGCCCCTGCCCCAACCCCACTCTCCGCTGCAGAGGCAGGGGTCTCTTGCCGCCCCCCCCCCAACCGTCAGCTTCCCCATCCTGTCCCAGAAAGAGCCACCAGGCTCGTCTTTTAAACATATGACCCATTTGGAAGAGGAAATAAAACATCCCAGCATTTTTTTTTTTTTTTTTTTTTTAACAAGCAGTGGGGCCTTCCACTGCCTGGCCAGGCGCCCTGCGGCTGTGGCCTTCCCCAGGAGGGGCCAAGGCAGCAGCTGGGTCCCACTTGTGGGGGGCAGCATTAACCGGGCCCTTTCTTTGCAGTGGTTCGCACGGACAGTTTAAAAGGCCGGAGAGGTCGTTTACCCTCGAAACCGAAGAGCCCACAGGATCCCTCTCCCCCCTCGCCCCCGGTGAGTCTGATCAGTGCCCTCGTCAGGGCCCATGTCGACTCCAACCCGGCTATGACCAGCCTGGACTATTCCAGGGTAAGAAGCTGGTGGGGGGTGTCATGTGGACAAACCGACAGATGGGCAGGAACCCCTCCCCACACCCATCACTAACCCCCAGACTCTAGAGATTAAAGGAGGCAAGTGAGGCTGTGGCGTCACAGCTCTGGGCAGAGCCACAGGAGACAAGCAGACCTACAGACAAGAGTAGACATGAGGGCTGTGCAGAGGAAGAAAGAAAAGTTAGGCCACAGTGGTCAAATCTCTCCAGGTCTGTTTCTCATTACCATGGTACGCACATACAGAGGCGTTGTGAAAACCCCACTTGGATTTTATTCCCAATCTTCCACAGAGGTGCTTAAATCCTCATTCTGTCTAGCACGGTCTGGGTGGGGAATGCCTGCGTGGGGGCCTGGAAAGGGAAAGAGAGAGGGTCTAAGGAATGGCCGTGTGGTAGAGGATCAAAAGGTCAGAGTCTTGTTTTACCCCAGCTGTGAGGAATGGGTGGGCTTTAATTGGAGGAAAGATGTTCGGCAAACCTAGAAGTCACTTCAATTTTATTAAGATTTGCAAAGAGCGTCTCTGCTCAAAACCCACTCTGGGACTGGCATGAATACTAACGTGTCAATTGTTTTGTGGAGATAAGAGTGAACATTTCCCAAGGCTGGATGGCACTGTATTTAGTCTGTATGGAAATGGTAATTTACATATTTAAAGCAGCGACCTCATAGCACCATCCCTAATTGAATTAATTGCCCCGGAACATCTAATTTCCTTACTGGTCAGAGAGAGGTTTAATTGTTATAAAAACCTGGCTCCACTACTAGAAAAGGGGTTAGCAATTTCACGGGTTATATATTTTAGAGAACCTCATTAAGTGCTTTTTAAAATGAAATTCCAGTTCCAGGCAAACCCTGACTATCAGATGAGTGGAGATGACACCCAGCATATCCAGCAATTCTATGATCTCCTGACTGGCTCCATGGAGATCATCAGGGGCTGGGCCGAGAAGATTCCGGGCTTTGCTGACCTGCCCAAAGCGGACCAGGACCTGCTTTTCGAGTCGGCTTTCTTAGAACTGTTTGTGCTGCGATTAGCATACAGGTAACTGAGGTAGCAATCAGGGAGGCTGGGGGAGAAAGAAGAAAGCAATCAAGACAGGAGAAGAAAGGAAATAAAATGAGAGAAAGAGAAAAGGACAGAATAGGAAAAAGGTGGGAAAGGATAGAAGAAAAAGGCGAAGAAGAGAAAGAGTGAGCCCAGAAGTCTTGGATAAATGTCATGGAAGTGGGATAGGGGGCGTTCTTGATTGTTATAAAATCGAACCCTTTCAAGGTCCACTGGTCTAGATTTTATTAACTCTTCGGTAATTAGGTGCCTCTTAAATCCCTCATTTATTGCTCTTCAAGTAATTAGTTGTTTAGCTTTTCTCTCTCTCTTTTTCTCCCCTCTCTTTCTTTGGTATTAATTGCAGGTCCAACCCAGTGGAGGGTAAACTCATCTTTTGCAATGGGGTGGTCTTGCACAGGTTGCAATGCGTTCGTGGCTTTGGGGAATGGATTGATTCCATTGTTGAATTCTCCTCCAACTTGCAGAATATGAACATCGACATTTCTGCCTTCTCCTGCATTGCTGCCCTGGCTATGGTCACAGGTTAGTACAACATACACAAGGCACTTCTCCAGAACTGCCCAGTGGGATTTGTCTTGGTTTCCCCTTGCCATGGATCCACCCTGGTCTTGACAGCTAGCTAACCACTTTGTGCATTCCTCTTTTGTTTTTGATTGTGTTTTCTGCAGAGAGACATGGGCTCAAGGAACCCAAGAGAGTGGAAGAACTGCAAAACAAGATTGTAAATTGTCTCAAAGATCACGTGACTTTCAACAATGGGGGGTTGAACCGCCCCAACTATTTGTCCAAACTGTTGGGGAAGCTCCCAGAACTCCGTACCCTTTGCACACAGGGGTTACAGCGCATTTTCTACCTGAAACTGGAAGACTTGGTACCACCACCAGCAATAATTGACAAACTTTTTCTGGACACTTTACCTTTTTAGAGCTCCCTCATGAGCTACAAAGAAACTGGAAAGAAAACCTAAAAGTCTCCAGAGGGGGCAAGTCACAAGGGCAAGAGATATCCCCCTGAGCTGTCTCAGCTCTTGCCAGCCCCCACTCCTTCCATTAAACCCTAGCCCCTTAATCCCTAAAGGAAAACAAAAAACAAAAAAACAAAAACAAAAACTGTTGCTGTTTCCTAACCTGCAGGCAGAACCTGAAAGGGCATTTTGGCTCGGGGCATCCTGGATTTAGAACATGGACTACACACAATACAGTGGTATAAACTTTTTATTATCAGTTTAAAAATCAGTTTAATGTTCAGAAGAAAGATTCCTAATGTATGATGGGAAACGTTTGGCCATGTTTGGTTGTTGCGGTTAAGAAAAATGTAATACACATACACATACACACACACCATAAGGGGACCCACAAGTATTGCCCTTTAAAAGACTTCAAAGTTTTTTGCTGTAAAGAAAGCTGTAATATATAGTAAAACTAAATGTTGCGTGGGTGGCATGATTTGAAGAAGGCAAAGGCTTGTAAATTTACTCAATACAGTTTGGCTTTTTAAATTATTTTGTGCCTATTTATGAATAAATATTACAAATTCTAAAAGTTAATTGTGTTTGCAAAAAAAAAAAAAAAAGAAAGAAAGAAAGAAATAACTACACAAAAAAGGGACCAGCATGTTAATTCTAGGTTGAAAATGTTATAGGCACTTGCTACTTCAGTAATGTCTATATTATATAAATAGTATTTCAGACACTATGTAGTCTGTTAGATTTTATAAAGATTGGTAGTTATCTGAGCTTAAACATTTTCTCAAATGTAAAATAAGTGGGCACAAGTATTACACATCTGAAAATCCTGACAAAAGGGACACATAGTGTTTGTAACACCATCCAACATTCCTTGTTTGTAAGTGTTGTATGTACCGTTGATGTTGATAAAAGAAAGTTATATCTTGATTATTTTGTTGTCTAAAGCTAAACAAAACTTGCATGCAGCAGCTTTTGATTGTTTCCAGAGTGCTTATAATATACATAACTCCCTGGAAATTACTGAGCACTTTGAAATTTTGTTGTTTTTTTTTTAATGTCTAAAATTGTCAGTTAATATATTATTTTATGTTTGAGTGAGAATTTTAATATTGCCATATTCTGTAGTATTTTTCTTTGTATATTTCCAGTATGGCACATGATATGAGTCACTGCCTTTTTTTCTATGGTGTATGACAATTAGAGACACTGATTTTTTTTTCCTGATAAATTCTTTCTTTGAGAAAGACAATTTTAATGTTTACAACAATAAACTATGTAAATGAACAGAATTTTGTCTTCTTTCTGGGTGAGGGGAAAAACAACAACATGCATTAGACAGAGTTGATTGATTTGGGATAGGTCACTTATTTAACATCTGAGTTTCAAACTGCCAACCTGGAATTGACAAAAGGAACTGGGAAATTGAACTAATTTCTGGAGAATTCAGTACAATATTTTTTCTTAACCAGAACTTTTCAGTGTGGCAAACTACATTGATCAGAAGCAATTAAGAATATCTTAACTCTTCTGTTAATTTTGCTAATAAATGCAGCTTTCAGAAGAGAAGTTCATGAGATGAAACAGCTTTTGAACTTTTTCAAGTCCAAAGTCTTGTCAAACTTTTTTCTTGAACAATGTTTAGGAGGTATCTTTTGAAAACTCAGGAAATAACATGAATGTGAAGTGTGTTGTACTTAATCTGGAATTTTTCTAATTCCTCTACTTAATACTGTTGTGAAGAGTCTTGGTGGAAAGACCAGCATTTTGGGCCATTTGGGCCTTGGTTCAGTGCTCTTTGGTATAGAGCAGAACTCTATAGAGGTATTTCTTGCAAATTTTTTCTTTCTTTGGTGGATAGTCATGAGGTTGTTTATAGTTTTAGAATAATATCTTGCCTTAAAAGTTTCTCAAATAAATAATAAAATATTCCTTTGTCAGGTGCCTGGTTTGGTATAATTAAGTTATACCACAGCCCTTAGGATTCCACCCAGCATCAACTTTTAGCAAGAAAATAACTTAACACTGTTAATCTGCTTACAGTCTGAGCTGACGCTGGGCACCCTGGCCTTTGGGCAGTTGAGGTCCTCTGAGTTTCGCTTCAGGACAGCTGTGAATTCATAGGGATCCGAACATGGGGACAGTCTTCTTCACTGACCCTGGTGAATTACCGACCTCCTTCTGGTCCCTGAAATTTACAGAGTGTTATTTTTTTAAAAAGCAGACATACCACTAAATTGTCATGAGAGTCCTCTGGTTATTTTTATTTGGCCACCCCCCCCCTTAAAAATATGTGTTTTGCGAGTGGGTTAAAGAGTGAAGGCAGGTCTCCTAGTAATTTAGGTTGTTTTTAGGAGATGGGTTTCTCTGCAGGTAACTTTGAGGGGCAAAAGGGGGTGGCCACATAAGAGATTAAATAATAAGCAAAACGTTCAATTTCCTGGCATTGTTGAAAAGATGAGGCTTGCCCTTTTTTTTTTCCCAATACTTCAGCCCAACCAAAGCCGTACACTAATAAGCAAAAAAGAAAGAGAAATCTCTTTAGAAATAGTAGAAGTCTGCAGAGCCGTCAGCGCTCATCTCCCAGGTGTCTGCAGCCTGAGACAATTACATTCCAACTCAGAATCTCCGAGAGTTAAACCCAGAAACCAACTCTGTTGCCGGTTCTCCCTTAAGGAAACGGCTGCGCATCACCCGGGGCCAATGGGGTGTTAGGCAGTGAGCTTCCCTCCAGAGAATTTGGGGTGAGAGGAGGAAGGGATGACCTTCTCCCATGGCTGCGTGCACACTGCATGCACCGCCTCCGCATACAATCAATTTTAACACCTGAGTTGCAAAGTGACAAGGGCTTTTCTGCTTCCTAGTTATCTGATCGCTTTCCAACTCCAGGCTGCGCATCCGGGTTAAGACGGGAAAGAGCGTCGCATGCATCTCCCTGGGATCTTTTGAGATCCCCACAGCTGAGGATTTTTCCTGTCCTAGCCTTTCTAGGAGTAAAACCCAGGAAAAGCAACAGACACGGCGCTGCATTGCAAAAACCAGACATTGCATGGAAGTTATTTAGAGAGAGATTCAAACTTTATAATGGGGGCTTAATTTTTCATTCTTCTTCCCATGTCCTCTTAAGAATGTTAGTTATTGCGTCACGTTCTCGTTATGAAAATACATAATCATTGTTCGAAGACTTGGCCATATATTTTTCACCTTAGAGGGAAGGTCTAATTTTAAGTCTTCACGGTATCTAGACCCGCTTTGAGTGGCTGCTTAGGACGTCCTGTCTTTATGGAGACATGCCCTTAACCAAAGCACAGGTGAGCTGCGCTTCCGCCTGCTGCTTGCCGAGTTCTGCTTCCCCTCGCTCCCAGCCACCGCTGCCCTGTCCCTAGGCGCCCAGGCTGTCCTTGGTCCTCGCTCTTGCCTTGCGCTTGGTTCTGATTCTAGCGAGCGAGCGAGAGAGAGAGATGCCTGGCTCAAGGAGCTGATAGCACCCTGCAGTGGCAGCGGCACCTAACGACCTTATCTCTTACCTCGTGTATTTCTTTTTGGTGCTTGATTCCATCCCTAGAGAGTTTGAGTGCCCTCTTCACTAAAATACCCATCCTAAGTCTTATGGGACACTGGCTCGCAGAGTGCAAGGAGCCCCGCAACGAGAAACAGATATTCTAGCCAACTTAAGAATATCACTTGTAGGTTCAATTTTACTTTGCCTTGAGAATATTTTGGCTTTGCCGGTGTCAGTGCGTTGACACGAATATCCAATTATCTAGTTGTTTTAAACCTAGGCATCGCCAGTGAATACTTGCAAGATACGAACAGGTTTGTGAGGGAAAAGTTTTATTTCACTGTCATATTTTGATTACAGAGTTTTCCGGTACAGAGTCCATTTTCATCCCGCCAGGCCCTATACAAGGTGGGGACACCAGAGAGCTGGTGGACATTTCGCGTGCTGCGCACCTCCGCTCCACCGGCATCCTGCCTACTACAGCACAAACGTCCGTTTCCCTTTTTATCCGCGGCGCGGCAGCGCGGAGGTGGCTGAGGAGAGTAAGGATTGGGGGTCTCCCCGACTGACCTCGTCTCTCTCAGTGAGATACGCCTATCTCCAGGCCCTATGTGCCTGCAAGCACCTCAAAAATGAAGGAGGGTTCTATGAAGGCGGGAGGGGAAAAGAGGTTGTCTAGTCCTGCGGACCTAAAAAACTTTTTTTTTCCAGTATTATTTTGACAATTGAACAGAGATCTGGGAGTATCTCGACGACATCCTTCTCCAAAAGGTTTTCTTAGACTTTTTCTTTTTGCCCCCAACCCGCCCCCACAACCCAAGAACAGGAACTGTTGCTTCCTGGGCGCACTTGGGAATTTCTCAGCAATCCAAGCTTTCCAGGCATGCATCTGAGCCGGCACCTGACTTAATTTTACAGTTTCAGAGAAGACGGATGGGATTGAGGTGAAGTCTATTGTTTCTCCCTGTAGGTCTCAGCCACGGCTAAAAAGTGCACCCGGCTGCAACAGTCTTAGTGAAAGGATATGCTTAGATCCCGGTATCTGAGAGAACTCAAAGCAGAAGGATCCCATACCTGCATATTTTGGGGGTTTATGTTTCCCACAGCTGACTTTACTGGTAAAGCTAGATATGAATTTCAAATAGGACCAGCATTTTTTAGTAATTCGTTTTTAATAATAAAAAACACACAAAAAACTCTGACTTGCATGTGTTACTTTTTAATTTTATTAGAAACCCCAGATTGGATATTACACGCAAACATTTAGGATGGCGAATCTGTCATTTAAAGTCATTTTTCCTTAGTGTGTTTCCTGAGCACGGCTGGAAATGACCGCTGGCGCCCGCAAAGTCTTTCATCCGACTCTGACGTTGCGTTTGCTTAGGGAAAGTCCCGCCGGCGTCTGAGAGCGCTTCCCGAAGCAGCCCGGGAGCGGGCACTCAGGGTCTCCACCCCACACCCGGGGCGTAAAGAGAGTCACACCTCTAGTCTCAAACACCGACGGGAGCTTCGGGCCCGGTGGGGGGAAATTCCCGAGAGCAAGGCTCTAATCTCTTACACCCAGCACCACGTCTTTTCACTAGTCCCCGCTTCCCAGCAGGGTCTGATTTTTGAGGTCCCAAGATCACGGGAGAGGACGTGTGTCCATTTGTGGTTTGGCTGGGAGCGAAAGTGGAGAGGTAAGCGCTCCGGCTCTACCGACTGCGTTTGGGAGACTTATTTAGAGTTTGACTCTGCAGGTTGCACCGGGAGACTTTGCAGAGGGAGCCCGGGATCAATAAGAGCCAACTCACCGGGGTAAACTTTGTTTTCTCCGTTTCCTGTCCTGCCAGCTCCAGCTGTTCTCTGCTTCTTTCCCAACTGTTCTGTGTCCCACAGGGCTGGAGGCCGCAACAAGTTCCAGTCGCCTCCAGGCCCAGCCCAGTGCTTTAGGGCGCAAGCACGTGCAGCCGAGCTTGCCCCTAGCCTTTTCTGCATCCACTGATCAGTGGTCAGTTTTGGGTCTCCCCGAGTTGTGACCGGGGTTGGAGCGTCCATCCACACCACACTAGGGAAAATGTTTTTTTTGTTGTTGTTGTTTTTTTTTCTAGTTGTGGGCGAGGCAACAGGCATTAGGGTTCGAGTTGGAGGCGCGTCAGAACTAAGGAAAGGGCCGAGAAAGGGGCCCACGCACCCGTACCACACGCGTGCCACGTGCTCAACTCCGAAGCTCCAAGGAGAAATTGCGCGCATCCTGGCCGTCCTTTCAGGTCTCCTGGGAACCCATGTTAGTAATCCTAGGCCCGCATGCCAGAAGTAGTGACTCCTCAAGTGGCCAGATGAGTGCTGCGCTGGGTAGGGTCGTGGAGCAGCCAGTCCTCCCATCCTCCTGCGCACTCTTTACTCCCTTGAAGACACAGACAGCGGGAGGCTGGCCTCCATCTTCTGGGTTTAGCCCAGTTCCCTTTTCGGTGCTCAGCTGGACTGGACATAGCACCAAACGGGGGACCCGACTCCTTGGAGAGATCGGTTTCTTCTTCCCCCAGGTCATTTATCACACTCCTATATCTTTATATGTCTGTCTAAACTGTGTTTATAGAAAGTAGGATTCCGAGGATATGCACCACCTATCGTATCACATACAGTGCCCGAGTTCCCGTTGGAGACTCTCCCCGGGTAGCAAAGGGTGGTAGAGGGGCTGCTGTGCATGTTCTCCATCAGGTACTAGAGGGAATGACCTCCAGAGGGGCTGAGTCTGCGAAGATGTTCTGGAATCTTGCAGGAGAGGATTTCATTGACAACCTCAAGTTAAAACAGATTTTTGGAAAGGGTGCAGGTAGAAAGAGGCAAGACACTCCATCAATAGGCTGCAAGTAGGCCAGTGTTTTTCAAACTTAGGGTCCTGACCCATTAGTGGTTTGCAAAATCACTATTGTGATCATTATTTTTTCAACAAAATGAAGGAATATCAGAATAGAAAACATGAGTGCTTTGCATAAAGTAGTTAAAATATAAAAAGTCTAAGCATGGTTTTCTGAAACATTTCTTGAGCCACAATATAAAATATATTCATGAGTATGAGTCTCAGTCAAAAAGTTTGAGAGTCACTGCTGGCAGAAGAACTGTGCTGGAAGTGAAGGACAGGGGCTGCCTGTACTGAGACATGCTGATAAAGGGATTTGAGAAACACAGTTTTGTGATCAGTCCTCTCCTGTTTGTTTGTTTGTTTCTTTCTTTCTCTTCCATCTCCACCCTCCTCCTCCTCAACTCCCATAGGATTATCCATGTCTTTATCCTCTGGCTTGCTTTGTGTTTAGAACCTAGCTAGGCATCCTGAGTAAGGGCCAGGCTACATGCATGTACAGCTACCCTCTTTACCTTCTCCCGGCAACATAGTACCTGGGAAAAGAGTGAATAGGGATGATATTCATGGGGGAAACCAGAGAGAAAGGAGAGGAGTAAAAGCAAATTGACTACTCACCATATGCTAGATGTTCTCATTTATATGTTATTGCCTAACACAAGGAAAGAAGCAAAAACTTTTGAAGGAAATAGGTAGAGATAGAGATGGATAAAGATAGTGGATCATATTTTCAATGATCAGATGAGTAGGGACTGAGGAGATTAAAGAAGAGGGGGGAAACATGAGGATTTATTTAATCAGAGTGCTAGAATTGAGGGCACAGGAAGGAGGGGACTAAAACATCCTAGAAATACAGGATTCCAGGGCATCAAAAGAATAGATAAGTGACAGCAAATGAAAAGGGCACATAAAGGATGCTGGGGGTTGTGTAAGCAGATATGAGAAGAAAGTTAGATGTGGTGGCCATAGGAGAAGGACTATGTAAGGAGAGGATGGCTTTAGGTGTGGGAAGCCTTGGGCTAATGGAGACGGCACAGAAATTTCTGGTTGTCATAAAAGAATGAAAAAACACAAAACCATTGGCATGGAAAGGTGCACTCTAGCCGAAGGGCTTTGAAAACAGGTTTGTTACTTGAGTAATGCTGCAGTCTCCACATGGGAGTGATGTAGACTCCAAAGATTTGGGCCAATGTGAAGGACAGAGCACAGGAAGCCAACTTCCATGGTTTCTGAGATTCCTCCATCACAGTAACTCTACCTACCATAAGTTGCAAGGCTAGATGTTATCTCATGTAATCCTCTCAACTTCAGTCTGTGAGGTTGGAAGTATTACTTCCATTTTACAAATGAGGAGATGAGGCTCAAAGGTGTTCAATGTCTTGGCCTGTAAGTAGACTGGAGAGTGGAATTTAGATTCAGTACCAGGACATGTAAGGCCAACTGCCTTGCATTTGCGCTGCTTGGTGCAGAAGGATTGTACCTTTCTCCACCACTTCTGCAGAAACTGACTATGGGTTTCTGCTGAGAGTTGAGGATATTGTTTCAGGTGGGTCAGACTCCTATGTAATCATAGTGGGGTATGATAATAGTATAGTGGTCTCCTTGCTTTTTTAAAAAAAGAGAATAGCGCTTCTGTTAGATTGCTTTTTGGAGTAAATACATGTAGTTTTTGAATTGCTTGCTTACTGCTCAAGAATGGGAATGATTGCTGCATGTGTTTTTGTCACTGAGAAAGTCATATTAAAGGTAGTAAAGAGAAAAAATGTTTTTCCTCCTCAAGCTGTTTGAATTTCCTTATATTAATCATTTGATTTTTTAGCCAGCTTCTAGGTTTCCTATCAGGAAAAGCAAATTGCACATCAGTGAGTTCACTTTAGTCACAGCCCTGAGCAGACCACTTTGTAAAAACCAGCTGTGCACAAGCCATTTACTCTTTCTTCCTACCTCTTCTGTTTTTGTGGCCTATAATGTTTAAATGTTATTAACATTTTCTTAAAAGCTACTCTGACAATCTACCAAATGGCATAAATAGATTTTGCTTAGAGTGTCAAGCCGAGAGTAATATTTCTTCAGAAGACTATCTGCATCTAACTTGGTGTGGTCAAAGGGTTGCGAAAATAGTCTTATTATATTACAAAATTTATGAGAATATACACACTTGACAAACAAAATATGGTGGATTTAGGTCAGCTGTTTGCTTATACAATAGATTTTGCTCATCTTTGACATTTAATTTAAGCTTCTCTTATCTGAGGACCAGGAATAGGATAAGTATGTTCTACATGTGTTATGCTTCTTGCTTTATAAAACTTACTTGTTGGCAGCTATCTGGAAATAATTCATAACCAGTGACTTAGGGACAAGGAAGCCTTGTGAGATGCTCTGAAAGTGCCTTTCTGAAATGAAGTTCTGTAAAGTTGAATTATGGAGGCCTTAACAGGGGTTTCATTTTTGAGGAATGTAGATAGCTACATTCGCTTGCTTGGTCTTTTGCTTAATTATTTTCTCTGCATACTGAATTGATACAGCTAAAAACAAGCTTCCAGACATCCATAATGAATCTATCTGATGCCAAGAATCTGTGTTTTGTGTAATCGTCCTACTCTCAGCAGTGCTAGGTAGAAATGTGCATGGGCCACCTGTGTGGAAACAGCATCAACACATCGGTGACTTATTTTTAATATATCTGAGAAAAATAAAGACTGTTACCATGAAATCTGCACTTGCAGATGTGTTAGCTCCAAATAACCTTTAAAATTGGTCGTGGTGTGGTGGGAAATGTTGGTATTCATGAGTGTTTTGACATGTTTGACATTTTATGTATGGGGTACTGCTCTGTCTTGCATTTTTCTCCAATAGTGTATGCTTTCTCACTAAAATGTAGCTATTGGTGTTTATATTTGGGGTTTATAAGCCTGCTTATTGATTGAATGATTTGTTGTTATTTATGTAAATGGTGATTTAATGAGTTAGGCTATGACTGTTTTTCATGCTATGGCTAGAGTAAGAGGGCTATATTTAAAGAAGTAATTTGATTTTTAGCTTTTAAAGAAAAATATCTTAAAATATATTTGATACATGTCAAACATCTTAAATTTGCTACAGTCCTGGATTAGCAAATAAGGAAAAGCAATTCTATGGAATTACTATTCTCTCAGAAGTAAAGGAATTTGGGTACTAAAATCTAGTGTAATGAATAGACGTTTTGAAATTAGTCTGAGTAGACTTTAAAATTGTCCTTTATTCATTTATTTTTGAAAGAGGTAAAAAGGTCCCTGGTAGGGAATTGTCAATTGAACTGAGAAATCTAGGTGGCCTTGAGGTAAATATATTGTATGAAAATAAATGCCTAAATAGATATAGAATCAGAGATTGCAACAGCATTATCTGAGTAAAAAAGAGCCTTGATACTGTGTTCCTCTTCCCTTGGTGCCATCTTCTTTGTCAGTTTCCAGATGAAACTCAATAAATGAGTTCAAAAGAATTAGCTAATCTTTGATGAGGCATTTTTCAAATTTATGAGTGTCATGTTGCTGAAAGAACTAATTTGTTTTTTGAGTTTTGAAAAAGACAACTACTTTGACTGAAAAGCATTTGCTCCCACTTTTTACCTTATGGGACAAACACGAGTGCTATACAGTCTGTTCTAATGTCTGCTGAGACTTATCTAAGGAGATATTTGGCTGAAAGTTTTGTAATTCAGAACTAATAAGTAGCTAATTACCATTTCCCTCTTTAAAGCAGATATTGCTAGTAGCATGGCTTCTCTTTAAATGTTATTCTCTTTAAGACTATAACTGACTCTAAGGCTTTGACATTTTTCTGTCCCAGATATTTCTCCTGTTTTAAATCTCCACCTGTTGTCATATGCCAGGATAGCAGCCTACCTCCAGGTGGGAGGACAAAGGGGCAACATTCTCTGTCTAGGGTGTCAGGGCTGCTTTTCTTCTGGAGTGGAAGTTTTATGTGCACTTTCCTTTGTACCTTCTCCCTGAAGGCTAACACATTGCCTCTATGACACACACAGCAATTGTGGCCTGGGGTTTAACAAAAATACCCTAAGTTTACTTTCAGTTAGCACAAGTATTTAATGTCTCATCTTGCAATTCAAATGGTATCAAGAGACCAACTTGCATGTGCTATCTACCAACATCTTCCCAGTTTCTCTTCTTGAATAATAAAACCTTAGGTCTTCTATATGCCCTTAAGGATCTTCCTGGACAAAATTTCATTTAAAAAACACAAAACAACAGAAAACTTGAATATTGAAGGCGCAATACTGTTCTTTTAAGAATATTATTGTGATTTGTAGAACAATGTTAATGATTATAGTCTGACACTAACACGACTGCAAATTTCATTTCCAGTGTTATGAGTTAGGAAAAGATTCAAGGATTTTTTTCTTGTATGTGCAGTGTTTTGTATGCTTAACATTGCTTTCATCAAAATATGTACTGTTGATTCATTCATTACATTTCTTGTATGTACTTAACTGAAAGCAAGAAAAGAAAATCAAGAGCTTGTCTTTCCTTGAGTTAATTTCCCTTAACATGTATTCAAAATAAGCATGCCAATGTAGCATAATATAAGCATTCCAGTGTAGCATAATATAAAATAGTTATGAAATTTGATGATTATAGGAAAATTGGCATGGGTGAGGAATACATCGTTCACTAGACTGCAAGTAACAATGTCTGATATAGAAAAGGCAAGGTACTATAAACAAGAAGCTGTAAATAAGCAGTTCTTGCTTTTTTGTAACTAGAATACAAATACTTGCATTATGTAGACATATTCATAAATTTTGATGATAACTTAGTGAAACAGAACCATAAATATGGAAACTAGGCATATTATTAAATGTATATGATTTTGCAATGAATGCTTATTATTTTTAAAAGTCTATGTTCTTATGGCTTTCACTACAAAAAAAATCAATCTTCCAGTGCTATGAATAGCCTAATCATCTTTTTCCTCCAGCTAATAACAGTAACTTCCCAAACTGAAGATTAAAAAACCACAGCAGTCAAACTTAACAACTCTGATCAAATTACACAACTGGTGACTAAAAGGAACATGAAACCCATGATACATTTTCACAAAATCTTATTTGAAATCTTACTCAAATTAACATGAACACTGTCACATGTGCTGAAAACTGGTTGAAAGACTATAAATAAAATCAACTGTTATCTGGCAGTAAGCTGACTTACGTGACGTGATTCAGTGGGGGCTCTTTATAAGGTTTTTTATTTAACCTTATTATTAATAATTGTTATAGTGGGCAAAGATCATACAAATGGTACTGAATGGAGAACTTGGTGAGACTGGAGACATACAGTGGCACAAAGAGAGGTCAGGCACCCGCAGAGAAAATACAACGCTTCTCAGCTGAGAAAGATGCAAGCAAATATATCCAATACATGCCTCAGCATAACAAATTTGAAATACAGAGTATCAGTGCAAGAGCAATATTTGTAAAATGCTAATGCTTGGAGTGAAGCATAGGTAAAAGATTGGGTAGGAATACTCAATATAAAGTTAGAGAAAAAAAGCTTACATGCTTTTAAAGCTGTATGCCCAGGGACTTCTCACCATCAGAACGAGAGAGGTGTTAATCTTTTTCTGTAGAAAGCATTGACTAGGCAGTGCCAGAATCCTGCATGCAGCCCTGAACTTCCTAGCACCAGAGAGATGTTGACAAACTGGACATATTTCAGAGAACCACAACAAATATGATAAAGGGCTGAAGCAATTGACTTATGAGGAAAGATTAAAAGAACCAATTATGTGTTGCTTACCTAAATAAGACAAGCACTAGAGTGGAGAGGAGAGACAAGAAACCATGTGTGATTATTTGAAGAGTGTAAATACCAAGGTAGGAGACAAGTTTTTTAGATTGGTCCAAGGTGGCAATAACTAAGAGGAGGAAAATAAGTAAAGAGGAATTTGGTAGATTACTATAAAAGTAATGTGCAGTGATGTTAATTGTAAAACAATGGCAGAAATGTTCAGGAATTAGTAAACTGTATTGCTTTATTTATTTTTAATGCAAAAAGAGACTACTTATTTATTACTAGGAAAACTTAGATGAGGAGGAAGAAAAGGAAGGAAAACCAATAGTTTACTTCAATTTAGCATGTGAAAATATTTATATGTAGTTTGAATTAAATATGACACATTCAAATAAAGGTCAGAGTGAATCTTAAATTAAGCTATCCTAAAAATAGGACCATTTCTATTTTCATAGGTTTTAGCATTAGATCTACTCTTGACCATATATATTCTATAGTAGGGTAATCTTACCTTGGTCAATGTAAGAAGAAGAATTTAAATATTTTCTTTTAAAGAATGTTCCTCTCATGGAATTGTTCTTCTCCTAATAGAAGAGATGTTGATGGAACTCAGTCCAATATCAAACTGATAAAAGAAGTAAGAAGTGTTTTCACTTGTCTTTTATTAGTATTTTATTTTCTGGCATGCCCCTCTGAAATTTGGCTTAGCTTGGAAGGGAAAAGTATAAATGGAATGAAGTGACCACTTTAAAATATAATAAACATGGAAGTGAGGGAAAGGATATTACAAAGCATGCTGCTCCAGAAGCCAAGCAAAGGAAAAGATTTCTCCCAGTGTCAATGAGAAATATAGATGGATCTAAAAACAATAATGGCAAATGAAAAAAAATAAAAAATAAAAAAAGAAGTGACTCAAAGCTCATAAGGATCTTCTGCTTTCTGTGTCTAAGAGAGTGATTTTCCAGTGCAAGAAGAGGCAGCATGTGAGGGAGAGATGCAGAAGGAGCATCTCATTAACATGAGCTCTCCACTCCCCATGCACTCTGAAACTGCCTGCTGTCAGGCTGCTGAGAAGCCAACATATGCAGGCTTCCAGGGCGTGCATGCTGCAGAAGGCTACGTGTAATTATTTCTGGATAGGATCCAGTGCATGATTCCATATAATACTGCCTTATAGTCTGTCTTGATTTGAACTGATATTTCCTATACGTACAATTTCAGCTTCTAACTGTGAGGTATCATATTGGGGAAGCACATAGATATTTTCTCCTATGCTATCTGAACTCGTTGATATCTGAACTCTGGTGGATTTACTGTGCTGGTTAGAATTAAAAAAAAAAAAATCCAGCATTTGTTTTTACTTTTTTTGGGGGGGGGGCAAATGTTGTTGTTTATAGACAGTGCATGATAGCTTTTTATCAATTATAGCTGATTGGCTCTATCTGGAGTATCTTTAAATTTCTAATAGGTGTGTTTTATACCAAAATTTAACACATAATTTCAGTTTCAAGATGACATAGAGAGTGTCTGAATGGTATCCTTTTACTCTTCTGCAGGAGATCCCAATTGTTTTTCTTTATTATTTTTATTTCTTAAAAATGACATTTTAAAAAATGCATTGTCCCAATAAAAGTCAAAACTATATTTACTAGATGGTTTTTATTAAGGGGAGAGGATGTTGTATGATTTCAGTAGATTTTTAATTCTGTAAATAGTTATAATTTCTGTTTTTTTATTTAGTAAACTCTTAAGTCCAGAGATGTAATTTAATCATTTTGTCCTAAAAGCAATAGAGAAGAGAGTACACAAGTAAACTATGCTGTAAGCAAACATTTATAATTGCTAAACTGCTTTACTTTTGTTTCTGTGTTAATGGTTTAGTGGAAAAGAGACCTTGTTTTTGCACAAAAATTAAACACAGCTGTTATCATTGACTTTTTCTTGTAAAACTAATGATAAACTTGTATAACAAGAACATTTCTGCTGTAACTACTTGTGCACTTAAAAATACCAATGTGGATAAATGAGGGAGTGGATTTTGTTTTCAGTTTTATGATTAGCTTATTTCAAGTATTTTTAATTCTTCTGATCATTTAAAGGAATGTTGAAATTTGGATTACCCGATTTACAGTGTTTATACCTAGGTTCTAAAACTGTTTAATGGCAAAGCCTTTTTATTATTCTAATTTATTCAATAACCAAGAATTTGTTGTGATACTGAATTATTAAAGTCATTTCTTTTTATCTTTTTAGTCTTGTCATGGCTCAGATGTGGAACCTTAGTCCAACCCTTTCAATTTGTAGGTTAAATTTTTTGTTCAGTTTAATCTTTACATTATTTTGAGCTCAGGTTTTGACCACAAAGTTTTCTGAAATGATTATGCGTTTTTTTCTGTGCTGTTTGTGGTCCCTTTCTGTCTGTCTTTTGAAAGCATAGGACAAGTCCAATCAGGATGGAGAGGCCATATTAAGGAAGCTGAATGTTATCCAATGAGACTGTAAGGACAACTGATCTAGATCCTTTTAAATTCACTGCATTATTGTACAGCATGTGAATTTTTTGGATATAAGAATTTTCATGATTAGCTATGATATAACTTGTGTAGTATCTATAATGTCTACTTTGTAAATTAGATTTATTTTTGAGACAGTGATTGTTATCTTCTTAGGAAGATAAACACTTATTTGTTTATATAATAATAAAATGGCAAAACTTAAGGTGGTCTCTCAAGTAGACTATGGTCATCAAGTCCTGCTTCCCTTTCATATTAAAGACAACATCCTATTTTATCTCCAACTGTGCAAAGGATGTCATACCATAGAATGGGAATCTGAGAAAAATTTTATGAGCACTTCAATATTTAGACAGTAACTACTTTTAATATGCCATTAAAAGAAAAGAAAGATTTATCTTTTGATGAATTTCTGGGACCTAGTAAAAATTCGTAGGCACTCAAGTGTTCTATCCCATAGAGCATTAACACATTTATATTCCAGATAAACATCTCAGAAATGACTGTTTTTAGGCCCACTGTAGGAAGGGCATATTTTGCATATAAAATATTATGATACAGTGACAGAATATTATAGCATTTAATGAATGATTTAGCGAACAATCTCCCAAGTGTTTTTAGGATGCCAAGTGTATCTAAATTACATTATGTACATTTGGCTTTCTTATACAGACTATTTATTTATAGAAAAAGTAGATTTTTGAAATGATTCTTTAACATATGTGAATAATTTCAATTGATATTTTCCAAAGAATAAGATGTCTTTGAGTTAGTATGAATATGAACATTTTTGACAATAGTGAGCTTTGTTGCTTAACACTTTCTTTGTGGATTTATAAATAATTAGTTATATTCAAAAGATGTACACAATGCAGAGGAAATGCAGAGGGAGTAGAGTTATTATTACATACAGAGTTACTAAATTGCTTTGACATTAATTAGGGCATAAATAATGGCATACCTAACCAAAGGCAAGCAAAAAAAATTGGTAATTAAAATAAAACTTATTTCTTTACAGGTTCAAAGTTTGTCTGTTTAAAACAGACTAGGTCAGATAGCTAAAACAAAAGGAAGTAGACAGTGAGCAGTTTTGCATCATCTTAAGTACATTGAATTTCCATCGAGAGTATGGGGTCTGGAAGCATCTGGAGAAAGAATATGTTGACAAGATCAATGGGATGAAACTTTGTCTCAGAGCTTTTTGCTTTCCATGGGTATATACAATACTCAGTTTACTGATGTTGTTCCTGTTTTCTTTTCTATTTGAAGTTTTGAAGGGAAGAATTAACCTACTTTGTGCTGATGACAGGAACGCTTCCAAAATTAGATTAAATGACTGGTTTAGTATTACATGTTGTAGAAAAAAAAAGGAAAGAAGCAGACTCCAGATGAATGGTGGCTTTAGAATCTTTTAGGAGTATGCTGGGGGATAGTTTTGAAGATTTGTATATAAATAGAAGAGTTGGCTATATGTAAGATGACAGTTACTCTGTAACTCAAGAATCCAATGCATTGTATCGTATACAAGATGAAGTGAGATTCCTGACACTCTGTGTGAGCACTGAAATAAAAGTAGCAATATTTGCTAACCAACTGGACACCTCTGTTTGCTGAGCACTGGCAACTACTAGCCATATTACTCTGGGCAATTTACTTATCCTATTGATGCCTCAGTTTCCTCATCTGTAACTGAGAGAAAAATACCCTGTCTCATGAAAATCCCCAGTATGTTGTTGTGATTATTATTATGATTTCCACTCCTGCTATATTATTAGGATCTGAAATTACAAATATAGTTATTTCAATTTCACCTTCCCCTCTTATTAATTTTGCAGTTGTGTGGTTGTTTGTAATACTATTCAGTGTGAAGGCCCTCTTCGAGATTCATTTAGTTGATTAGTCTTGATGGCAAATTCTCTGTGTGCAAGTACAGGAATGCTGGGAATGCAAAGAAGAAAATCTATAGTAACTTCCCGCAGGTCTCCTATAATCTAATAAGAAAGATATACACGAAAAAAACACTTTTCAGCACCATATGTTAATAACACCTGTAAGCCATATGTTGGTATGGAGTGTCCAAGAATGTTGGGAACATCTCTTTTGCAGAAAAAGTAAGAGTTTACTTCTAAAACAAAAAGGGAATGCAAGATTAAAGCCATAGAATATGAAAAAGCCTGGGGATTTTTTGGAAATGCTGGCATATAAAACTCAAGGTAGGGTATTGACAGATGATTGGTTAGACTGATATTCATAATCAGGTTCTGCAAAGCCATACAAAAGAATTTATATTTTGGCCAATAAGCAATAAGGAGAAATTAATTAAATTTCAACTAGAAATTAAAATAATCTCACTAAGGTTTTATAAAGACCACTCTAACTACATATAGGAGATGAATGAAGGATAAGAAGTTGATTTAAGAAATAGGTAGACTGCTTAGAAGGATGTTGTAGACATCTAGAGAAAAGATGGGTACTTAAATTAAGGCAGTGGCAGTGGTTATACAGGGAAGGAGAAGGCATCCAGGAGATGTTTTAGAGGAAGCATGAAAATAACTCAGAAATGAACTAGCTGTGAGTAGTAAAGAGAAGAAGAATATAATCTGATTTTCAGGTTTTAGGTTTGAGCATTAGAGTAATGGCAATAGTTGCTATGGGTGGAGAGTAGTTATTAGGAACTCCAAATACTCCAACTTTGTTTTTTAATTTATGATCTGTACCAGACAACGTAGAAACTTCAAGAACCCATCCCATTATAGGTACAAGGCATGCTCTTCTAATTTTTTTCAATATTCTAATATATAAATTAAGTATAACTTTTACTTAAGGCAATATATTTATATAGTTCAAAACCAATCAAATAGTATTTCTTAAAGATTTTATTTATTTATTTATTTTTAGAGAAAGAAGGGAGGGAGCTAGGGAGAGAAATATCAATGTGTGGTTGCCTCTCGCATGCCCCCAAATGGGGACTTGATCCACAACCCAGGCATGTGCTCTGACTGGGAATCAAACTGGCAACACTTTGATTCACAGGCTGGCAACTCAGTTTACTGAGTCCCACCAGTCAGGGCTCAAATAGTATTAAAAGGTTTATCAGTTCAGTGGTTTCTTGAAGCCACCAGTCTCTGTCCTCAGAGGCAACTACTTTCAACAGTTTTTCAAAGCATTATAGATTATTCTTCTATTTCTTGATTTCTCAATTTTAGATATTTATTTATTAACTTCCTATTATGATAGGTGAGAAATTTTCTCTCTTCCAAGCTATTTCTACTTCCCTCTGCTTCTTTTCATTTTATCTTCCTTCATTCTTTCAATGTAATTCTATCACAATTTTAGTCCAGTTAATAGCACATCATTATGACTTTCTATAGTCAAAATTAAACTATAATTTGTTTATTTTTAATCCTCACTTGAGGATATTTTTTCATTGTTTTCAGAGAGAGAGAGAGAGAGAGAGAGAGAGAGATGTAGAGAGAAATATTGATCAGTTGCTGTCTGTACCTACCCTTGACCAGGAATCAAACCTACAACCTTTTGGTGTATGGGACAATGCTCCAAGCAACCGAGCCACACCAACCAAGCCAAACTATGATTTAGTTTTTAATACAAATTTTATCTTTCCTCTTAATCTCATCTTTTGTTTGCTTGTTTTTCAATGTTGTTTGTCACTCTACTTCATTTATTGTTTTCTGAGCCCTTTCTCGCTATTTTTTTCAAGTGCCCAGATTTGTTGTGCCCTGGTTGTAATTATTCTAAATTCTTAAATATAATCCCAAACTCTAATAATTTCACCCTCTCACCTCACACCAATGGAGACCTTTGTCCTTCATTTTCCAGACTTTCTATTCTGGAATGAACTGAATTTTGCTTGGACTGGGGCACGACTCTCATCCTGGGGTTCCCTGCCAATGGTCTTCTATGTCACTTCTCTTGTTCCCTTGATTTCATGCTTTCTCCTTTTTTTTGGTTTTATTCTTCTGCACTGTGGCACATCCTTCAGTAACATTCTTAGAAAGGGTCCATGGAGGTAAGTTTTCTACAACTTAGTATGTTTGACAATAATTTTATTTTATCCTAACATTTGCTAATAGTTTTGCTGGTTATAGAATTCAGGGCTGAAAAACTTTTTCCCTCTGAATCTTAAAAGCATTGTTATACTTTCTTTTTTTGCATCTAGTGCTTCTGTTGAGAGGCTTAATGCTATTCTGATTAATGCTTTTTTTTTTTTTTTGTAGGTCTTGTGTGTATGTGTGTGTGTGTGCATCTCTGTGTGTGTGTGTGTGTGTGTGTGTGTGTGTGTGTGTGTGTGTATGGCCTCTTCTTCCATCTGAAAAGTCTTAGGATACTATTTTTAACTTTATTATTATAAAATTTTATGATCCTGGGCTATGTTATGAGCTTTTCTTAATTTTTATGCTATGCTGTGTGTTTAGTGAGCCATGTTCATCTAGAATGGAGTTCAGTTTTGAAAAAATATTCTCAATGATTTCTTTGATCATTTTTTTCTTCTTTACTCTTTCAAGAACTCTGAGGTAAAACTAAGGAATTCAGACTTTCTGAATTAATTTTTTAATATAACATTTGTGGGATATTATTTCTAACAAGCAATAATCAGAGACTAGTTTTTTCAAAGACAAGTAAGTAAAAATTCAGTGCATTGATGATACTCTTTGTTGGTGAAGGTGAGGGGAAATAAGCCTTCTCCTAAAACTGTTGGTGAGCCTGTAAATTAGTATAGCATTTTGGAAGAATGTTTGGCAGTACCTCGGACAATAGTTTACAAAATTAAGTATCTATGCTGGAGAAATTTTCCTTAAGCAAAAAGATATAGGCCATATGGATATTTAGTGTAACGGTGTTCCTAAGAGTAAAGTCTGAAACAGCTGAAATATATTTTAGGGAAATTACTAAATAAACTATGATTTATTCAAACTGTAGAACACAACATAATTGGTAAAACATATAAGGTAAAATATATAAATTTGGCTATGGTAAATCTCTAGGATATAATGTTAAGAATAATATCTACAGTTATGTAGCATGTATAATATGATCTTATTATGTACCTATAATGATATTATGTTTATGTATTTATAAATGATATTATTCTATACATGTGTTGCATATAATGCTTTATACATAAATATAAATGCAGAGACAACCTTCTGGAATATTGAATCTCACCCATTTGACAGTGGTTACTTATGGGGATGAGTGTAGAACCAAGAGAGGGTGAAGAAACCTTTTCTACTTTATTATATAGACTCCTGCATTGATATCTTCCTCAGAGACTATGTTCTCATGTATGAGGTTGCAAATTTAAAATGACAACTAAATTTCTTTTTACCATCAAATAAAATTAACCAAGAGACATGCACCCTTCATTTGAATCCTGTGGGTTTAATATATTTTCTTCCACTGTTATTTATCCTTGGAAATTTGTGAATATTCTTGCTTGAGAAATAGTTTTATAATCATGCAACAAGCTAAACTTTATTTCTGATTGTTTTACATGTTATTAATTGAAAACATATTTCTCACTCTTTTCTAACATTTTCTGCTTTTCTTGAAGAATGCAGAAAATATAGAATACAAAGAAAATCATCTACCAAGACTTACTCAACTGCCTTTGGCTGTAAGAGTCTCAAGGAATGACTGATAATTAGTTTTCTTTAGTGAGAAGAGAGCAGCAAAGAAGAATAAATCAGCTACCACATATATGAGGCAACCTATGATTAAGACTTCTATTTTTTCCATGTGAATGACTAACTTAGTTTTTTTATATTTATACTATGTAGAAGAATAAATAGTATATGAATACTTCAAATATGTAGCATCTTTGGAAAGTTTATAGAAAAGGAGAACATTTGCTCATTTAAAAATAAAACATATTTAAATCAAAAATATATACTACTGCAAAGAATGCAAATGTGTTCAATAATTGGTCATGGAAAAAATATCTGTTCTTTTTAACTTATATGTATGAGAAGACAATTTTAATGGACCTTGGCATTATTTTCTCTCATCACTAATTACTTGTTGATAACACTTGGTCCTGATGTTACCTGGTTTCTTTAAGAAGATACACATTCAGGCTCCTCTATATCACTTCTCTGCTTCAGACTCTAAGTTCAGTTTCAGGTTTGTCATATATCCTGTTGCTGATAAATATTATGCAAAAGGTAACCCCATAACCACAATGTAATGATGTGTTCTGATTTTAAAGGCAGTTCTGGGTGTCTAAGTTGCCTTTCAAGACAAAGATTGCATGATTCACTTGAAGGCTATAAATTCTTCTATAGACAGATGTTTGTGGAATATGACCTCTTTTTAATTTTTGCATCTCATGATTGTCTTTTGAAGTTTCTATTAAAGTAAGCAAAAAAAAAAAAAAAATCAGGTATGTCGACTGAGGTGAAAACAAATCACTGTTATTTCAAGGCTATTTCATTTATCCATCAAGAAATGTCCACTTTATGCCATTCTTCTTTTTCAATCTTTTTGAAAGAAAAGAAAAACATACATGCTCTAAGAAAAAAATCATATATTTAAATTTTTATCTCTTATGCTAGAGAAAGAGTATATAAATGCTGATGTATCTAAAAATACAGCTCATATTAAAAATAAGCATTTGTTTTTCAAAGAATTAGAAAACAATAGATTCAGCAAAAGTAAGAATTTCATACTTTAAAATAATAGATATGCATAAATCATTATTGCTTGGAGGTGTGTAAAACACTCAAGTGTGGTTATAAAGATGCAAATATATCTATGAAAATCATATACTTTTATATTTCATTGGCATTTTATTTATATATTTATATTTTATTGAAAACTTATGGTAAAAACAAATGTAATGTCTATTGTTAAAAATCATGTATTTGTAGTTTCCTGAGTTAGTTATTTATAACTATTTCAAAGTTATAAATATTTACTAAAAAATTCAATCTCTAATCAAAATAAGTTATACTTTTGGGACAAGATAATATCATGTTTAGAACTTAACAATCAAAAATCAGAGAAAAGAGCCATTACTGAAGCCCTTGTAGAGTAACCTGCATTCTTTCTTATTGATTCCAACCAGATAAAGAATTTTTACCTAGAATTATTCTTTTGAATAATAGATTAGCTAGAGTCTTGAAGTTTTCCTTTTTGATCCTCACAAAGAATTCCTGGCTAGCCAATTCATAAAATAAGGCTCACTGTGAACTCTCGGGACATTGGGAGGTGGAGAATGACAGGAGATGGGCCTGAAGAAAAAAGTAGGAGCTGGATCACACAGGACCTTACAAACAATGTTAACATCCTCCTGAGGACAACGGGCAGCCAAGAGATGCTATCCCTCTTATTTCAAGATGATGACTTAGGCAAAGATGCCTCTTCTATGGGGTCAAAATGCCTAAAGAAAAAATTCATGTAGAAAATAAGTTATTAATTAATTAAACAAACAGTTAGTAGATTTCTTCTATGTACCAGGTAGCATGGGAGATATAAAAATGAAAGACATAGATGCTTATGCTAATGGAGCATTCACAAAAATCACAGATACACTATGTAACAAGCAGTGCCAGAAGTATGTACATTGTGTTATCAGAATATAGTGAGAGGATGTTCATTCACATTTTTAGGAAATGAAAAGAATCTGGGTGAATGTTTTTTTTTCCCTAGACAAATGAAGCCATGGAAATTACTTAAAAACACTTACAGTGTCTCTGTGTGTGTATATGAGATTTTCACAAGGTATATAAGACTTTCCTTACTTAGAAACAATATATACACATGAACTTGACATGGGCTTGGCATTTCCATTGTTTAGGGTTGGCTTAGAACATTTCAGACCTTAACATAATTTAGCATATCGAGTAGCTGTATTGCAAATTCCCCCGTACAAGGAATTACTGAGGCAAATATAGATTTAATGTTTTGCACAATCTACTCTGCTACTTAAGACTCTTAGTATTAATTCATTTCAAAATGTATTGAGTACCTGATATGTGCCAGGCAATGTGCTAGACCTGAGAATTAAAATGAAAAGAAAGACATAGTCCCAGCTGCTTTTAAAAATACAGTCTAGTGGGAAATGCAGTTAACTAAACAGTCAGCTCTACTTTCATTTTTCTAGTTAGTAAAGTTTTTCTTCTTTTTTACTGGTAGCTGTCACTTTTCAGTATTGAGTCATTTAAAAAAAATCTAATTTGAGATGATAATAATTAGTAGTTATAATCGAATAACACTTTTTTCTTGTTCAGCAGCAAATTCCTTTGTCTATTATTTCTAAAAAGATAGCATCATAAATAGGGAATTGGTTTCCATACATAATATTTATTCAGTTAGCTTGTTTAAATCTTTTGGGAACAAGCCATTTACAAATGAATGAATAATTATTTACAACTGTATTTGATGGAGTCCTTACTGTGTATCCTTTAAGTGTATTAATTCATTTAATCATCAAAACAACTCTATGAATGGAGAATTATTATATTTGCCATTTTATAGATGAGGAAAGTGAAGCCCTAAGAGGTTAAGTCACTTGTCCAAAGTCACACAGCCAACAAATTGAAGCCAGGATTTAAGCTTTGATAACCGGGTTTCACACCCTTGTTTTTAACTAATATACTATACTGACTCCAGAATGAGCTAATACAAAAATGTTCAGTTTTATATAAAGGAAAAATTTAATACTAGATTTTTTAATTCTAAAGTTAAGATTGTTATTGATTATGATATAATCTTCCACAAAAGACCATTTATTTCCAGATTGTCCCCAGAGACCTGCTGTGGAGCCTGACAATTCTACTGGAAGAATTACTCCTTTGAGATGAGACAGGCATTCTGGAAGGTGTCTATATAGCAAATGGTGATCCTGCTATGGAAACAGTAAACTGGTGGAGTACACTCTCACAGTGGCATGGGTTACATTGCTAAATAATCTAGCAGTCTTTTAAATAAGTTTGGGGGCTTAAGGGGGGAGCACATGGGCCAAATGTATTTTTAAAAATGTTGGGGCAAGTCAAGTTGTAGGAGGAAGCTGAGAGCACTGGGACCTCACACACTTCCTGGGAGCATGACACGGACACTGAGCTGCACTGGCCACACTACTAAGGCTCAGCATGAGGGTGACATTACAGTGCTACTTTCAGAGCTTTTTAAAATAAATACTTAATTTTCCTAGAGCAGTTTTAGTATACAACAGAATTAAGAGGAAAGTACAGAGATTTTCCATATATACCCCCTACTCCCATAGACATACCACCTTATTAACAACTTCCCCATCAGAGTGATACATTTGTAAAAATTCATGAACCTATATTGACACATCATAATTATCTAAAGTCCGTAATTCACATTGTGATTCACTCTTGGTGTGGTATATTCTGTGGGTTTGGGCAAATATATAATCGTCGGCAGCCGTCCGTCTCGAGAGACGATGGTGTAGCTTCTTAAGAGTCTATCTGCACCGCCGAGAATGGCTGTGCAGTCCGACTCGGGAGTGACACGGTATCTGTCTCCTCCCGTGTTGAATCGACATCTTGCGATGACGCTGGAGTGTCCTCTCCAGCGAAGCTGAAGCTACAGAGCCTGGGCAGGGTGATATGGAGGGTCTGCTGTTGCCCATGCAGCAGACCCCCCCTCTCTTCGCAGCTGAAGGGTCCAAGGGAAAGACGGAGTCAATACAGCTTGGCTTCAGGTGCGCCGCAGGAGTTGCCGGTGTTGACTACAACGTCGAACCGCCTTAGGGACTCCGGCTCCGGATTTTCTGTCGGGGTTTACTCCCTTAGCCTTTCCCCTGAAGAGGTATGCCGCAAGGCAAATATATAATAATAATATGTATACATCATGATAATATCAATAGAATACTTTCATTGCCCTCCAAATCCACTGCATTCTGCCTGTTCATCCCTTCCTGCCCCTAACCTCTGGCAACCATTGATCATTTTATTGTCCCAATAGTTTGTAATTTCCATAATGTCATATAGTTGGAACCACTTTTCCAGGTATACCCTTGGCTTAGCTCTGGTTTAGCTCTCTCTGGTTCCATTGGTTTTGTATTCTTAGTCTAATCTCTCTCATTCTCCCTTGCTGGGATAACATGAGAAAAACAGAAAAAATAACAGTCATGGACATAGTGCATCATGATTAAGAAAAGAACTAATAAAATATTGTAGCTTCACACAAAATAAAAATGGGTATTGTTATCCTTGTTTTGCAAATGAGAAAAGAGAGCTTGGGAATTTAATAATTTGATTAATATCACAGTTGGAGGCAAGATTAAGATTCAAGTTTATTTCCAAATAAGTCTCTCTCTTTCTCTCTCATAAAACAAAACTTTTGTTTGCACAGGCAAAAATGATTTAAGCATCAAGGGAAGGGAGTTTCATGCAGAATGAAGTCCGTATATTGGTTGAGGTGGAGTGGCCATTCTAGGCAGTTTGTAGGAGATGGGAATGTGTATTTATATTTAAGACAACAGGGAGAATGCGTTCATCCAGGGCACTTATTCTCAAACTGTGATTCCCAGACCAGCTCTATTAACTTCATCTAGAAACTTAGAAATGTAAATTTTCTGGTCCCAAGCTACTGAATCAGAAACTCTTGGGAGTGGAGCCCAGAGATATGGTTTAACAAGCCCCCTGTAGGTGGTTCTGATGAGCCCTGAAGTTGAGAACCACTAGTGCTCTAATGGCAAGGACATTGGGTAGTATATTAAAGTGAAGTTTTGAAGGTTAGATTTGGTTTATCTTCTTTGGCTATGGCCCTTTAAGAAGTTAAAAAAAATCAATTGAGTATAAATCTGAAGCTCTAATTAGCTTTATTTATTTATTTTTCAAAATTTATTTATTGAATTTACTGAGGTGACATTGGTTAATAAAATTATATAGGTTCCAGGGGTATAATTCTATAATACATCATCTGTATATTGTGTTCTGTGTTCACCACCCCAAGTCACGTCTCCTTCCATCACCATTTATCCCCCTTTACCTTCTTACTTTCTTCTACCTCCTTCCACTCCCTTTTCTTTCTGGTAATTACCATACTGTTATCTGTGTCTGAGCTTTTCATAATCCCTTCATAATTAGCTTTATTAAGTGGTTCCTAAGTTGGGCAGCATCTCATCTAGCATCTAGAAGGGTTTGTACTCCAGGGGTTATACAAAATGGACGGTTTTTATAGGAAGAAGGATAGGGCAAGGGAGCTATTATCAAAAGAAAAGAAAGGATTATTTTTAGACCAGGATATTCTCTTTTTTGGGGGGGGGTGCTTTTTTAGGATTTTCATCATGCAAACTGCCTATGGTAAGGGGTGGGAGATGGAGAGGACCCAAGTGACAGGTGACCTTATTATATCTAGATTTGGTATCATGGGCTTTAGTTAAAGTGACACCATTTTGGGTCTGTGGTTTTTTTCTTTAATGAAGTCAATAAAGTCTTTCAATGGCCAGAAAGATTTATTTTATGTTTTAATGAATTTCTTAGGAACTGCCTTTTTCCCTTTGTCCCTTGATTCTGATCCACTTGCAGGTGATCTCCATTGGCTCAAATTCTAGCCTATGGACACTATTGTCTAAATTTGAGCACACTTTTTATTGTATTCTGACTAACCTTTGGTAGAATTGCCCATACTAGTCCTGGGGGGTTTGGGGGTATAAGATAATTCTGACATGAGATGAATTGTGGTATGCTAAAAGATTTTTCAAATTGAAGAATTTAAACTGCTATCTTTAGTTATTGGCTATCCATAAAACACCTTCAGGAGAAGAATGAAATGACAAAATTGTATTCTTGGAATATTAATTTGAAAGTAATTTGTAAAAGAAATTGAGTAGAAGTGATACATAAAACTCATTTAATAAACTAGGCATGAAATGGTAAGAGCGTTGGTGCTGAAAGAGAATGAGAGGGAAGGAAGTAGAATGTGACAAACATTTAGAGAGGAAGTACAATGTAACTGGGGATTCATTTACAATAGGAAGTGAATAAGAAGGAAGAAGGAACAAATAACAAAATGAGAGACTTCATAAATGCCATACTAGTGCTATTGACAGAATATGGACTCAGTTCAGGCATTGTGTTTCAGAGAGTTAATCAGATAATTTGGAATGTGTTCAATGTGAAATAGTGATAAAACAAACAAATGACACTGCTCATTAGATAAGTAAATAAAATGGATGTTTTTTCCAAGGATCAAATGGTAGAGTTCGATTGCCTTAGGGAAAATTATATATTTTTTTGCCTTGAATTTTTGAAAATCCCAACGTGATTAAATAGATCTGTGTGTCTTGGAAGGCAAGTTGATCCAAACTCTGAAAAAACATGGCCCCCAAACAGTGGTTTCTTGGTAACAGGGATAGTAATGATAGTGGCTGTGAAGGGACTTTGGTGGTAGAAGAGAATAAGGGTGGATATTTGAGAAGATGATGGTAATTTTTAAGTGAAGAATAGATATATCCAGGATATTATTTTTCCTTTCAGTAGTCTGCTGCTCTTGAATCTGATCGTGCATGCTGCAGATATGAAAATGGATCATCATATAACTATGGTTTTGTAAAACAATCTATTAGCGATTCCTTGCTTGCTTAAAAGTTGGTGATACCTGAAAGAAGTCACAGACTTTGAGATGGAAAAGATTAGAAGGTTCTATTTTCACATCTTGCCAAATTATAACAGAAGTTAGATTTTGGAAATAACATTATGAAAATTACCTAATTACATGGAAAGTATGTGAAAGGAAATGCATTTTCTCTTTAGCAGATATGCTATGCCCTACTATCCTCTACCTCTATCGTCTCTCGAGACGGACGGCTGCCGACGACGACTATCCTCTACCTGACAAGCCATATTTGATTTAAGTTTTTCTTTTTTTTTATTCCTTGGGGTTTATATTAAGCTTTAAAACAATATTTGAAATAGTGCCTAAGGACCCCAAGACACTGAGGCCAGTGTTCATAAAGCATTTATAAGGAAATGCTGATACATCTTTTGAGGCCATCCCTGTTAACTCACTGTTACTATAAAAGTCTGAGGAACATATTAATATGCCTATTAGCAATGTAAGTCTTATTTCATTTTTGGGTCAAACAGTGAAAGGAATATTTTTTCCCTTTTTTTCTTGTGATTGCCCTACCTGGGCTGTAACTAGCTGAACATTTACAACTCTGAATGATATAATGCAATTAAGACTCTCTATAACATTCTAATTTGCATATCTCATTATATAGAGTGACACCATTAGAAGACGTGTGTTGAAGCTTTCAAAATGATTATGATATGTGAATGTATTATGGGATGAATATGCTTTGCTGAACCAAGATTGTACAGTATTCACAGGCATACTTAGACCAGTAGGTGCTTCTTGAGGAAGTTATGTCTGTGGGCAAGTACCAGTCATGTTCTTTATTTTGCTTTTCTCCCCTATGAACACAAGTACAAAAGCCCCAAATAAGGAATAAATACTGTAAAATATGAATTTCAGAAGACAGTAATTATTTAAACAGAATTAGCTGGGCTTTTTATTTTCTGTTTGTCCCTCCAGATGTACTCTTCCGATTGGCTTTGGTCAGTGGTAGGCACCATTAGTAGAGATATATTGGGGGGTTTCTTTTCCTGGCTTCTTTCCTGCTGGGTCCAGATTTGGCAGTGACTGCATTTGGAGGAAAATTTTCATGAAATGAAAGATGTTTAAGCTTTAGAGCCACTCAGATGTACAGACTCCTTCCAAAGCCTAGAGAATTCCAACAATGTATTTACATGGTCATGTTTTTGTTAAAAGCAAAAAATATATTCTGACATTAAGAAATATATTTAAAAAGACATTTCAGAATATTTCAATAATAGAAGTGAGAAATTTGAGACAACAAAATTAAGACAGTTTAAATTCAATAATTAATAAAATATAAAGCGAGAGATAAATCGAGCAATTAAATCAGTAGAAAATATTTTTAAGTATATTTTATTGATTATATTGTTACAATAGTTCCAATTTTTTCCCCTTTGCTCCCCTCCGCCCAGCACCCCCCTTCCCCGACAATCCCCTCCCCAAGTCCATGCTCATGGCTCACCCTTTCATATATTCTTCTTCTTTTTTTAAAAAATAATTAATTAATTAGTTAAATATTTTAACAATAAAAAATAACAATCCCTCCCTCTCAGACTTAAGACCCTTTACAATCTTATAAAGGACAATGGACGAAGGTCTCGAGCTCCTCTAGTTGCTTCAAGCTGGACATGGTCGTCGTCCTACCTACCCTTGGGTCAAGAAATCCCTAATAAGAGTGGGGGTGTGGAGGGGAGGGTGGCCTTCCCACAAGGGGAAGGATCGTGCAGACTCCAGGTTGGTTGGCTGTCTCTGGACAATGGCATGCTTGGTTTAACAGTCTGGCATCCTCGTTGTATTCTGGGGCCAACAGGGTTAAAGGACATCATTCAATCCGCAACCACTAGACGACAAAAGACAGGTATTAATTTTTCAGTGTCCCACATTAGGGAAAAGAAGGGCTTCTTTAGAGGAAGGTATGCCAGGTACATCTCACCTGTCCAAAACCCTTTTGCCCATTATACTTAGTTTGGACTGAGGGAAATATTTTAGGTTTCCCCCCTCTCAGGCCTCTGGGCTCTTTCTGTCCAAGCCATTAGAATAGAAAAGAGAGACCAGTTTTAAAGTGAAGCCCACAGACCACCCCGTTCTTCACCAACCCAGCCACTTAGTTCAGCCAAACCATTGAGTCTCAGGAGGCAGCAATGCAGACAGGATTAAGTGAGGCCTATACGTACAGACAATCACTCAGGTAATGAGATCGTACGCTTATGCCCTTTGAAAACAGAAAACACATGTTAATTTATGTAACATAACCCACACACAAGTTTATAGATCTGTAGGACTGTCTTATCGGAAAGACATCCAGTTGCAAGGCATTTGACATTCTTCTTGCCTGTAAATTAAACATCTTTGATAATGCCACAGACATAGTTTAACTTTCAAATGAAAACAAATTTTAAATGAAAAGAAACTTTAAAGATGGTTAGCTGCACTACTTTATAGTCTACCACTGGGCATTGTGATCTTCCTTGAATCTTGATTTTTCTCCCTAAGATTACCCTCCTTGTCATTAAAGGGACTGCATTAAGTTCATTTTTAATTTATCCTGTTCATTTGCATAAACACAACAAGAGCAGCAAATGATCACTTATGATCTTTAGTTCTGCTTTGCTGGAACTTACGCAAGGAACATTTAGGGTGACCTTCAGTCTGCCCTTCAGGGCACAGAAGCTGAGCCACATACCTGGCATTCAGCCTTGCCTGTAAACACCTGTCTTTTCCAGGTCCTCCTGGTTTTCCATTGTGCCTTAAGGTCCCTTCTAGCCATCTTTCAGGAAAACAACCTTCGTTCCTTCCCTGGAAAGATTGCTATGGACCGCTCATCCATCCAAGGTACCAGGCCTTTTATCTCGTGGACTTTTATTACCTTTGAAAGTCAGTCCCAGTTGCTCAGGGCTTTTTGGTAACAACCAAAGCCCAAGCATGTCTCCTTTAGGCATGACATTCCAGTCAAAGTCTTAGTCAAAAAATCGTTATTAACAACTGGTCTTATTAGTTTTATGCAAAGAAACTTAGGTCATTACTTACTTCTTTAGAATGCCAAATTCTGGAGGGATCAGATAGGGAGAAAATATATACAGTGTGAAGGAAAATCCTTGTCCTTCTAATATTCACTGAACTTGCATTTCTATTCTTTATATTTTTATTTTTTCCCCCCCACTAAAAATTTTTCTGTTTGTTTGTTTTTCCATTACAGTTGTCTCACTTTTTTACCCCTCTTGCTTCTCTGCACCCTGTCCCTCCCTTCTCCCACATTCAGTCCCCACCCAGCTGTCCATGTCCATGGATCATTTATACATGTTCTTTGACTAGACCCTTCCCCTTCTTACCACTTCTCTCCCTCCCATCTCCTCCTTTGTTACTGTTAGTTTATTCCTCGTTTACATACCTCTGGTTCAATTTTGCTCATTTGTTTGTGTTGTTCATTAGTTTCCTTTAACAGGTGATAGCATAAGGTAATTTTCTTTTGTTGCCTGGCTTATTTCGCTAAGCCTAATTCTCTCTAGTTCCAATCATGTTGTTGCAAATGGTAGAAGTTCCTTCTTTCTTTCAGTACTTATTCATTGTCATTTTCCCCCTTTGTACTCGTGTTCCTCCCTGTCTCTCTCTGTTTCTTCATCTTCTTAAAGCAGACCCTTTAGCATCTCTTGCAATACTGGTTTGGTGGAGATGTATTCTTTTAACCTTCTTTTGTCTTGGAAACTCCTTATTTCACATTCCATTTTGAATGAGAGCCTTGCTGGATAGAGTAGTCTTGGTTGTAGGCCTTTGTTTTTCATTGCTTGGAATATATTTTGCCATTCCCTTCTGGCTTGTAGTGTTTCTGCTGAGAAATCTGATGATAGCCTTATTGGAGCTCCCTTGTATGTTATTAGTTGTTTCTCTCTTGCTGCTTTTAGGATTCTCTCTTTGTCTTTGAATGTTGCCATTTTAATTATGGTGTGTCTTGAAGTGGGCCTGTTGGGGTTCATCTTCATTGGGACCCTCTGTGCTTCCTGGATTTGCATGATTCTTTCTCTCCTCATGTTAGGGAAGCTTTCCTGTCATTAGTTTTTCAAAGAGGTTTTCTATCCCTTGCTGTTCTTCTTCTCCTTCTGGAATTCCTACGATACGGATATTATTACGTTTCATGTTGTCCTGCAGCTGTGTTAGAGCCTCTTCAGTCTTGTTCAGCCTTTTTTCATTTTGTTGCACTGTCTGGGAGTTTTTGTCTACATTGTCCTCCAGTTCGCTGATCCAATTTTCTGCTTCCTCTAGCCTGTTTTTAATTCCTTCTACTGTGTTCTTCAATTCAGAGATCGTATTCTTCATTTCCTCCTGGCTCTTATTGATAGCTTCCATGTCCTTTTTGATGCCGGTATAATTCTCAGTAAGTTCCTTATAGTTCTTCTGGAGTTCACTGTAGTTTTTCTGGAGTTCTTTGTAGTTTCCGCTGAGCTCATTGAGCTTCTCCATAATCCATGCTTTCAATTCCATATCTGATAGTTGGCTCCCCTCTATTTCATTTAGCACTCTTTCTGGGGACTCTGCCTTTCCTTTCGATGGGGGTTGTTTCTCTGTCTCCCCATTTTTGTGACTCCTATTGTTTGTTGGTGCTTCTTAGAATGATCTGCACTTCCTGGATCTGCCCCTGGTGGCGTCAGATCCTGTACCAGTCCGGGCCTAGGCAGCCTGTTGGAGACTTCCAGGGATCTACTGCCTTTGTCTGTCTCCTTTAGTTGATAATCTATTCAATCTGTGATTAGCCGTCAGGCTTAAGGACCGTGGGTGTGGCAGCTTAATTCCTGTAGGCAGGGCCTTTGCTTCCCCTCAGGCTGACGCCACTTGGCCGGGAATGGTCTGCCTGGAGTGTGGGGATGAGTCAGCACTGGGACCCAGCCGGCCGCTTCCCCAGCTCTCCCCTCAAAGCCACCACACCAAACTCTCCCCAAGCATCTCCAGTCCTCTCTGCCCCTCCTCTGCTTGAGCCCAGGGTAAGTGGGGGCCAAAATATTTTTGTATGTGATCCGCTTAAGAGCTCTTTTTCTCCAGCTGTTTCTCTCCGGCTAGCAAGAAACCCTGTGGCTTTTCGCTTTTCTCAGCTGGATACTATTTTACTTTCCACTCTGTTGCTGTAGGCTGGGAAGCCCCACTGGGGGTTTAGACCCTGCCCTTCTCAGGGGGAACCCCCGGCTGCTGAGCTGTTTCTCAGTCCCTTCAGCTACCACCCGCATGAGCCCAGCCAGCCCTTCTGCGTCTCCGCACTCCCTACCGGTCACGTTGTGATGTAGCGGCCTTTTCTGTCTCTCCGTGGTTATAAGACCTCTTTCCAGCTAGTGTTCCGTTGGTTATTCCAGATGATTTCTCCAAAATTGCGTTGTAAATCCAGACTAGTTCTGGGAGGAAGTTAGTGTAGCTTCCACTTACTCCTCCGCCATCTTGTTTCCGAAAATATTCTTATATTGAAAAATAAAACAAAACTCTGGATCATGCAAAAAGCTGTAAGTAATTAAGAGAAAGAGAAAAATTATGAATAAAAAGAATATATAGGCTCTTGAATTATCTGATAATTTAATTAACAAAGAGGAGTGAATTTTATGGACACATTGGAGAAGCATATAAATTTCTGGTGTTTGACATAAACTACTGACATTGATGAAGATAGAATAAAACTCACACAATAAGACAATGAATTGATTAATGACTATTGTCATTTCAAACAATATTTAATATTAGTTACTACATAAGAAAACTTAAAATGCCTTGAAATCTTATAGCTTAAATATGACAGAAACTTGATGGAAGGTTTTCCAAATATGAATCAAAAAAAAAAAATACATCCCACTTCTGTGAATATATCTGAAAAAGCCCAAGAAACACTAATTCAAAAGACTATATGAACCTCTTACTTTCATTGCTGTGTTATTTACAATAGCCAAGGTTTGGAAGCAGGCCAAGTGTCCATCAGTAGATGAGTGAATAAAACAATGATAATATGTTTATATGATGGAATACTACTCAGTCATGAAAAAGAAGAAAATTTTACCCATTGCAACAGCATGTATGGATTTTCAGAACATTATGCTAAGTGAAATAAGCCAATGAGAGAAAGATATGTATCATATTATTTCACTAATATGTAGAATCTAATGAACAATATAAACTGATAAACAAAATAGAAGCAGATTCACAGATAGCAGACTGACAGCTATAGAAGGGAAGGGGACTGTGGGGCTGAGTGAAAAATGTGAAGGGATTTAGAAAAAAACACCAAAACCTCATAGACACATGCAACAGTATAGTATTTGCCAGAAGGAAAGGAGGGTGCAATTAGGTAGAAGATAGTAAAGGAGGATAAATCATGATGAAAGTAGACTTGACTTGGGGTGATGAACACACAATACAGTGACAGATGATGTATTATAGAACTATATACCTGAAACCCATATAATTTTATCAACCAGTGTTACCCCAATAAATTCAATAAAAAAGAAAGAAAATATGTGACATTAACAATGTGAATTGTGAAGCTGTAAAATACTTTTATAAACTTCCAAAGATGAAAAACAAATTTTAATCCATCATGTTCCAGAACATGCTAAAATTTTCTCCCTATAAAAATTGATCTTACTAAATTACTAATGAATAAACAATGAAGCATATGCAACCAAAAAAAAAAAAAATCAGATCAGATAAAGACAAATACTATATGATCTCACTTACATGTGAAATCTAAAAACAAAACAAAAAATATCCTCAACTGATAAATACAGAGAACAGATTGGTAGTTGCCAGCTGTGGTGGTGGTGGGGATTGGGTGCATGAACTCTGTGAAAGAAGTCAAATGTATAAGCTTTCAGTTATAAAAGAGATAATTCATGAGGGATAGACTATATAACATACAACTGTAGTTAACAATACTGTATTACATATTTCAAAGTTGCTAAGAGAGTAGATATTAAAAATACTCACCATGAGAAAAAAATTGTAACTATTTGTATAGTGACAGTTGTTGACAAGACTTATTGTGGTGATCGTTTTGCACTACAAATAGGGGATCATTAAGCTACAGCTAAAACCAATATAATGTTATGTATGTCAATTATGCATCAAAAAAAGTCAGAGAAAATGTCACAAAAACTGTGTTAATTAATAAAATACCTAGCTATCTTCCTGGATTTTGTTATGTTTGTACTATTGGTTAGATTTTTAAAATTTGTGATTTTTAATTTTAAAATATTCACTTTCATGCTTAATTTTTGCATTATTCATTTTAAACATAAATTATATAAACTTAAGCCCTGTAAAACCCGAGTCAGCTCCTGTCTTATGACCTTGCTTCACACTGTAGTTCTAACTGGGATCTGGGAACGGTTTTCTCACTTTGACCCTTTGAGCCTAAAGGCAGCAAGTAGCCTTTTACTGCATTTGTGACTCCCTGAGGGATTTATGATGTTTTGTTGGATTTTTAAATCCATGGTTTCTCAACCAAGGCACATCAATATTTTCATTGAATAATTCTGTTATGAGTGCTGTCTGTGTAGCATGAGACATTTAGTATCACTCTTTGCCTTTTCCTACCAGATACCAGTAACACTTCTGCATTGTAACAGGCAAAAGTGTCTTCAGACATTGCCAATATCTCTGAGGGGAAAAAATCATCATCCCCCACTGAGGATTACTATCTTAAAACTTTATAAGTGGTCCCTTCTTTATATTATTTCAAATGCCCTTATCAGCATGCCATTTTTTATAATAACAGAGTTATAACTACCTTTTCAAAATAATAAAAATATGACGATAAATATTAAAAATAAGTACTTTGTATTTTTAAAAGAAGAAAACAACTATGCATTGTATTTCTGTATGTGAAGTAATAGTCTGAAACAAATTATTAATAAATAATAATTAGTTTAAAATAAAGGAAATTTGTATATATGTATATCTAAATGACAAAATGAAAAAGAAAAAATATAGAAATATACTCTAGAAAGAAAACAGCATGGTGTCAATACTAAAAACAGTGAAGAAAAAACTTGAAAGTAATTGAATATGCTCAGAAGATTCAAGCAAATAAAACAGGGAACATTATGGAAAAAACATAGGAGAGGTAGGTTGAGATAGGACCTTCAATGATTTCAGAGTGACGGAGGGTGACAAATCCTCTCTCTTAAAACCAACTATAGCCATTTGTTGTTGTTGTTGTTGTTATTGAATTGTAAGAGTTTCTTATAAATTTTGGAAAATATTTTTCTTTCTTTTTTTACATTTCTTTTTTTAACTGTTGTTCTATTACAGTTGTCCCAATTTTTACTCCTTATTAGGTATATGGTTTGCAGGTATTTTCTCCTGTTTACTCTGTTGATTATTTCCTTTGCTGCTCCCAACATTTTAAGATTAATGAAGTGCACTTGCCTTTTGTTGCTTTTAGTGCCTGTACTTTTGGTATCCTATCCATGAAATTATTGCTAAGACTAATGTCATGAATTTCCCCCCACCCATGTTTTTTCTAGGAGTTTTATAGTTTCAGGCCTTACCTTTAAGACCCTAACCCATTTTGGGTTAATTTTTATATATGGTGTAAGATAAGGGTCTAGTTTCATTCTTTTGCATCTGGATATCCAGTTTTCCCAGCACCATTGTTAAAGAGACTACTAGCCTTTCTTCATTATACGAGGTCTGTCTGGAAAAAGTCCAGCCATTGTTAATATAATGAGAACTGTTTGTGTGACATTGATGTAACCTGGCAGCCAAGAAGAGTGGACTGAAATGCACATGTGTGAACAATGATGACTTCACTATACTAGTTAGTGAGGGGTTGGGGGTGGTATAGGGTGTTGAGTGAGCATGTGTACTGTGTGGCTGTCATTTTCAAAATGACTGAGTAGAGCAATCAATCTGCATCAAATTTTGCATTAAGCTTGAATATTTCTCTGTAGAAACTATTCAGATGATTCAGAAGGCTGCAGCTGGTTAACTGGTAATTGACAGGTTCATCATGACGACACACCTGCTCATGCATCATGTCTCATGCAGAGATTTTAGCAAAACATCAAATCACTCAGCCCCCCTATAGCCAAGATTTGGCAACCCATGACCTCTGGCTTTTCCCCAAATTAAAATCACCTTTGAAAGGGAGGAGATTTCAGACTGTCGATGAGATCCAGGAAAATATGATGGGGCAGCTGATGGCAATTGGGAGAACTGTGTGAGGTCCCAAGGTGCCTACTTTGAAGGGAACTGAGACATCATTGTCCTATGTACAATGTTTCTTGTATCTTGTATCTTCTTCAATAAATGTCACTATTTTTCATATTATATGGCTGGATACTTTCTGGACAGACCTCGTATATTCTTGGAACACTTGTCAAAGTTGATCTTATGTATGTGGACTTATTTCTGGACACTATTATATTCTATTGTTTTATATGTCTTTTTTCAAGTTAGCATCATGCTAATACACTTACTACAGCTTTGTAATTCAGTAGTTCACATTTATCTACTATTTCACTTTCTGAAGTTTCAGTTATTTGGGTCTACTGCAGTCTGAAAATATTAACTGGAAAATTCCAGAAATAAACAATTTATAAGTTCCAAATTGCATGCTCTTCTGAATAACACAATAAAATTTCATGCCACTTCACTCTGTCCTGCCTGGGACATGATTCATCCTTTGTCCAACATATCCACACTATATTATGTGCCCACCCATTACTCACTTAATAACCTTCTCAAATATTAGATTGATTGTCAGAATATCATAGTGGTTGTGTTCAAGTAACCCTTATAGTAGCCTGATGCTAAGTCACAATGCCTATGTAATTCATCATACTTCATTGTATCATGTGGGCATTGTATCATTTCATATCTTACAAGAAGAAGGGTAAGTACAGTACAAAAGATATTTTGAGAGAGAGAGATCATGTTCACATAACTTTTATTATAGTATATTGTTATCATTCTATTTTATCATTAGTTATTTTCAATCTCTTATTTTGCCTAATTTATAAATTATGTATGTGTGTATAGGAGACAACATAGTATATATAGTTTCTAGTACTATCTGTGATTTCAGGCATCTACTGAGGGTCTTGAGACACATATCCCTAAGATAAAGGGGGCTCTACTGTACATTTTAACATCAGGGAGTATGATGCTTCCAGGCTTGTTCTTATTTTTTAAGATCATTTTGGCTCTTTGGGTTTTTTTGTGGTTCCATATCAATTTCAAAACTGCTTTCTTGAAGGAAGATGGCGGAGGAGTGAGGGGAGGCTGCGCTTTCTGGCTCCCGAGATTCGTCTGTAGTTTGGGCTAATTGCAGACAGAACATCTCATTGAGCAGCTGGACACTGGCATGAGTCGAGCCTTGGCAATGCTGGATTAGAGAAAACCATCTGGGAGCGACCTGTTTGATGAGAATAGCAGAGGAAAAAGGGACGAGATGGGATTTCTGACTGAAGTGGCTCCTTGAGCTGTGGCTGGAAGTACACAGAGACTTTTAAGTGACCACAGGCTCCCCTAGAGAGGAATCGGGAGGAGAGTGAATCTCTGCCCGCTGGAAGAAACAGAGAGGACCTGGTGGCATCTGGCGCTGAAAGACAAGAAACAGCGTACTGCTGTACATGTGAGAACGTGACTTTCCTTTACTTTTTTCTCTTGTATACCGCAGAGAGTGGAGGAAAGGTTGGGGGTGATAGGACATTCTTGAGGAGCGCAGGCGCAGTAGTGGGCTCGCCCACTCCCCAACCCTCGCCCTAGGTTGCGTGGGCATGCACAGGGAAGTGCCCTCATACACTGGCTCAGGTGCGCAACCAGTTCGCCGGCCACGCGTCTGGGTGACCCTTGGACACACCCCAACAAACATAAGATCAGTGCCCCAATGGGCACAGGGAGGGACCGCTGGGCATGCAGAAGACCATGCGCAGACACCCCTGGCCAGCTCCAGTGAGCAACAGACAGGAGCGCAGATCACTTGCACAGGGTCTGCTTGTGCCCGCCCAGGCAGGTTTGGGAATAGCAGGCGGCTGCAGCGCGGGAACAGCGGGAGGCAGTGACTCACAGACGCTCACTTCCACTGAGCACAAGTGTCTGCGACCCCCGCCCCAAGGGACGAGAGACCAACTTCTGAAGAGTGGCTCAGTAGGCCTGAGACTAGCGCACAAGCACCCTGGCTGGCTCAAAACAGGCGCCAAACCTGCAAAGATCAGGAACCTCTGACCCACTTCATTAGACCAGCTGAGGATCCAGAAAAAGAAGACGAACACAGAGGCTGAACTGAGTAAAAACTTTCCTTTTGTATATATATATATATATATATATATTTTTTTTTTTTTTTAAATTTTATTTCTATTTTAGTTTTATTTGTATTTTATTTTAATTTTTAAAAATTTATTATTTTTAATTTTAATTTTAATTTTAACTTTTATTTAAAAAATAAAAAAATCTCTCTTTAATTTGATACCATTTCTCCTTCTCATCCTTCCTCTTTAATTTTTGTTTGTTTTATCTGTTTTGTTTAGCCTCCCTTTCACACTAAATAAATAGAATATAACTACCATATAAATCTAATACTATACAATTCCACTTTTTTACTATATTCTATATTATTCCCTCTCTTTCTTTTATTATTATTAACATACACTGTAAATATTACCTACTGTCTTGCATAGTCTTGACACTACTTGCTACTAATACTACTCTATCATCCCCTCTCTCAAAAAATCATATTATTCCTCTTTAAAAATAACTCTTATCAAGTCTTCCTATAGTATAAAAGCCCTAACCTCTCTACATTTATATTAATACTGGCTCATTTGCTGATGATAGTGGGATAGAGGGTGGGAGATGTTTTTGAGGGTGTGGGTTTCCTGCCTGGGCTGTGCGTTTATGTTTTTAACAGCATCTCCACAAAAGAACTCAAGACAAAGTGGATAGAGTGACTCTCAATCAACTAGCAAGAGGGAAGATCCCACCCAAGAGCATCGAAATATAACCAGACAGCATAAACAAATGACATAAAGGGTACCCCAAGGATATCAGGCTCAGGAGATCAAAGAGTCTGCACCACCGAAACCCCCAGGTCTCCTATAAAGAATCTCATACCACAAAGGTGGAAAGTCAAAACAGATAAACCCAAAAGACAAAAGCAAACAAAATGAATCCAACATGGTAAGACACAGAAACAACCTCTCAATGAAAAGAAAAGAGGACTCCCCAGAAAGAGAGGTAGGTGGAATAGACATAGCCCAAATATCAGACATGGAATTCAAAACAATGGTGGTGAAGAAGCTCAATATACTCTACAACCTCAAAAACAACTACAACAACCTCCAAGGAAGTTACCAACAGCTCCCAAGAAAATTACAGAGAATTTATGGAGGACTCGTCGTCGTCGGCAACCGTCCGTCTCGAGAGACGATGGTGTAGCTTCTTAAGAGTCTTATCTGCACCGCCGAGAATGGCTGTGCAGTCCGACTCGGGAGTGACACGGTATCTGTCTCCTCCCGTGTTGAATCGACATCTTGCGATGACGCTGGAGTGTCCTCTCCAGTGAAGCTACAGAGCCTGGGCAGGGTGATATGGAGGGTCTGCTGTTGCCCATGCAGCAGACCCCCCCTCTCTTCGCAGCTGAAGGGTCCAAGGGAAAGACGGAGTCAATACAGCTTGGCTTCAGGTGCGCCGCAGGAGTTGCCGGTGTTGACTACAACGTCGAACCGCCTTAGGGACTCCGGCTCCGGATTTTCTGTCGGGGTTTACTCCCTTAGCCTTTCCCCTGAAGAGGTATGCCGCAAGGCAGCAGAGGTTTTTTGGAGTCAGAGTTTCCCTTCTCTGATGTGCCCTGACTGGAAGATCGAACCAGCGACACTTAGCTCGCAGGCCGACGCTCAATCCACTGAGCCAAACCAGCCAGGGCAATCCATTTGAAGTAATGCAATTTAATCACTGCATGTTTGCTGTTCTTGATCTTTGTGTTTCTAAAATTTTTCCCAGGCCATTTATTGATCTAATAGATGTTCTTAGTTTGTTTAAATCCTCTTCTGAAATCAAATCTGTTTTATTGATGATGATAATATCTGCCAAAGCAACTTGCCTAGAAGCTGCATTGATAAGGCCATCAGGTTTTTCTTCTGTTAAATGCTTTAGTCCATATTTTGAATCCACGAGAGTTATGATACCATCAAGATAAATATCACTCCCTAATTCAGCATCAATCCAAAACATAGAAGCTACAGCACCAGGATCTGCTAACCCCGTGGTCTCCAACAATATGTAATCAAATTTCCCCTTCTTCTGCATCAAATTCTCAATAGCTCTGAGGCCATTGTCCTTTACTGAACAGCAGAGGCAACCGTTTCTAAGTTCCAGCCATTCTTCATAGAGCTCTCCACCTTGGCTCACAGCTAAGGATTTCTCTACTGCACTTCCTTCCCCAAATTCATTTAAAATAACTGCTACTCTTTTACTATGTTGCTCTGTCAAAATATAGTTCAGAAGTGTTGTCTTCCCAGCACCTAAATACCTGGTGATAATTGTGACTGGGATCTTAGCGCCGGGGCCAGACTTTTCCTCCTCCTCTCTTTCCTTCGTTTCAATGGGGACCAATTCAGGACAGTCCTCATCTGCATGCTCCTCTTCCTCGTCCACAGTGCCAATAACCTGTGACATGTCGGCCAGCACTACACACACCTCTTCCACAGGAGGACTACACCTGCATAAAAAAGGACATAGAAACTATGTCCCACCAAAGTGAAACTGAAATATAATCAGACAGCTTAACAAATGGCATAAAGGGCATCCCAAGAGCATCAGGCTCAGGAGATCAAAGAGACTGCACCACTGAATCCCTCAGGTCTCCAACAAAGAATCTCATACCACGAAGCTGGGAACTCAAAATGACAAATCTAAGAAACAAAAACAAACAAGAAGAATCCAACATGGGGAGAGAGAAAAACAACCTCCCAATGAAAGGAAAAGTGAAATCCTCAGAAAGAGAGATAGATGGACAGATGTAAGCCAACTATCAGATATGGAATTCAAAAGAATGGTTATAAGAAAGCTCAATGAACTTGACAAACTCAAAGAAAACTACAACAAACTCCAGGAGAATTACAAAGAACTCCATAGAAACTAAAAAGAACTCCAGGGAAACTACAAAGAACTCCAAGGAAGCTACAAGGAACGTATGGAGAACTACACCAGCATAAAAAAGGACATAGAAACTATTAACAAGAACCATGAAGAAATGAAGAATACAATCTTTGAACTGAAAAACACAGTAGAATCAATCAAAAGCAGGCTAAATGAAGCAGAGGATCAGATCAGCGAGTTAAAAGACAATGTAGAAAAAAATTCCCAGACAGTACAACAAAATGAAAAAATATTGAAAAAGTGCAAAGAAGATGTAAGGGAATTACAGGATAGCATGAGGAAAAACAACATCAGAGTCATCGGAATTAAAGAGGGAGAGGAAGAAGAACGAGGAATAAAAATGCTGATAGGAGAATTAATGACAGAAAAATTTCCCAACCTCATGAGAGAAAAAGTTATGCAAGTTTAGGAAGCACAGAGAGTGCCAACGAAGAGGAAGCCCAAAAATCCCACTCCAAGGCACATCATAATTAAAATGGCAACAGTCAAAGACAAAGCGAGAATCCTAAAAGCAGCAAGAGAAAAACAGCAAATAACATACAAGGGAGGTCCGATAAGGCTATCCACCGATTTCTCAACAGAAACACTACAAGCCAGAAGGGAATGGTCGAAAATATTTCAAGCAATGAAAAACAAAGGCCTACAACCAAGAATACTCTACCCAGCAAGGCTCTCATTCAAAATGGAAGGGGAAATAAGGAGTTTCACAGACAAAGGAAGACAAAACGAATAAATCTCCACCAAACCAGCATTGCAAGAGATGGTAAAGGGAATATTTTAAGAAAAAGAAGAAAAAAGAGGAGAGAAACACAGGTACAAAGTAAAATGAGTAAATACATGTCAATAATAATCAAGTGTAAATGGATTAAATGCTCCAATTGAAAGACATAGGGTAACGGAATGGATAAGGAAACAGGACCCACATATTTGCTACCTACAAGAAACAAGAAACACACCTCAAAACAAAAGATTTACACAGACCGAAAGTAAAGGGATACAAAAAAGTATTCCAGGCAAATGCATATGAAAAAAAAAAAAGCTGGGGTAGCAGTACTCATATCAGACAAAACGGATTTCAAAGCAAGGGCAATAAAAAGAGACAAAGATATTTTGTTTAACTCTATTTAAATATACTCTTCAGAAAAGGCCAATCTACGGAGACAGAAAGCAGGTCAGTGGTGGTCTGAATCTGAGGGTAAAAACAGGATTAACAGTAAATGGCATAAAGAATCATTTTAGAAGAGTGGAAATGTCCTAAAACCAGATTTTGGTAATAATCACACAATTCTATAAATTTTCTAAAAATAATTGAATTGTAAGATTATTTTATGGCTTGTAAATTAAACCTCAGTAAAGCTATTCAAAAGACAGGTAGGTCATCATGTTGACAGAGAGCTGATGATTTTTTTTAATTAAAAATTTTTTTTATTTACAATAACATCCACCTCAAAAAATAGTTGATCATAAATATCACAAAATGCATACAGGTTTTATATATGTAAAATACACAGTCTGTTTTAAATAATTAAAAAATAATTTAAATAAATGGGGTCATTTTCTATTTCCATGGATTGAAAAACTCAATAGAGTTAAGCTGTTAATTCTTCCCAACTTGATCTATAGAGTCAATGTAATCCTAATTAAAACTCAAACAAGCTATTTTGTAGATATTGACAAACTGATTCTAAAGTTTATTGAAAAACTAAAAATCCTAAACTAGCCGAAACAACACTGAAAAAAAAAAAGTAAAACTCACTGCCCAACTTCAAGACATAACAAAATGCTATACTAATCAGGACAGCATGGTACTGGTAAAAGAACAGAGCCCAAACACAGACCTTCATAAATGGTCGGCTAATCTTGACCAAAGGACCTAAAGTCTAGACTTCTCTGATGGCTTTGCTGTGGCCACAGTGAGAGCCTATCTACCATGAGAAGAAGAAAGAGAAAACAGCCATGGATTGCAAGGATTCTAGCCCCGATTGATTCATGCCCAATGCCAGTTTTATTCCGCCCCCCCCCCCCACATACAGGGTGAGGCAAATGTAAGTTTACAGTTGTTCATATGAAAAATCAGTTGTTCATATGAAAAATAATAAAATAATTAATCAATAATAATACAAGAATAAACTCTGTGTTTCACATACTCACAACTGTAAACCTATTCTTGCCACACTCTGTATGTCACCAATAAAATTTCTTTCACCTTAATTCAGTTTGGGGCATGTTCTCTCTCTCTCTTTTTAAAAAGTATCTTTTATTGATTATGTTGTTACAGTAGTCCCAATTTTTTCCCCTTTGCTCCTCTCTGTCCAGTACCCCCTTCCCTACAGCAATCCACCCCCCTTCGTTCATGTCCATGGGTCGTGCATATCAGTTCTTTGGCTTCACCCTTTCCTATATTATTCTTAACTGCCTCTGTCTATTTTGTACCAACCAACTATGCTTCTTAATCCGTACACCATTTCCCCATTTCTCCCCCTTCTCTCTCCCAGCTGATAACCCTCCAAATGGTCCCCATACCTAAATTCTGTTCCTATTCTGATTTTCTTATTTGAATTTTGTTCTTATTTTTTAGATTCAGTTGATGATTGTTGTGAGTTTGTTGTCATTTTAGTGTTCATAGTTTTGATCTTTGACCCTGGCTGGTTTGGCTCAGTGGATTGAGCGTTGGCCTGCGAGCTAAGTGTCGCTGGTTCGATCTTCCAGTCAGGGCACATCAGAGAAGGAAAACTCTGACTCCAAAAAACCTCCGCTGCCTTGCGGCATACCTCTTCAGGGGAAAGGCTAAGGGAGTAAACCCCGACAGAAAATCCGGAGCCGGAGTCCCTAAGGCGGTTCGACGTTGTAGTCAACACCGGCAACTCCTGCGGCGCACCTGAAGCCAAGCTGTATTGACTCCGTCTTTCCCTTGGACCCTTCAGCTGCGAAGAGAGGGGGGGTCTGCTGCGTGGGCAACAGCAGACGCTCCATATCACCCTGCCCAGGCTCTGTAGCTTCAGCTTCACTGGAGAGGACACTCCAGCGTCATCGCAAGATGTCGATTCAACACGGGAGGAGACAGATACCATGTCACTCCCGAGTCGGACTGCACAGCCATTCTCGGCGGTGCAGATAGACTCTTAAGAAGCTACCCCATCGTCTCTCGAGACGGACGGCTGCCGACGAGTTTTGATCTTCTTTTTCTCAAATGTGTCTCTTTAACATTTCATATAATAATGGCTTGGTGATGATGAACTCCTTTAGCTTTACCTTGTCAGGGAAGCACTTTATCTGCCCTTCCATTCTAAATGATAGCTTTGCTGGATAGAGTAATCTTGGTTACAAGTCCTTGCTTTTATCACTGTGAATACTTCTTGCCATTTCCTTCTTCCTGCACAGTTTATTTTGAGAAATCAGCTAAATAGTCTTAGAGGCACCCCTTTGTAGGTAACTCTTTGTTTTTCTCTTGCTGCTTTTAAGATTCTCTCTTTATCTTGAACTTTTGGTATTTTAATTATGATGTGTCTTGATGTGGTCCTTTTTGGGTCTAGCTTGTTTGGGACTCTCTGTGCTTCCTGTACTTCTATGTCTATTTCCTTCACCATATTTAGGGAGTTTTCCTTCATTATTTTCTCGCACAAGTTTTCAATTTCTTGCTCTTCCTCTTCTCCTTCTGGCACCACTATGGTTTGGATGTTGGCATGTTTAAAGTTGTCCCAGAGGTCCCTAAGCCTCTCCTCATTTTTTTCAGTTTTTTTTCCTCATTCTGTACTGGTTGATATTTATTTCTTCCTTCTGTTTTAAATAATTAATTTGAACCCTGGAGTCCTTCCCTTCACATTGGTTTTGTGTGGATTTTTTTCTTCACTTCATTTAGCATAGCATTCATATCTTCCCTTATGGACTTGCCATACTTAAGCATATCTGCCAAGTCTGTGAGCATCTTTATCACCAGTGTTTTGAATTCTGCATCAGTTAGGGTGGCTATATTCTCATCTGTTAGGTTGCCTATCTCCTCATTGCTTAGTTCTCCCACTGGAACCTTAATCTGTTCTTTCTTTTGGGCCATACTCTGTCTCCTCATCTTGGCAGGCTCTTGTGTTTGTTTGCCTCCGTGTCTTAGGTAGAGCTGTCGTTCCTGTTATGTTTAAGGGGCGGAGTCTTAGGTATTTGTCAGTACAGGGTGACATGTTTCTCCACCTTGTGGTGCTATGTGTTGAGGAGGGGTCTGAGAGGGAACAATGCCACTTGCTCAGCACTCGCCCCTTTTCCAGGCACTTCTTCCGCTTCCATATGGGACTAGCATCTCTCTAGCTGTTGCCCTGGCTGTCATTCCCAGAGTGAGTGGGTCTGCAGATGTTCTAGGACTGTGGGGAGCCTTTAAACAAGGGGACTCTGCTGAGAGACCAGCAGTTTCTTCGTCAACCCCAATCCCCACTGGTTTGCATGGTCAAAAGCAATGAGGCTTTATTTTCCTTGGCACTGGGACCATGAGCTGTGTGCTCTCATCTGGTGCTGGGAGAGCTTCCCAGGCAACCTTCCTGACTTTTTAAAACATGTGACTGTGCTTTCTGCTGGCCTGCTGCTGCTGCCACCACACCCTGGCTCTGCCCTGGCTCCGCCCTTCCTACCTGTCTGGATTAGTATTTCTTCTTTATATATATATTTTTTTGTTGGACTTGAATGCAGCTTGATTTTCAGGAACTTCTGTTTTTCTCTAGTTTTGAGGTAGTTGTATTCCTTCTTAGTTGTGGAGGAAGGTGCATTGTATCTGTCTAGGCCTCCATCTTGGCCAGAAGTCTGGGATGATTTTTTTGTACAAACAAAATAGAAACAATGTTTCAACTTAACCACAGAATTCTAGCTGTGTTATGAAATTATCAGTAAGTTTTAATTCATTATCTTTGTTTCAATTAGTTTTGCTAATATTTGAAAATTATGCTTTGTAAGCAGAAGCGCATAGGGTAAGTAGTTATCCTGCAAAGTTCTGAGTGAGCATAGGCTTGGAAGTGTTAAAGACTGGAAAGGAATATAGACATTGTTCTTATCATTTTACCATACTGTGCTTTATGGTTAAATTTGCCCACTTTTATTATATCCACATTTGATTTCCAATTTTCTAAGTTCAGTGATGCAGCTTAAGTCTTCCTTGGCACAGTTCTCCCTTACACTTGATCGGGTGATGATTGTTAAACCAATACTTTATTCATACTGGTGTGGCAAAAGTAGGCTTACAGTTGTGAGTAATGATACACAAAGCTTATTCTTGTATTACTATTTATTAACTATTGTATTATTTTCCATATAAACAACCCTATACCTACTTTTGCCTCACCGTGTATGTAACCAAGTATTTTTCTTTTTTGTTAACAGTATACATATACACTGGCTTGCACTTACTACATTAGGTTCTGTGTTTATGCTATGGGTAAGTTAACATGGCTTAAACATTAGCTTTACCTAGTTTGGTTTGGTTTGGATTTGCACAACTAAGTACTATGTCCATACGTCAGGTGTCTAAAATTTATCTGCAAGTGTCAGCCTTGCCCCTTTCAATCAGGTTAGATAATGTGACTTGAGAAGCAGATTGCTTATTAGCATGCTGTCTGCTCAATCTAATAAACTTTAATTCAGTTCACTTTAGCTTATTCTTCCCCAAGGGGCAGTGTGACTTTCTCTAACTTCTTGAGGTAAAGCTCTGACCCCACAGCACTCATGCAGCCCAGATGAACTTACCACCACTTCCCCCACAACCACAAGTTACTTTAGGGGTTGGCAATATGCAGCCTCTTCTCTAGTCTCATATAACCATTGAGATAAATACTCGAAGTCATCTGAAAATTCTAATAGAGAAAACAGATCAAAGTTTGCTAGTGAGGGTTTTCTTGGTATGATTGCTATTGTGTGTGATCTCTATAAGTTAGTTAATAATTTTAACTAGAATGATATATAATTATATTTCCATAAAATATAAAGTTAAAACCAATGAAATATAGACAAAACATGAGTTTTCACTATTTCTGAAACACTTTCTTGTTGGTTTCTAAATACAACATTTATGTTTCTTTATGATGAAACTGTTTCCTATTATCTCTATTTGCCCATTCAACCTCTGCATTTGGTTTTGACAAATTTCTTTTTTTATTTTGGAACTTTGAGGGGCATGGTACAGTAAGAAGAATGTGGACTTTTGAGTCAAAGAATTCTAGGTTCAAATTTTATTTAAACACTATTGTTCCTTTAGTCAAATCATTAATTCCTCTGTGTTTCAGTGTCTCTATCTTAGAATGGGGATAATAAAATCTGCCTCAGAGAGTGCTGTAAAGATTAAAAGCAACATTCATAAAACACTTGGCACAGTAGGTACACAACAAATATTGGTGGATACCCTTTACTTTCTTTTCCTCTCCTTTTCTTCCTCATTACAACCTCTATATGTCTACATAAAATAAACTTATTGGTGGTCACTATGTTCTTTTCCTTCCTCTAAAGCCTCTCCCCCTTATGTAGAGAAATAAGATGATAGTCAGTCATTCACTAATTCAATGACTACTTATGTGTTCCCACTATATATTGTATACTCTTTTAGATATTGGGTATTATTATGAACAGAACTACAATCTCTGACTGCATGGAATGTATATACTAGTAATTATGAGTAATCGCATGAGTTTAGCTTTTTTTAGAACCCAAGTTGATAAACAATTGAGTTATATTTACCCACTCTTGAAAGAGCTATTGTGAATTGCAAAGGATATGGTTGGTGAATGACTTGACTTTAGCAAAAAGTGGCCCTCCTTACATAAAGTCAGGCACCAAATGTTTCATATAGTTTGAATATAGTGCTTAAAAAAAAGAAGAAGGACGAAAGAAATTAACTTGTCACAAAATCGTACGCCATTTTCTCTTTAAAGCAACTATTAAAGACAGGTTTTATTTTTCTTCTCTTTATAATAAGAAACTAAAGCTGAAAACAAACAAAAAAAAGTTTCTGCATTATATAGCCAGAAGAGAGTGCCTCTGTTTGTCTTCAAAACCCATGTTTTTGATACTGTGTCAAAATATGTGGCAGCACTAACTCAGTAGACCAACACCAGTTCTTAATAATGGTAAATAAGATGACTCCTGTCTTTGATACCCATGGCCTTCTCTACCAGTACCCTGTTCTTGCTTGCTAACATTTTAAAATGATAACCAGGGTTATCATCAGGCACAGATTCTTTACAGAGCACACTTGAAAATTAATGATTTCAAGCACTGGTTCTGGCTTGTGATGTATGATTTTTATGGGTTAGTAGCTTAAAATTTTATTCCATTTGTTTACATTTCCATATCAGAGAATAATATTTAACCCAAATGAATGAATCTCTGAAGAGAGAATTTTAAGCATGGTGGTGTTTGGGCCCAAGAGTGATATTATTTCTAAAGATTTTTTTTGTTTATTTATTTTTAGAAAGAGGGGAAGGGAAGGAGAAAGAGAGAAACATCAATTTGTGGTTGACTCTCATGCACCCCCAATGCAGGACCTGGCCAGCAACCCAGGCATGTGTCCTAACTGAGAACTGAACCAGTGACCCTTTGGTTCACGGGCTGGAACTCAATCCACTGAGCCACACCAGCCAGGACAAGGGTGATATTTTATACATGGGGCAAGAACAACTTACTGAGCCCTGGTCTAGTCCTATGGAGTAGGCAATCACCCCCTCTATGTGCTCTGGTCCTGGCTGTGCACTATCTAGGGCATTAGAGAGAGGCAGTAGTTCAGATAAACTTCGAAGTTCTTGTATATAGGGAAGTAAAAGGATATGCCTATCTTACATACCATTCCATCATAACAATTCGAAAATACCACTTAAATGACCAAAATCAGTGATTCATAGAGTATGTTCACTGAAAATATTTTGCTGGACTTCCCAAATAAAGTATTTCTCTTGTATAGATTCAATTCTCCTAAAAAGAATATCAAAACACAAAGTTCCCATAACATATCTTAATTTCATTGCGATTACATAGACTCTTAAATGAAAACAGATAACAATTTCAATGGTAAAAATTGATTTTAAAAAGGTACATCTAATACAGTCACAGACATATACTAATATCTGCTTAGCCTAGGAAAATTAATTGTAACAAAACACAGAAGGTGTCACTTTTATGTCTCAAAATAAAAAATCTTTGCAGAAAAAGTTGTTTCTTTCCTATTATTTGATCAGCACAGAAAATAAATTGACTTCATAAAGAGCCAACATTTCTTTCTTTCCTAGTTATATGGAAAGTTACTCTGAAGTCAGACTACTCTTATGCATTAATTAACCTGACTCCTCCATGCAAATATTTAATAAATATCCAGGAAACAAATATTCTGACATTGATTAGATTAAACAAATATTCAGACATTGATTGAATCATACTGAACCCATAATCCAGATTCCACATGCTGTTTATTTTTTCCTCACCCAAAGTGGATCTGTGGGTGTAGGTTTGACTTTTCTTACTCTCCCAGGGTTTTGTGCATCATTTGCTATTATTGATTTTGCTCCAAAATGACAGTCTGATAGACAGGGAGCATATTAATTTCTTAGTCAGAGAAATGGGCTACAATCTGGAACACCAGAATATATATTTCTTAATGTGGCTTCTATTTCCTTCATTTAAAACATGTTTAATATTTAGAAAATTATGATAATGTTACAGAAACAGGGGAGTCCAAAAATCCCCAGAGTTTGCTGCTGGGGGATGGGGAGAAGGAAGCAGCTTTTCAGAATGCCTCCACATGCCTGAGGCTGGTGGCCAATGTCTTTCTTATGCAAAATGGCTTTAATGCATCCAAAGCCTCAGGTAGATGGGAGGGGACTTGGACCAGGGGATGGTATGGAGAAAGCACACAGAGCCTAAGTAAGGTTCTGTGAATGGTCAGAACTGTTTGCAATGCCCACTGCATCAGAGGACGCAGTCAGGGATATATAAGCAGCTGTGGACATTTTAGCTCTCTCAGGCTCGCTCTCGCTCTCTCGCTCTCTCATGTGCTCCCTCCACGTGGCTTGGTGAAGGGGCCTTCTCCATGTGGCTTGGAGAAGGGGTCTCCAGGCTGCTTTAAGAGGCTCTCATCATGCGGTTTTGAGAAGGAGAGGAGATCAGTGTGGTTTGCAGGAAGAAGGCAGTTTACAAGGAGGCTGAGAATCCAGGCGGTTCTGCATTGAGAGCTGGAGGGCACCACAGCACAGAAAGGACCTCCCCAATCAGATTGAATGATTGGCAGCTGCTGGTAAAGCTGAACTGTGTTTGGAAAGTAGGGAAACGGTTTCTCTGACTTTCCTAAAACTAGCCTGGTTTGGTAGTGGGGAGGCAAGGATATGTGTTTGTGGGTGTTTTAAAGAGCATAAGACTTAACAACAGAAATCCGCAAATAACTAAATCTATATAACTGTTAAATAAATAATTCTTTTTCTTTTCACTAAACTCTGGTATTGAGAGTTATAATTTTGGCGGCGGGCAATCGGGCCCCTAACTAAAGAGCCCGTGGGTTTGTTTTCAACTGGAGCAGCCCAGGGGTTCTGTAACAATTGGGCACCCCAGATGGGACATTAATAATTGCCCGTGGCAGGTCGACCCCTTTGAGAGACACCTTCTGAGGGCGCCGACCGCCTAAGCACGCCAGTGTGGTGAAAAGAAAATAGAACTGAGAAGGGATTAGAGAAGTAAGATTGTTTGCTAAAAATTATTTCTGAGCATTTCTGAAATAATGGCATCGTGGATGCTAGATTTGTTTGTCCGATTAGGAGAATTCCTGGAAGTAAAAGAATTATGGATGCCGGAGTGGTATATATGTTTTCTAGTCCTTGGAATTGTTTTGGTTATAGCCATTAGCATGTATGTCTGGGTTAATAAAAGCAGTTCTGGGCAAGTCCCTGATGGCAGCCCACTGGAGAGAATTTTGGAAAATTGGGATATGTACTGTCATTATCCTATGACTAAGAAAATATTAATTTATTACTGTTTGGCCTGAGTATGTTCTGGGTGGTAAGAAAAGGTGGCCTGTGAATGGTTCTCTGAATTACCATGTGATTAATCAATTAAAGGGGTACTGTCTGCAATCGGGAAATTGGGAAGATGTTTATTATTTAAATGCATTTGCAGAGTTGCATAATAAGACCTTAGCAGAAATGGAGGTCCAAATAATGGTGCAGAGGAAAAAGGAGATCTCAAAACCTTTTCCTGAGAGTCAAATGCTGGAAGAAAGGGAAAATGAGGAAGTAGCCCTCTTTAACTCTCTAAATCCGGGAGACAAAGGCCCTAATTTGGCACCAAGCCAGGCACAGGTGGGGGCGGTTCAGGAGGCCCTAGCTTCTGGGGCAGTGGCTCCACCTCCTCTGCAGGTGGCCCAGGCTTCCCGGGCAGCGGTTCCTGTGGCGCAGCGCCCTCTGCAGGCGGCCGCAGCTCCTGCAACGCCAGTGGCGATGGCACAGCACCCTCTGCAGGTGGAGGCTGCTTCCACCATACCACCTCCAGAGATGGAAGTGGCTTCCGCGGTGCCTGCCCTTTTGCAAACTCAAGGGACTTCTCTCGCGCCACCCTTTTTGGAGCCAGCCTCTGAAGTGACTGCAAAGTCAATGACTCCACCCTTAGAGGAGGAGGAGAGGGTCTCCCCTGCCAGAACCCGCCAAGGAACTCAGTATAGTCAGGGGGCCTCCCAATTTGGAGCAAGCCAATTCCCTCTACGGCAGTACCCAATAGGTGGAATAAATCAGCAAGGCCAGCCCTCTGGCTACTATTGGACCCATACTACGTTTTCCACTTCAGATTTGCTAAATTGGAAAAATTCTAACCCCTCATATAGGGAAGATCCTCAGAAAATGGCAGAGCTTGTTGCCTCCATTTTTGCCACTCATAACCCGAACTGGGCAGATGTACAGGCTCTCCTAAATATTCTTCTAACTGGGGATGAGAGGTGACTGGTTACAAGTAAGGCTAATGAAGAGGTTCAGCGTCTCCACGGAGAGGATCCCCATGGGACCCCCGACCCAACTGTGGCAATTCCTTGGACAGAGCCTAACTGGGACCCAAATGGTGGAGGCCTAGTTCATTTGAAACACTACAGGAAGTGTATATTGGAAGGACTTAGAAAAGGGGTACCCAAGCCAAAAAGCCTGAATATGGTACAGACTATTCAGCAAAAACCAGATGAGGATCCTTCTGAGTTCTTAGAGAGGATCTATCAAGCCTATAGAAAGTACACTGATGTTGATCCACAGGCACAAGAGAACATAAGAATGGTGAACATGACATTTATTGGGCAGAGTGCCCCAGATATTAGACGGAAACTCCAGCGTATAGATGGAGTATTAAGAATGAGCCCCTCTCAGTTAGTGGACATCGCATTTAAAGTTTACCATGCAAGGGGAGTAGAAAAGAGAAGACAGGACCTGATGTTCTTTAAAACAGTCTGGAGAAGCCAAAGGAAGAAACAAGACCCAAAAGAGAGGAGGAAAGAGCCATTGGGCAAGGACCAGTGCGGCTATTGGAGAAAGAAGGGCCATTGGAAGAATGAGTGTCCAGATCGTAAGAAGGGAAGTAGAAATGAAAACCCTTGCACCCATTCGGACCTGGGGACAGAGTCTTACTGAAGACCTGGAAGACGCAAGGTCCTGAACAGCAGCTGGCTGAACAATGGACTGGTCCCTATGATGTTTTGCTAACAACACATGCTTCGCTGAAGCTGGTAGGAATCAAGTCCTGGATACACCACGCACGGGTAAAACGAGCACCGCCTGAGGAGGACACAGACCCTGCTGCTGTGACTGACACCGAAAAGGAAAGTTGGACCTGCACTCCGGAAGAAGATTTGAAATTACTCTTTCGAAAAAAGGACAGTGAACTGAAACACAGATTAAAAGTGTTTCTTTTGCTTTAGGCATGTGCTTGCAAATCTAGGGAATTATAGCTGCCAAATACTGAGTTTGGGTAGAGTCCTTTACAGTGTGGAAAAGAATTGGAAATGGGTTATGGTTAAATCTGAATGGGTAAATATATAGAAAGGTTGTGAAAGTTTTTAAACCTGGGAAAAGGGAAACCTCAACTACTTGTGGTCTAATTGTATGGTTACTGTACCTCTGTATTGGCATTTAGCCATTGGGGACCTATGAAAGGTCATTTGGAATTCCCTGTGTTGGCATTTAGCCTTGGGACCTATGAAAGGTCGTTTGGAATTCCCTGTGTTGGCATTTAGCCATTGGGGACCTATGAAAGGTCATTTGGAATTCCCTGTATTGGTTTGGCATTAGCCATTGGAGACCTATGTAAGGTCTAGAATTCTCTGAGGCCTAGGAAGGGTCTGGAATTCTCTGTATTGGTACTGGCCATATAATCTGAAAGGAAAATTGAGGTTTCCCAGAGAAAGTTAAAAAAACTTCACAAGTAGGAAAGTGAACAAAAGAAAGTATAAGGCATGGAAATGCAATTTTGGGAATATTAGAAGGACAAGGATTTTCCTTCACACTGTGCATTTTTCTCCTTACCTGATCCCTCCAGAATTTGGCAATTTAAAGGAGTAAGAAATGACATTAGGTTTCTTTGCATAAAACTAAAAAGACCAGTTGTTAATAAAGGTATTGTTAACCAAGGCTTCTGACTGGAGTGACATGCCTGAAGGAGGCATGCTTAGGCTCTGGTTGTTACCAGAAAGCCCTGAGGAACTGGACTTGACTTTTGAAGCTAAGGAAAGCCCAGAAGGAAAAAGGCCTGACACCTTGGTTGGTTGTGCGGTTCATGGCAGTCTTTCCAGGGGAGGAACGAAGGTTGCTTTCCTGAAAGATGGCTAGAAAGAACCTTAAGGCACAATGGAAAACCCAAAGGACTTGGGAAAGCAGGTGTTTACAGGCAAGGCTGAATGGCAGGTGTGTGGCTCAGCTTCTGTGCCCTGATGGGCAGACTAAAGTCAACATAAAGGTTCCTTGTATAAGTTCCAGCAAAGTAAACTTAAAGATCATATGTGATCAATCACTGCTCTCGTTGTGTTTATGCAAATGAACAGGCTAAATTAAAACTGGACTTAATGCAGTCCCTTTACTGACAAGGAGGGTGATCTTAAGGAGAAAAATCGTGACTCAAGGAAAATCGCAATGCTCAGTGCAGCTAACTGTCTATAAAGTTTGTTTTCCCTTAAAAGTTGGACTAGGTCTGTGACATTATAAAGAATGCTTTATTTACAGGCAAGAAGAATGTCAAGTGCCTTGCAGCTGGATGTCTTAACAATAAGACAGTCTCTCAGGTTTGAAGACTGGTTTGTCAATTGTGTTGTGTAATTTAATATGCATGTTCTTTCTGTTTTCATAGGGCGTAAGCCTATGATCTCTACCTGAGTGATTATCTGTACATATAGGCCTCACTTAAGAAGCCCATCTGCATTGCCACCTCCTGAGACTCAACGGTTTGGCTGAACTAAGTGGTTGAGTTGGTGAAGTATGGGGTGGTCTGCAGGCTTCACTTTAAAACTGGTTTCTTTTCTGTCCTAATGGCTTGGACAGAAAGGGCCCAGAGGTCTGAGAGGGGGGAAATCCAAAATTTATACCCCTCAGCCCAAGCTAAGTATAGTGGGCAAAAGGGCTTTGGACAGGTGTGACATGCCCTGCACACCTTCCTCCAAAGAAGCCATTTCTTTTTTTCTAATGTGGGACATTGAAAAATTAATCCCTGTCTTTTGTATATAGTGGTAATAGGTTGAATTGTGTGTTTTTTTTTAACCCTGTTGCCAAATCTGTTGCCCTCAGAATACGACAAGAATGCCAGCTTGTCCAGCAGTACCAGCCCTTGGAAACCAAGCATGCTGCTACCCAGGAATAGCCAACTGACCTGGACTCTGCAAGATTCTTCCCCATGTGGGAAGGGCACCCTCCCCTACATCCCCACTCTTATTAGGGATTTCTAGACCCAAGGGTAGGTAGGACGACGACCATGTCCAGCAGGAAGCAGTTAGAGGAGCATGAGACCTTCGCCCATTGTCCTTTATAAGATTATAAAGGGTCTTAGTCTGAAAGGGGGGAAACCGTTACAGAAACAGGGGAGTCCAAAAATCCCCAGAGTTTGCTGCTGGGGGATGGGGAGAAGGAAGCAGCTTTTCAGAATGCCTCCACATGCCTGAGGCTGGTGGCCAATGTCTTTCTTATGCAAAATGGCTTTAATGCATCCAAAGCCTCAGGTAGATGGGAGGGGACTTGGACCAGGGGATGGTATGGAGAAAGCACACAGAGCCTACCTAAGTAATGTTCTGTGAATGGTCAGAACTGTTTGCAATGCCCACTGCATCAGAGGATGCAGTCAGGGATATATAAGCAGCTGCGGACATTTTAGCTCTCTCAGGCTCACTCTTGCTCTCTAGCTCTCTCGTGTGCTCCCTCCACATGGCTTGGTGAAGGGGTCTTCTCCATGTGGCTTGGAGAAGGGGTCTCCAGGCTGCTTTAAGAGGCTCTCATCATGCGGTTTTGAGAAGGAGAGGAGATCAGTGTGGTTTGCAGGAAGAAGGCAGTTTACAAGGAGGCTGAGAATCCAGGCAGTTCTGCATTGAGAGCTGGAGGGCACCACAGCACAGAAAGGACCTCCCCAATCAGATTGAATGATTGGCAGCTGCTGGTAAAGCTGAACTGTGTTTGGAAAGTAGGGAAACGGTTTCTCTGACTTTCCTAAAACTAGCCTGGTTTGGTAGTGGGGAGGCAAGGATATGTGTTTGTGGGTGTTTTAAAGAGCATAAGACTTAACAACAGAAATCCGCAAATAACTAAATCTATATAACTGTTAAATAAATAATTCTTTTTCTTTTCACTAAACTCTGGTATTGAGAGTTATAATTTTGGCGGCGGGCAATCGGGCCCCTAACTAAAGAGCCCGTGGGTTTGTTTTCAACTGGAGCAGCCCAGGGGTTCTGTAACAATAAGACAATAGGCATTATAAAGAAAAAAGTTAAGACAGATGTAATATCCAAGTCTGTTGTGTTTATGTTAATAGAAATGTTTGAATGCCAACAGTGTTACATATCAATTAACAACAGATAATCATAGTTGCCTTGTGAAAATATTGATGGTTTGTGTCAACTTGATAATAAATTGCATCAAAGGTAAAGGGGGAAAAGTCAAGGTAAACACTTTTTTTGTGATAGAAATATAGCATCTCTAAATATTTTTTTGACTATTACCTTTTTTTTTCTATATATCTTAGCTCCCTCATTTTCCTTATTCAAAAAGTACTTATTGCAAATGTGCTATACTGCAGGTATGTACTAACATTTGTCAAGTTATTCTT